>NC_072398.2:178422666-178730333 GCF_028858775.2 Pan troglodytes
ATAAAAACTGAGTTTGAAGAACTGTTTATGAAGGCTGCAGCAGGACTTCAAGCTCTTGAGGGAAGATGGACTACAATAACTACCTTCAATTCAACTCAAGGTTCTTTTCCATCCCAGAAGTGAATTTATGATAATAGTGCCATGTTATGTTTCTGTGATTGGTGCAGTTGGTTAAAGTCTGATGTTTCCCAGAAATTTAGAGTGGAAGTCTATCTCCAAGCCCTTCTAAACCAATGCTATTATTGTACACACTGGCAACTGGATGTTCAGACTTGTTCAAGGTCACACAATGTTGGTGGCGCAGCAAGGACTGGAATTCAAACTTTCTAATTCCCCATCTATACTTTTCCCTCAGCAGTGTAGTATGATAATGGGACTAAAAACATAGATCTAGAGCCAGGGTAAGCCCATTAGCTTGACACTGCCTTGCCACTATCAACTGATGCCAGTGGGTCATTGATCTTTTCAGTGGGAGCCTCTGGTCACTTCCAGTGGGGTTGTGGGGAAAGCATGAAAGCAGACAGATACCCCCTTCTTTTGTTAACTCCATATTGATGCAGTTATACAACATGCAAGTATTATTCACAAAGAACTGTGAGTAAAGGAATAGGGTGGTTGGCTATTCAACAGAACTCTCCTACTGTGTTCTCCACAAGAGAGGGTCACCATATGAATGTGACAGTTATAATGTCCCTAGAGTGAGAGCTGGGCAACCAAGTTTCCTTTCTCCTTAGAAAACTGCCTACCACCTACAAATAACTATGAGTGACTAACAATAATCTTTACAATTGGTAGCTCTATGGCTCTTAGGAATAATGCAGAGGATGAATCAAACAAAAGGCTACTCTTAAGACAATTGCTGGCCAGCAAACCCAAACTGTGGAACATTCTAAAAATATCTAACCAGTACTCTTCAAATGTGCCAAAATTACAATAGAAGACTAAAGACTGGAGGAACCATCACAGATTGGAGGAGACTAAGGAGACTGACAACAAAATGCAAGGTGAGGCTGGCCACAGTGGCTCATGCCTGTAATCCCAGCACTTTGGGAAGCTGAGGTAGTGCGTGCCTTGAGCTCAGGAGTTTGAGACCAGCCTGGGCAAAGTGGAGAAACCCGGTCTCTACAAAAAATACAAAAATTAGCCAGACATGGGGGTGCACCCAGCTATTTTGGGGGCTGAGGCGAGAGGCTCACTTGAGCCAGGGAGGTCAAGACTGCAGTAAGCCATGATTGCACCACTGCACTCCAGCAACAGAGCTAGACCCTGTCCCAAAAAAACAAAACCAAAAAACAAACAAACAAATGCAATGTGAGACCCCAGACTGGATCCAAGATTAGAAAAAGGACATTGTGGAGAAACTGGTGAAATCTGAATAAAGATTTTAGTTTAATTAATAATATTGTGTTAATGTTAATTTCTAAATGTTGATAATTATACCATGATTGTGCAATATATTAGCATTAAAAAACTGTGGCTGGGTGTGGTGGCTTACATCTGCAATTCCAGCACTTTGGGAGGCCGAGATGGGCAGATCACTTGAACCCAGGAATTCAAGACTAGACCCTGCTTCTACAAAATACAAAAATTAGCCAGATGTGGTGGTGTGTACCTGTAGTCCAGCTACTTGGGAAGCTGAGGTGGGAGAATCACCTGAGCCCAGGAAGTTGAGGCTGCAATGAGCCATGATCCCGCCACTACACTCCAGCCTGGACAACAGTGTAAGATCCTGTCTCAAAAAAAAAAAAAAAAAAAATGGGTAAAGGATATATAGAGCTATCTGTACTGGTTTTGCAACTCTTTTAAAAAAATTATTTTAAATTAAAGAGTTTAAAAATACAAAATAACACTACACATTTTTCAGGGGTACAAATACATATTGTAAGTCTAGAAACACACATAGGAATGAAAAACAAATTCAAGACAGTGGATACCTCTGGATGCTTGGGAAGAGAGGATTAGACAACTGGGGAGGAGTACACAGGGGCTTCCATTTTATTGGTAATGTTTCATTTCTTAAGGTGGGTGATGGGAATACAGTATTCACTGTGTTGTTTTGTATAATTTTGTGTATACCTGCAATATTTCCTTTAAAAATTGAATATATAGCTCAATGCCAAAATGAACATTTGTGATAAGGCCTTACCCTATTCCTTTGCATAGATTTCCCATTGAACAACTGCCAAAACCCGAGCGAAACTTGAGAAAGGTGAGTTGGTCAGCAGATTGTAAAGGACCTTGAATGCCTGCACTTTGTTCTAAGAGTAACAGATGCTATCAGAGGTTTTCAGCAGAGGAGGGATGTGGTCAGAGTCGTGTTTTGAGAAAATCACTCTGGTTACTGTGGAGAATGGATTGAATGGCATTTGAAAATAGAAACAAGGAGATAATTTAGGGAGGCTGTTGCAATAGTCCAGAATAAAGTTTATGAGGTCTAACTCAGGACAGTGGTTGTGGGCATAGACAGAAAGGGACAGATACAAGTGCTAAAAAGAAATAGAACAAGAATTGGAGAGGGATTGGATGTGTGGTAAGTGAAAAGGAAGACACAAGGATGATGACTTCTCTAAACTTCTTTATGAAAGAGGAAATGCCCTTTGTGTCTTCAACAGACTGGGAGCTGCTTGAGGGTAGGAACTGTTCTTTCTTTGGCTCCTCCACACACTCAAACTCTTGCCTTATGCCAGAGCTCACTAGTAAGGAAGGTTGGTAGGATCTGAAGAGGTGTGGGTAAGATAGTCTGGGGCCAGAAGCAATAATATTCTGCTGCCCCGGCAAGGCTGTGGAGAAAAGGTGGCTCCTGCTGCTGGCTGGATGGGGCAAGCCTTTGAAGATCCAGGAAGAGGACCTGGAGCTAGAGATGAGTTGAAAGCTGGTATAAGTAAAGTAGAGCCAAGTGTGGTGGCTCATGCCTGTAATCCCAGCTACTCAGGAGGCTGAGGTGGGAGCATAGCTTGAGCCCAGGAGATTGAGTCCAGCTCGGACAACATAGTGAAAGCTCATCTCTAAAAAACAAATGTAAGCCTAGGAAGGAATTTTGATAGCAAGGAGAGGATCACCAGAAAGAACAGAGGGAAGGCAGGGTGCTGTGGCTCACACCTGTAATCCCAGCATTTTGGGAGGCAGGAGGATCACCTGAGGTCAGGAGTTTGAGACCAGCCTGGCCAACATGGCAAAACCTCGTCTCTACTAAAAATGCAAAATAGCCGGGCGTGGTGGCAGGCGCCTGTAATCTCAGCTACTCGGGAGGTGAGGCAGGAGAATCGCTTGAACCCAGGAGACAGAGGTTGCAGTGAGGCGAGATCGTCCACTGCTCTCCAGCCTGGGCAGCAGAACGAGACTTCGTCCCCCCCGACCAAAAAAAAAAAAAAAGAGTAGAGGGAAGAAAGTGGTATGAACAGAGGGCCACCTAAATCTTCCTGGATAAGGCATTGTTGCCTCAACTACTTGCTCTGCAGAGCAACAACCCTGATTTTTTTTTTTTTTTTTTTTTTTTGAGTCGGAGTCTCGCTCTGTCGCCTAGGCTGGCGTGCAGTGGCGCCATCTCGGCTCACTGCAAGCTCCGCCTCCTGGGTTCACGCCATTCTCCTGCCTCAACCTCCCGAGTAGCTGGGACTACAGGCGCCCGCCACCACGCCCAGCTAATTTTTTTTTGTATTTTTAGTAGAGACGGGGTTTCACCGTATTAGCCAGGAGGGTCTTGATCTCCTGACCTCGTGATCCGCCTGCCCGCCTCGGCCTCCCAAAGTGCTGGGATTACAGGCATGAGCCACTGCGCCTGGACTTTTTTTTTTTTTTTTTTTTCTTTTTATGGAGACAGGGTCCTGCTATGTTGCCCAGGCTGATCTCAAACTCCTGGGCTCAAGCTATCCTCCACCTTGGTCTCCCAAAGTGCTGGGATTCCAGGTGTGAGCCACCACACCCGACCACAACCTTGATTCTTAATGGTGGATGGGAAGTGCTTCTAGTACTAAATCACTACATGGTGATTCACTGATTTGATTAGTCTATTTTTTTTTTTTTTTTTTTTTTTTTGAGACAGTCTCACTCCGTCATCTAGGCTAGAGTGCAGTAGCATGATCTCAGCTCACTGCAACCTTCGCCTCCCAGGTTCAGCTGAGACTACAGGTGTGTACCACTATGCCCAGCTAATTTTTTTTTTTTTTTTTTTTGTATTTTTAGTAGAGATGGGGTTTCACCATGTTGGCCAGGCTGGTGTCAAACTCCTGACCTCAAGTGATCTGCCCACCTCGGCCTCCCAAAGGGCTGGGATTACAGGCATAAGCCACTGCGCCTGGCCCTAGTTTGATTTAATTATTTTAATTAATTCCAATCTACCACAATACCACACAGAGATTGCTGAAAACCGAGCCACTAAAATCATACTTAAAAACACATAGTAGCACTTTATTCATTTTTTCAGTAACTTATTCAAAATAATTTTTATTGAGCATCTGTCTTATATGCTCTAGTCCAAGTGCTGAATTATGAAACTTACTATCTAAAGGACAGAGAATGAGTAAGTATTTATAAGTATGATAAATGACACCAAAGAAAAATATAGGGCATTAAAGGCCATATAATAGGAAGGTCTAATTGTGTCTTCAGGTCAAAGAAAGCTTCCTTCAGAAGTAATGTTTAAGCTGAAAGCTGAGTAGAAGTTAGTTAGATAAGAGCTGGGAAATGGGTGGGAAGACAATGGGAGTCGGCATGTGTGAAGGCCTAGAGGCTTTAAGCAGCCAAATTTTGTCCAGGGAACTGAAGGGTGTTTAATATTGACTGAAGCACAGAGTATGGGATGCAAGAAGAAACAGAGCTTGTTGGAGGTCAGTTCATTTAGAACTTTGTGGTCATGCTGGAGTATTCACAGATCCTCTGGGCCTGGCTTTGTTCTCAGTATGAGGAATACATAGAATCGAATCAGATCTTAATGCTCTTTAATCCAAGGCCTTAAATAGCTCACAATCAGGTAGGATAGACACATTTTGACAATGGTAGTGCAGCATGATAAATATGATAATAAAGAACTGATTTTCATGGGAATTTATAGGAGTGATAATTAAGAAATAACATTATTCCATCAATTGCCTTTTAAGTTATTTCACATTGCTTCCAAATTCTTACTAAACAAGCCAATTGTAAGACTAAGTTTAGATTAATGTTACTTTTAGACACACAGAAAAATGATTTAGCCATTTAGGCTAAAAAGCAATTTCTATTACAGTTCTTGCTCTTGCTTTTTGCCTCTATACTACATCTTTTTTTTCTTTTTTTTTTTTTTGAGACGGAGTCTCACTCTGTGGTCCAGGTTGGAGTGTAGTGGTGTGATCTCGGCTCACTACAACCTCTGCCTCCCAGCTTCAAGCAATTCTCGTGCCTCAGCCTCCTGAGTAGCTGGGACTACAGGCATGTGCCACTATGCCCGGCTAATTTTTGTATTTTTCATAGAGATGGGATTTTACCACATTGGCCAGGCTGGTCTCGAACTCCTGACTTCAGTGATCCGTCCACCTCGGCCTCCCAAAGTGTTGGGATTATAGGCATAAGCCACTGCGCCTGGCTAATACTACCTCTTTCTTTTCAACTCTCACTTATCCTTTAAGACTCTGGTGAGCTTTCCCCCTTCCACTTTACCTCAAGTAGAGTTAGAAATCTTTCCCTCTGTGTCCCTGAAGGACCCTGGGATCTCTATTATAGCACTTATAACAATATACTACAAGTGTTTATTTTCCTGTATCCCCTCTAGGCTTTTATTTCCCCCAATAGAGTTCTGTATTTTTTTATTTTTTAAGAAAAAGGGTCTTGCTCTATTGCCCAGACTGGGGTGCAGGGGCACAATCATAGCTTACTGTAATTACTCATGGGCTCAAGAGATCCTCCCACCTCAGCCCCCTGAATAGCTAAGACTACAACCACACACCACCATGCCAGCTAATTTATTTACTTTTGTAGAGATGGGGTCTTGCTATGTTGCCCAGGCTGGTCTTGAACCTTTGGCCTCAAGTGATCCTCTTGCCTGGGCCTCCCAAAGCACTGGGATTATAGGAATGAATAGTGCCTGGCCTCCCACTAGACTTAAGCATAGAGATTTTGTCTTGCTCGTGCTTCAATCTGTCATTCAATAAATATGTGTCAGGTACCTACTATATGCCAGACATCAGGCTAGGTGCTGCAGATTCAGTGACGACCTGGATAGACTCAGTTCTTGCTCTTGTAGAGCTTATAGTCTAGTGCAGAAGGTTGACAAGCAAATGGGCAAGAAGAGTACGTATGAAAAATGTTATGATGAGGAAAGTGTCAAGTGCCATGGGAAGCCCAGAGCAGGTGTACCTAACTTTCTTTAGGGGGCAAATGGAAGTCTTTCAGAAGGAAGCAATTTAAGCTGAGAATTGAAGAAAAAGTACAAGTTAGTTAGTCAATGTGGCAGTCATGGGTCAGAGGTGGGAGAGAGCACAACACATTCCAGAAACTGAAAGAGGACTGGGCACGGTGGCTCATGCCTATAATCCCAACACTTTGGGAGGCTGAAGTGGGAGGATTGCTTGAGTCCAGGAGTTTGAGACCAGCCTGGGCAACATAGCTAGATTTTATCTCTCCAAAAACATATTAAAAATTAGCCAGGTGTGATGATGGGCACCTGAAGTCCTACGTACTCAGGCTGGAGGCTGGAGGCTGAGGCAGGAGGCTCATTTGAGCCCAGGAGTTCCAGGCTACAGTGAACTATGATCATGCCACTGCTCTCCAACCTGAGTGACAGGGTGAGACCCTGTCTCCAGCAAAACAAAACAAAGAAATTCACAGAGCAGTCGAGGTTAGGGGCAAGCAGTGAAGATTGTGTGAAGTGGGGTGTGGCCGGGGTGAGGAAAACAGAGATTGGTGTTTAGTGTGATAATTATACACATAGAAAGCTCTATGTAAAGTGTTTGTTAAATGAATGGATGAGCCATTCCAAAACCTGAGAAAGCAAGACATTTGGGAAAAGCAAATTTGTTTGTGATTGTTCATTCCTTTGTTCACTGGGAGGCATTGTATTGTGTTGGCTAAAAGTCTGGACTCACACCAACTGCTTGGGTTTGAATCCTGGCTTTGACAGTTAATAGCTGAGTGACCTTAGACAAATTACATAACTTTTCTATGTGCCATTTTCCTCATCTGTAAGAGAGAAATGATAATAATTCATAGAATTGTCATGAAGATTAAACAAGTTAATAATATTTGTAAAGCACTTGGAATAATGCCTAGAATTAAGCACTGACTGTTTGCTATTATTATTCCTCCCTTCATTGAAACATTTATTGAGGGCCAAGTACCATGCTAGGTGCTGTGAAAATATGTGGCTTCAGCCATGGAGGAGGACCATAAAATCTGGTGAGGGAGAAGATTCATAAATAAGCAATTACAACACAATGTGATCAAGTGAGGCGATAGTGGTAAATCCTGCAGAACTGAACAAGACAGAGTGACTCATTCTCTCCAAAGAAGCCAAGGGAAGCTTCAGAGAGAAGAATGTATTTAAGTTGGGTGACGCAGAATGAACAGAGTTTGGCAGCAGACAAAAGCAGTACGGTTTATCAGGCCAAGGAAGCACCATGTTGCAAAGGTTTAGTAGGATGCAAGTCTAAGGCATGTTTAGGAAATGGCAGGGGGGTCTTGAGCACCTGTTATGTTCCAGGGTCTGTGCTAGGCACTTTTTATATGTTCTTTCACTTTCCATAAGAACTTAAGAGGTGAGAATTATGGTCTACATTTTTTATGAGAAGGTGATCTGAAAGATTGAGAGACTTGCTCAAGATCATGGAAAGCAGTGGGTCTAAATTTGAATCCAAATCTATGTGACTCTAAGGTTTGTGTTCTTTGAGGAAAGGATGGGGCCTGACAATGACCTTGTGAAGTTTTTAGTGTAGCTAAAAGTACAATACTTGTATTTATTCCTTTATTTTTTAGAGTGAGGGTCTTACTCTATTGCCCAGGCTGGAGTGCAGTGGCGCAGTCATAGCTCACTGCAGCCTCAAACTCCTGGGCTCAAGCGAGCCTCCTATCTCATCCTCCCGAGTAGCTACGACTATAGGCATGCATCACCATGCCCAGCTAATTTTTTATATTTTTTTGTAGAGACAGAATCTTGTTTTGCTGCCCAGGCTTGTGTTGAACTCCTGGCCTCAAGAAATCCTTCCTCCTTGGCCTTCCAAAGTGCTGGGATTACAGGTGTGAGCCACCACTCCCGGCCCAATATTTTTATTTTAAATTTTAATAATGTTGGATGGCAATCTTGTTAAGTAGGCACTTGGTATTTCTCAGTCGTCATAAATGGAAAAAACTGACCTTAAATTAAACTTTTTTTTTTTCAATATTCAGTTTCTTTTAATGATCCCCATCTCCTTAAAGAACAGGTACAGGAAGCAAGGCAATGGCAAGAGCTGTTTACTTGAAGATCTTGCCCTGACTGAAGTTGGCCCACATGCTGGAAGGCCCTTTTCCAGGAACAGTACTCACAAACCAGTGTCTGGGTCTCCTTGCTGCCAGGATCCAGTTTCTGCCACGTGTATGACTCGAAGACCACCTGCCAATCTGGACTCAGTGTCAAGGCCTGTGAAGACCCAGGCTCCAGAAATGGAGCTGATATTGTTGCTTCCAAAGAGGATGGCACTGGCAAAGGCATTCTTTCTCAGTTTGTTCAACTGCTGGAACATTCCAGCGATGAGACTGCAACTCCAGAAGGTCTGGGTGAGCTTCTCAGGAAAGCAATACTCAGACCAACCATCCTTATCAGAGTGCTCCCGAAAATACGGCAGCACCACATTGTGTCCTTATAGGAGTACTTGTGCTTAAATTCATCCATCACAAAGGTACTCGGGCAAGTGAGCAAAGGGGTCTTGGCTTTGGGCTCAGCAGCCAGTGCCTGCTCACATTCATCCATCTCCTCAGGAGCAGGGTCAGCCGCCTTTTTCTCCTTTCTGTTCAGCCTAGGGCTTCTGCTTTTCTTCCCGTGAACTTTTCTCCTGTGGGGTGTCCTTTTTAGGCCTGCTCTCTGCAAATATTTTAGCATCAAATAGGGCCATTTTCTCCTATCATTTTACTTCCCCCAAGACAGCCTGGAACTGGGGCTGGTTAATGCAGGTGAGAAAGTTACTATCATGACCACTATTTGTGATTCTGTGATGTTCTGTGTTAATATCCTGAGGGTTTGTTAGGGGATTTCCCTTTTATAC
Organism: Pan troglodytes; assembly: GCF_028858775.2. Taxonomy (NCBI): domain Eukaryota; kingdom Metazoa; phylum Chordata; class Mammalia; order Primates; family Hominidae; genus Pan; species Pan troglodytes. The sequence continues at coordinate 178,431,876 of NC_072398.2, forward strand.
GTGTGGTTCCCAAATTGTCTTTTGAGGAGCCCTGGGGTGCCCTAGCTAACTGAGGGCTCTAGAGGATATTTTGACATTTTAGGAGAAATACAAGCTGGGCGCAGTGCCTCATGCCTGTAATCCCAGCACTTTGGGAGACCCAGGAGGGTGGATCACTTGAGGCTAGGAGTTCCAGACCAGCCTAGACAACAAGGCAAAATCCCGTCTCTACAAAAATCAGTTGGGCATGTTGGCGCACACCTGTAACTCCAGCTACTTGGGAGGCCAAGGCATGAGAATGGTTTGAACCTAGAAGGCGGAGGTTGTAGTGAGCTGTAATCGCGCCACTGCACTCCAGCCTGGGTGAGACAGCGAGACTCCATGTTAAAGAGAGAGGGAGAAGGGAGAGGGGAGAAGGGAGAGGGGAGAGGGGAGAGGGAGATTCAATATATGTCTGATACCACACAAGCTTGAGTTCAAGGTTTAAACATGTCTCTGGATGATGTCATGTCTTTTTGAAGCTAAGTTTTCAGAGGTTGCTGTAATAAAAAGCAAGTACCAAGTGAAAATCACTGTGGAACAATAAATGACTGTAGCAGCATACGATGAGATCCCAAAGTTTGAGAAGGGAATTGCTAAACAGGCACATACATCCCTTAGCACATAATTATGAATATTTAAGAATAAAAACTGGCTGGGCACAGTGGCTCATGCCTGTAATCCCAGCAATTCTGTTACCAGTGGAAGGTGCCCAGATTCTTGGCTTCTTGAAAAAATTGGACAAAACACACAAATAAAGCAAGGAAAGAATGAAGCAAGAAAAGCAGAGATTTACTGAAAACGAAAGTTCACTCCATAGTGTGGGAGCAGGCCAAGCATATGGGTTCAGGAAACTGGTTACCCAATTTTCTGGGATTTAAATACCCTCTAGAGGCTTCCCATTGGTTACTTGAGGTACACCCTATGTAAATGAAGAAGTGGCCTGTGATTAATCTGATTGGTTGCAGAAGGCAACCAATCAGAGGCTGAAGTGACGTTACAAAGTTAAACCAATCTGATTGGTTGCTTTCTGCAACCAATCAGAGACGGAAGTGAAGTTACAAAGTTAAACCCATGCAAACATCTGATTGGTTGCAGAAGGTGACCAATCAGAGGCTGAAGTGAAGTTACAAACTTATACTCCTATGCAAATGAAAACTTGGCCTGAGACCAGCCTGATTGGTTGCAGAAGAGGACAAATCACAGGTACTTTCAGTTTTTCATCTGCCAGGCAGAAAAGTGGGGGATGCAAAGGGAGTAGCCTCTGGTCCTTTTGTCACTTGGGTGTGGTAAGTTGGAGTTTTCCCTTTGACTTAGTTCTAGGAAGTCAGAATGAATCGGACTTATGTTCCCTGCCTTCAGACCCTGTAGTGTGTAGTGCCTCACTTTGGGAGGTCGAGGCGGGTAGATCACTTGAGATCAGGAGTTTGAGACCAGCCTGGCCAACATGGCAAAATCCATCTCTACAAAAAGGCGGAGGTTGCAGTGAGCCGAGACTACACCACTGCACTACAGCCTGGATGACAGGGCAAGACTCCATCTCAAAAAAAAAATGCTGGGCATGGTGGCTGTAATCCCAGCACTTTGGGAGGCTGAGGCGGGTGGATCACCTGAGGTCAGGAGTTCAAGACCGCCTGGCCAAATGGCAAAACCCCATCTCTACTAAAAATGCAAAAATTAGCTGGGTGTGGTGGCACACGCCTGTAATCCCAGCTACTCAGGAGGCTGAGGCAAGAGAATCACTTGAACCCAGAGGCAGAGGTTGCAGTGAGCTGAGATGGTGCCACTGCACCTCAGTCTGGGTGACAGGGCAAGACTCCATCTCAAAAAAAAAAAAAAAAAAGAAAGAAACGAATAAAAACTTATATAATTATTATTTCAAATGGTTAGTAAATTATTAGGATGTAAATACTGATTAAGTTGTTTGGACTTAACTACTTAATAAACAGAATTATTACTTTGGTTTTTTTGTAGGAGGCGTGGGCATGGAGAAGTCACCATGAAAAAATTACTGAGACACTAAAGGTGCCTTTGAGCTGAGAAAGTTTGGGAACCTCTGTTTTACACAGTTGGATCCTAGATTGCTCTGTTTTCTCCGCTTTTTTTGGTTGGTTTGCTTCTTTGCTACATCTCATCAGTACTGTTACCAATGTGCCCTCTCTATACTCATAGAGTACTTACAAATGCAGGCACCTCATATATATTAACTTATTTAATCTTTATGACAACTGTGCAAAATAGCTACTATTATTATTCCGATTTTACAGATGAGGAAATTGAAGCTAAAAGGTTAAATACTTCAAAGTCATACAGTTAGGAAGCAGCAGCACAGGATTCAAAGACTCAGTTTGACTCCAGAATCTGTGCTTTTAACTATCTTATTCTGGCCTCCCAACCCCCACCCATTAATTGTTAATTTTGATCTGCTATAGACATGGAAACTAAATATCCAAGCTTGTTGGAACTACATGTAAAGCAAGAGCTGAAAGTCACTACTGGGAGAAAAGTGCATGAACTCTACAGTATGTGCGGTCTGCACAAGACTGAGCAGCATAAAATGCTCAAAAATAACTCCTTCCGGCCAGGCACGGTGGCTCACGCCTGTAATCCCAGCACTTTGGGAGGCCGAGGCGGGCAGATCACCTGAGGTCAGGAGTTCGAGACCAGCCTGGCTAGCATGGTGGAACTCTGTTTCTATTAAAAATGCAAAAAATTAGCCAGGCGATTTGGTGTGTGCCTGTAATCCCAGATACTCAGGAGGCTGAAACAGGAGAATTGCTTGAACCCAGGAGGCTGAGGTTGCAGTGAGCTGAGATCATGCCATTGCACTCCAGCCTGGGCGACAAGAGTAAAACTCCGTCTCCAAAACAAAACAAAACAAAACAAAACAAAACATAAAAAACCTCCTTCCCTCTGACTTCCCCAGCTGCTGTAGCCAGCAAAGGTGGGGGTGGGAGTGGGTGGATATTTATTGAATTACACAGGATGTCTCAGGCTCTCCATGTTTCTCCGGGGGTCATGTTTCTCCGAGGGTCCATGTTAAACTCAGGTCTTCCAACCAGCAAGTTACTGTTCTATGGAAACAAAAAAGTTTAAAATGCTCCCTTCACTGTAAGAGAGGACAAAAGTGGACAGAAAATGCAATACAGATACATGACAAAAACAGGATTACCTAGAGGTAGGCAGGCCCATATTAATTCACAAGGAGAAATGTCATTTCAGGGGCAATAGGAAATAAGAAGCGGAAGTTTTGCAGACCTACAGGAAAAAGCAAACTTCCTCAGAAACAAGATTAAGACTGTACTTAAAGTGAACCTTGAGCATATACAACCATGGTGACTTAGATGAATATCCTGGACAGAAAAGAATCAGCAGAATTTGGATAGTGGAAGAAGGAAAGTTCAGCTCAGATCAGAGGAACTCGTATTGGTTAAGAGGTTTCCCTAACTTTCTAGGGAGGAGGAACTGAAAGTTTAAAACAGAACCTACTAAGCCACCTTTGGAGATCTTTATACAGATTTCTGCATAAATCAATCAATGGGTAGTAAACTGTATGCTTTCATTTCAGACTTGGGTTCAACCTTTCTCAGTGAAAGATTTTCTTTTTTTTTTTTTTTGAGGTGTAGTCTCGCTCTGTCACCCAGGCTGGAGTGCCATGGCGCGATCTCAGCTCACTGCAACCTCTGCCTCCTGGGTTCAAGCGATTCTCCTGCCTCAGCCTCCCAAGTAGCTGGGATTACAGGCGCCTGCCACCACACCCGTGTAATTTTTCTATTTTTAGTAGAGATGGGGTTTCACCATGTTGTCCAGGCTGGTCTTGAACTCTTGACCTCAGATGATCTGCCCCCCCTTGGCCTCCCAAAGTGCTGGGATTACAGGTGTGAGCCACTGCGCCTGGCCTCAGTGAAAGATTTTTCATAAAAAGCTCACAAAAACTTTTTGTGAAGAATCCCCCTATGTGGTGATTTCTAGATAGCAACCTGGATGGCCAGACCCCACCTGATGTGCAGTCAAAATTCTGATTCCCAGAATGGACAAAATGAGAGGAAATCCTTTTTTAGTCTGAGTGTAATATACAAACTTCCTGACAATGCTGAGGATGTTCAGAGTGCTTGCTTATGAAACTGCTTGAGAGCTGGATTCTGGATAGGTGGCATTTATAGCAACATTATGTCCCAGATTTCCGAGGACAGCCCAGATTTCAAATATCCTATCTTATTGTAATTATAAGTAGGCTTAGACTTCTGCTCTTATGTATCCTGATTTGGATAGAATGAGGAAAATATGGGCATAATATAAGTGATCCTTTCGTGGAGTGTATGATGAGGATAAATAACAGAAGGAAGTCATGGTGGGGTCTAGAAGTATTAACAGTGGTCTACTAAGATTATTCCTTGGTAACATGGTGTGAAAAAAAAAAAGCTATATTTGGCGTGAAACAGGCAGAAAGAAACTCCTGCAAATTCAGGGATGGCATGTGTGCCATTTGAAGAGAATAGAAGAGCCCAGGGGTGAGAAGTTTGGGGACAAAAAAAAGAGGCTACTCCTAGGAAAGGTCAGCTGTGTCCCCTTGAGAGAGGAGGAAAGGACTAAAAGTCTGAGACAATCCGGCGGGGTGGGGGTGGGGGATTAGAAAAAAGTTACACAAACACTCAGCCAAGAGAGAGGGGAGAGAGAGAAAGGAAGAATATTAAAAGTAAAGCTTAGAAAGAAATTTACAAGATAGACTCAGGAGGGCACACTTAGCAAGAGGAGAGAGACAGTTGGGGGAGGAGAGGATACGAAGAGAGGCTAGGGAGAACAAGAAGAGGAGAGAGAGCGAATGAAGTGGGGGGAGCCGGAGCATGTATGGGCGAGAGAGATGGTGAGAAGCTTGCAATTTCTCTTGAGATTGTGGATGTCTGGAGGGCCCCAGAGGAATGTTGGGAGAGATCTAAGGCTGGGATCTCTGGAACTAGACCAAAGACTGTCCAAACAAGAAAAATTTAGAGCTGCAGCTCTAAATCTGCTAGAACTGGCGATCCCTTCAGGGATCCCTTAGAAGTCCTCCCTCCAAAGCTGTGAGTGATCTTATTCTCTGGGGAACTTTAGAGACACCCAGCAAGACAGTTTGTTGATGTTGTATAACCTTAAGAAAATTTCTCTTTAAAATATTGTTGGCTTGCAAGGTGGAGGTACTTAGCTGACTAAAAGGTATGTTTCTTGGGTTCTTGGGGATGTCAAGGGAAGTAAAGTGTGTGAACCCCTCCCCACAAAATCTGAGACTTTATGCTACCAGGCAATATTTAGTTTTCAAAGGAAAATACATGTGTGGATGCTATAGCCCTTGCCCAGAGATTCTGAGAAACTTATCGTTTTTAAAGCTTAAGGACGTTTAGTTGGTTTTCTCTCCCACATAATAGGGTAAGTGGAATTTAGTACAAACCTCTTAAAAAGCAATTTGGCAGTGCATATCAGGAACCTTTTAAATTTTCACACTACTTGATATAGAAATCCCACATCTGAGAATTTTCTCTGAGGAAATAACCTTATAGTGCTTTATGCATTTATGCAAAAAGCATTATTTATAATAGCAGAAAATTAGAAGTAACTTAAATGCCTAACAATAAGGGACTGGTTAAGCAAACTCTGGCACCTTCTCTTAATGCAGTATTTTGCAGATGCTAAAACTGTATTTATAAAACATTCTTAAGATATGGGAAAATACAGCAAAATATTAAGTAAAAAATTATAGACAAAATATGATCTCAACCATGTTAAAAGGCATTTAAAAAAGACTGGAAGGAAATATGCCAAAAAGTTATTTAAATTGGTGATCTTAAAATAATGGAGTTACAGATTATTGTTATCATTATTTTTTCTTTATGTTTTCCTATGTTTTCTAGATTTTCTGTAAAAGACCTTTAATACTTTTATAATCAGAAAAAGTTTAATTTTAAAACTTTAAAAACATCAGGCAACTAAACGTTTACACACATAAAAGTCAATTTGCTAAAAATAATTTTTTTAGGCCGGGCACGGTGGCTCATGTCTATAATCCCAGCACTTTGGGAGGCAAGACAGACGGATCACTTGAAGCCAGGAGTTCGAGACTAGCCTGGCCAACATAGTGAAACCCCGTTTCTATTAAAAATACAAAAATTAGCCAGGCATGGTGGTGCATACCTGTAATCCCAGCTACTCGGGAGGCTGAAGCACGAGAGTCACATGAATCTGGGAGATGGAGGTTGCAGTGAGCCAAGATGGTGCCACTGCACTCCAGCCTGGGTGACAGAGCGAGACTCTGTCTCAAAAATAACAATAACAATAATAAATTTTAAAATTTTATATTCTTGCATTGCTATAAGTTAAAAATAATTTTACAAAAGTTTTAGGAGTAAAAGGCTAACGAAAACAAAACAAAGTGTTAAAAGGAATAAAATGAAATTTAACCTCTGGAAAAACAGGTATTTATGAAAGCTATAGAACAACATGAAAAATGCTTATGATTTAAGGTGAAATGAAAAGAGGCCAAAATAATTATGATTACAGCCATCCAGTTTAGCACCTTTAAGCAATCATACTCAGCCCCACAGCATGCAGTAGGCACCCAGTAAAAGGAATTTCCCTACACATATTGCCATTCCTGCTGTATTAGTCTGTTCTCACACTGCTAATAAAGACATACCTGTGACTGAGTAATTTATAAAGGAAAGAGGTTTTTAAAAAATTTTCATTTTATTTTAGATGGAGTCTCGCTCTGTCGCCAAGCTGGAGTGCAGTGGCGCAATCTTGGCTCACTGCCACCTCCACCTCCCAGGTTCAAGCCATTCCCCTGCCTCAGCCTCCCAAGTAGCCAGGACTACAGGTGCAAGCCACCACGCCTGGCTAATTTTTTATATATATTTTTTAGTAGAGACGGGGTTTCACCATGTTGGCCAGGATGGTCTCGATCTCCTAACCTCATTATCTGCCTGCCTCGGCCTCCCAAAGTGCTGGGATTACAGGCGTGAGCCACCGCGTCCGGCCAGGAAAGAGGTTTAATTGACTCACAGTTCAGCATGGCTGGGGAGGCCTCAGGAAACTTACAGTCATGGAGGAAGGGGAAGCAAATCCTTCTTCACGTGGCAGCAGCAAGGAGAAGTGCCAAGCAAAACAGGGAAAAGCTCCTTATAAAACCATCAGATCTCGTGAGAAATCACTCACTGTCACAAGAACAGCATGAAGGTAACTGCCTCCATGATTCGATTACCTCCCACTGGGTCCCTCCCATGACACATGGGATTATGGGAACTACAATTCAAGGTGAGATATGGGTGGGGACATAGAGCCAAACTATATCATCTGCTGTGGCTAGCTCTCTTAGTCTCTTTGGCTGCTGCAACAAAATACCTTAGTCTGGGTATTATAAACAATAGAAATGTATTGCTCACAGTTCTGGAGGCCATAGAGTCCAAGGTCAACGTGCCAGCGGATTCAGTGTCTGAAGAAGCCTTACTCTCTGCTTCAAAGATGGCACTTTCTTGCTGCACCTTCACATGGTGAAAGGGGCAAGACAGTTTCCTTCCACCTCCTTTTATAACGACACTAATCCCATTCATGAGGATGAAACCTTCATGACTTAATCACTTCCCAAAAGACCCCATCTCTTAATACTATCTCATTGGGTATTAGGTTCCAAAATATGAATTTTGGGGGGACACCAACATTCAGCCTATAGCACTCTTTTTTATTTTTAGAGATGGAGTCTTGCTCTGTCACACAAGCAGGAGTGCAGTGCACAATCACAACTCTCACTGCAGCCTCAAACTCCTAAGTTCAAGGGATCCTCTTGCCTCAGTCTCCTGAGTAGCTGGGTCTACAGGCACATGCTACCACGCCTGGCTAGCCTATAGCACTAATTTTTAATTTTTGTGGGTACATAGTAGGGGTATATATTTATGAGTTACATGAAATATTTCAATACAGGCATGCAATGTGTAATAATCTCACAGGGTAAATGGGGTATCTATCACCTCAAGCATTTATCCTTTGTGTTACAAACAATCCAATTTTACTTTTAGTTATTTTTAAATGTACAATTAAATTATTTTGACTATAGTCACCCTGTTGTGCTAGCAAATACTAGGTCTTAGCCATTCTTTCTATGTTTTTGTATATATGAATCCTCTCCACTTCCGTGGCCCTTTCTATAGCACTCCTGAACTTTTCCACCTTTGTATCTTTGCTCTTTGCTTCCTTCTTTTTTCCCCCCCTTGAGACAGGGTCTCACTTTGTGGCCCAGACTGAAGTGTAGTGGTGCAATCATAGCTCACTGTAATGAACTCCTAGGCTCAAGTGATCCTCCCGCCTCAGCCTCTGGAGTAGCTTAAACTACAGGGGTGTGCCACTACACCCGGCTAATTTTTTCAATTTGTATTTAGAGACTGGGTCTCACTATGTTGCCCAAGCTGGTCTCAAACTCCTAGGCTCAAGCAATCCTCCCACCTTGGCTTCCCAAAGTGTTGGGATTACAGGCAGGACCACTGTGCCCGGCCTGCTTGCTCATTTTGACACATACTTCTGACTTGGTTTTTATTTAAATTTTGTCTTGCTCCTGCCAAAATAAGTTTACTGACTACTTTTGTCTCTCCAGATCTGACCTAGACCATTGTACTCTCCTATCAGCATAGGCCAGCTGCCTCATCTTGAAGAGCTGTTAAAATAAAAAGAAAAAAGAGAATGGTAGGAAATCCAGTATACCAAATAGCACTATGGTGGGATTGTGGGTAGTTTATGTCATTTTTCTATAGGTTCAAAATTTTGCAATGTGGTTATGTTATTTTAAATAAAAATATTTGAAGTTTACTGAAGTCACTCATCAAGTGCTTTCATAGATAACTATTGAATTTTCTTCCCTTTCATGATTTCCAAGGATGAATATAAAACTGATATTCCTCTAGCCAACAAGATATGGGGTTTGAGATCCTATCTGGGTCAGAGAATCTGTTCTCCATCTTCCTCCCTTCAAAGCCAACTCTGCACTGCCCCCAGTTTACTTTCCAAAACAGAGATACAAGCACATATTTCCCCTACTTCAAAACTTTGAATGCTCCCCCAATGTTTGCAGGATCAAGTCCAAGTGACTTAATATGGCTCCCAAGACCTTTTTTTTTTTGAGACGGAGTCTCACTCTGTTGCCGAGGCTGGAGTGCAATGGCGTGATCTCAGCTCACTGTACCTCCGCATCCTGGGTTCAAGTGATTCTCCTGCCTCAGCCTCCTGAGTAGCTGGGATTACAGGCGCCTACCACCACATCCGGCTAATTTTTGTATTTTCAGTAGAGACGGGGTTTCACCGTTTTGGCCAGGCTGGTCTCAAACTCCTGACCTCAGGTGATCTGTCCACCTCAGCCTTCCAAAGTGCTAGGATTACAGGCGTGAGCCACGGCACCGGCCCTTTTACAATCTATTGTCATTCCATCTCTCCAACTTTATCTCCCAGTTGTCAGCAAACCACTTTTTCTTCCTCTCTGTATGTGATATCAGACTACTTGCCATACCTTAAACATTTATTATATGTTTAACATATATTAACTATTAACATTTTTCACTTTTTTTTTTTTTAGATGAAGTCTCGCTCTGTCGCCCAGGCTGGAGTGCAGTGGCATGATCTTGGCTCACTGCAACCTCTGGTTCCTGGGTTCAGGTGATTCTCCTGCCTCAGCCTCTCAAGTAGCTGAGACTACAGGCCTGCACCACCACGCCCGGCTAATTTTTGTATTTTTAGTAGAGACGGAGTTTCACTATGTTGGCCAGGCTGGTGTCAAACTCCTGACCTCAAGTGATCCACCTGCCTCAGCCTCTCAAAGTGCTGGGATTACAGGCATGAGCCACCATGTCCGGCCCATTTTTCACGTTTTTATTGACATAAAACATTTGTACAGTGAGGAGTATAAAATTTAAGTGTATAACTCAGTGGATGTTCACATAAGTATACACATGTGTGACCATGACTCAGTAAGATCTAGTTAATTTCCAATTCTCTAGAAGGCTCCCATATCTTTTCCTGTCCATATCTATACCTCCACAGAGATAACCACTATTCTGACTTCTACCAACAAAGATTAATTTTTCCTGTTCTTGAATTTCAAAAAATGGAAACACACCATACGTATTCATCAAAACACAGTACCTTTTTAATTTTCTCCTGCCTGAGAATAGGAGTGTTAAGTATTTGTCATGTGTCAATGCTCTCCTATTCTGCATCCATTGTAGACGTTACTAATTCACTAATTTTTCTTGTTGTGCCTAGGTTGGGCTTTAGGCTCTTTTTCTAAACTGCACACCAGCAGCCACTACTAGTTGTTCAGAACTGAAACAACTAGTTGGTACTAGTGAAATCTCCCTGGAGGAGAATGACCTCTTCTACATGAAAACCTTCATCTCCACCACCCACAACACATTTAATAAATTATTTAAGTCTTAACTGATTCTATCACTAATATCTCTCTAATCTGTCCCTTTTCCCACTCCAACTGCTTCTTTTTTTGTTTGTTTGTTTTGAGTGCAGTGGCGCGATCTCGGCTCACTGCAACCTTTGTCTCCTGGGTTCAAGCGATTCTTGTGCCACAGCCTCCCGAGTAGCTGGGATTACAGGTGCGCACCACCATGCCTGGCTAATTTTTTATTTTTAGTGGAGATGGGGTTTCACCATGTTGGCCAGGCTGGTCTCCAACTCCTGACCTCAAGTGATCCACCCACCTCGGCCTCCCAAAGTGCTGGGATTACAGGCGTGAGCCACCGTGCTGGCCTATTGCTCCTATTTATATAATCTCTCACCTGATTTTCTGCAGTAATCCCTTACTGTTTCCTCTGCTTTCAGTTTGGCTCTTCTATTCTTTTCCACACACTGCTGTTTCCTCTCCAGAAGAAAACAGCATATTTTAAATATCCAAATATAACCACATCATTATCCTGGGTAAGACCCTTGAAGGACTACCTTTCCAGTTAAGCGTAAGTGCTTAGCATGGTATTACTGGCCTCATGATCTTGCCCCGCTCATCTCCTCAGTACCATTTTCTATACCTTGCCCCTCCACCCCTAGATGCTATCTACCTGCAGGTTCCTGAATTGTGCCCTGCCCCTTTTCTCTTCTGTGTCTTGAATGCTGTTTGCTCTACCTGGCTAAGTCCACTCACCCTTCAAGACTCAAATGTCTTTTACTATCTTTTTTTTTTTTTTTTGAGACAGGGTCTCACTCTGTCACCCAGGCTGGAGTCCAGTGGTACCATCTTGGCTCACTGCAGCCTGTCCTTCCTGGGCTCAAAGGATCCTCCCACCTCAGCCTCCTGAGTAGCTGGGACCACAGGCACATGCCACTATGTGCCTGGCTAATTTTCTATATTTTTAGTAGAGATGGGGTTTCGCCATGTTGCCCAGGCTGGTCTCGAACTCCTGGACTCAAGCGATCTGCCCGCCTTGGCCTCCCAAAGTGCTGGGATTACAGGTATGAGCCATCGCACCTGGCCCCAAATTTTTGTTGATCATTCTTTCGCTACCAAAGTTATTCTCTCCCTGGCAAAATCAATGATCTCTTATTTGTGTACTCATAATACTTTATACATATCCTTATTGTGGCAGTTATATTATTATCTGTTTATATTTCTGAGAGATCCTTGATGGGATAGAACTTTGTAGCTCCAGAACTCATCAGACTGCATAACATTTTCCTCTAATTTAAAAAATTGTGGTAAGGGCCAGGTGCAGTGGCTCATGCCTGTAATCCCAGCACTTTGGGAGGCAGAGGCCAGAGGATTGCTTGAGCCCAGAAGTTCAAGACCAACTTGGGCAATATAGTGAGACCTTGTCTCCTATCCAAAAAATTAAAAAATTGAGGTGAGAAGATGGCTGGAGGCTGGGAGATCAAGGCTACAATGTGCTGTGATTGTGCCTCTGTCTGGATGACACAGCAATACCCTTCCTCAAAAAAAAGTGGTAGAAATACACATAACATAAAATTTACTATGTTGGCCGGGTGCAGTGGCTAATGCCTATAATCCCAGCACTTTGAGAGGCCAAGGTAGGCGGATCACCTGAGGTCAGGAGTTCAAGACCAGCCTGGCCAACATGGTGAAACCCCATCTCTGCTAAAAATACAAAATTAGCCGGGTGTAGTGTCACATGCCTGTAATCCCAGCTACTTAGGCAGGAGAATCACTTGAACCCAGGAGGCGGAGGTTGCAGTGAGCTGAGATCACGCCACTGCACTCCAGCTTAGGTGACAAGAGTGTAACTCTGTCTCAAAAAAAAATTACTATATTAATCATTTTAAAGTGTACAGTTCAATGATGTCACGTATATCCATATTGTTATGCAACCATCACCATCATCCATCTCCAGGATTTTTTAAATGATTTTTTTTTAGAAGCAGGGTCTTGCTCTGTCATACAGGCTGGAGGACAGTGGCACAATCAGAGCTTACTGCAGCCCCAACTCCTGGGCTCAGGGGATCCATGTGCCTCAGCCTCCCGAGTAGCTGGGGCTACAGGTGCACGCCAGCATGACTGGCTTGTTTAAAAAAATTTTTTTTGTAGAGATGGGGTCTTACTATGTTGCCCAGACTGGTCTTGAACTCCTGGCCTCAAGAGACCCACCTGCGTCAGCCTCCCAAAGTGCTGGGATTATAGGCATGAGCCACTGCACCCAGCCCACTTTCTTCATCTGATAAAACTGAAACTCTATGCCAATTAAATGATAACTCCCTAGTCTTCCCCTCCCCACAGCCTCTGGCAACTACCATCCTACTTTCTGTGTCTATGATTTTGACTACTCTAATCACCTCATAAAAGTGGAATCATACAGTATATGTCTTTTTGTGATTGGCTTATTTCACTTACCGTAACATCCCCAATGTTCATCCATGTTGTGGTATATTGCAGAATTTCCTTCCTTTTTAAGGCTGAATAACATTCCATTGTATGGATATACCACATTTTGTTTATCCATTCATACACCAATGGACACTTGGGATTGTTTCCACATTTTAGCTATTGTGAATAATTCTCCTATGAACACGGATGTACACATATCTCTTTGAGACCATGCTTTCAATTATCTTGGGTACACACCCAGAAGTGAAACTGCTGGATCCCATGGTAAGTCTTTTTTTTTTTTTTTTTTTTTGCCCAGGCTGGAGTGCAGTGGTGCAATCTCAGCTCACTGCATCCTCCACCTCCCAGGTTCAAGTGATTCTCATGCCCCACCCTCCCAAGTAGCTGGGACTACAGTCACATGCCACACACCTGGCTAATTTTTGTATTATTAGTAGAGACAGGGTTTCACCATGTTGGCCAGGCTGGTCTCAAACTCCTGACCTCAAGTGATCTGCCTGCCTGTTTCGTCCTCTCAAAATGCTGGGATTACAGGTGTGAGCCACCACACCCAGCCGGTAATTCTATTTTTAATTTTTAGAGGAACCACTATACTGTTTTCCACAGTGACTGTATCATTTTACATTTCCACCATGAGTGTACAAAGGTTCCAATTTCTCCACATTCATAACAACTCTTGTTATTTTCTGTGTTTTGGTAGAGACGGGGTCTCCTTATCTTGCCCAGGCTGGTATTCAACTTTTTGTTTTAATAGCCATCCTAATGGGTGTGAAGTGGGATCTCATTGTAGTTTTGACTTACATTTCCTTTATGATTAGTGATGATATGTCTTCTTTGGAGAAATATCTGTTCAAGTTATTTACACATTTTTCAATTTTTTTTGGTTGCTGAGTTACAAATATTTTCTCCCATCTTGCAGGTTGCCTTTTTACTCCGTTGATCATATCTTTGTTTTTTCTTTTCTTCTTTCCCTTCTCTCCCTTCCTGACTCTTGCTCTGTTGCCCAGTCTGATTCCTGGACTCAAGCCGTCCTCTCAACTCAGCCTCTTAAGTAGCGGTGACTACAGGTGTATACCAGTGCCCCCAGTTCTGATAGTGTCTTTTGACAAACAAATGTTTTACATTTTCATACAGTTTTTCTTTTGTTGCCTGTGCCTTTAGTGTCATATCCAAGAAATCATTGCCAAATCCAATGTTGTGAAGCTCTTGCCCTATGTTTTATTTGAAGAGTTTTATAGTTTTAGGTCTTATGATCCATTTGAGTTAATTTCTGTATATCGTCTAAGGTCAGGGCCCAAGTTCATTCTTTTGCATCTGGGTATTCCATTCTCCCAGCACCATTTACTGAAAAGACTGTCTCTTATCCATTGAATGGTCTTGGCATCCTTGCTGAAAATCATTTGACCATATATGTGAGGATTTATTTCTGGAGAGAGGGCATTACATTTTGTAGGGCACAAAGGTGCATCAGAGTGTAGACTGTTCTAATACATTTGAATTGGTCAGAGGGAGATTGTTTAGAATGGAGTTGGATCTCATTTTTGTTTCAGAGAAAAAGGAGAGAGATTTGACTTGGGGGAGGGGGGCGGTAAATTAGCTGACTTAAAGGGGGTTTGAGACCGGCCTGGGCAACATGGTGAGACCCCCACCTCTATAAAAAATAAAAAATTAGCCAGGCATGGTGGTGTGTGCCTGTAGTCCCAGCCACTCGGGGGGCTGAGGTAGGAGGATGGCTTGAGCCCAGGAGGTCAAGGGTGTAATAAACTGTGATCATCCCACTGCACTCCAGTTTGGGTGACAGAGTGAGATCCTGTCTCAAAAAAAAATAAAAAAGAATTGGCCGGGTGGAGTGGCTTATACCTGTAATCCCAGCACTTTGGGAGGCTGAGGTGGGCAGATCACCTAAGGTCAAGAGTTTGAGACCAGCCTGGCCAACATGGTGAAAGCCTGTCTCTACTAAAAACACAAAAATTAGCTGGGCGTGGTGGCGTGCACCTGTAGTCCCAGCTACTCGGGAGACTGAGGCAGGAGAACCGCTTGAACCCAGGAGGCAGAGGTTGCAGTGAGCCAAGATCATGCCACTGCACTCCAGCCTAGGCAACAGAGTGAGATTCTGTCTCAAAAAAATAAAATAAAAAAGAATTATGGATTTTTAGACTCCTTTCCTGCCCTAGTTTATCTGGTTCACACCCTTTTCTTTCTTTTTACATTTAAGAGTCAGGGTCTCACTCTGTCACCCAGCCTGGAGTGCAGAGGCACATTCATAACTCACTGAAGCCTCCACCCCCGGGCTCAAGTGATTCTCCCAACTCGGTCTCTCAAGTAGCTAGGACTACAAACATGCACCACCATTCCTGGTTAAATTTTTAATTTAATTTAATTAATTTATTTTTTGAGACAGAGTCTCCCTCTGTCATCCAGGCTGGAGGGCAGTGGCATGATCTCGGACCACTGCAACCTCCACCTCCCGGGTTCAAGTGAATTCTCCTGTCTCAGCCTCCTGAGTAGCTGGGACTACAGCCGTGTGCCATGCCCAGCTAACTTCTGTATTTTTTAGTAGAGATGGAATTTTAACCATGTTTGCCAGGCTGGTCTCGAACTCCTGATTGCCAAGTGATCCAACTGCTTTGGCCTCCCAAAGTGCTGTGATTACAGGTGTGAGCCATGGTGCCCAGCCAAATTTTATTTTTTTGAAGATGGGGTCTCACCATGTTGCCCAGGCTGGTCTCAAGCTCCTGGCCTTGATCCTCTTGCCTCAGCCTCCCAAATTGCTGGGATTACAGGTGTGAGCCATCATGCCTGGCTCCCTCATTTTTATGTATAAAGAAGGCTGATGTTATTCCTAAGGTCAGGATTACCAACAAATATATATCACAGAAGGAAAAGTTCAGCTCTGTTGAGGAAGTACTTCTATTTCCTAGAACAGGCAGATTTGGTAAGGAATGAGCTCTCTATAGCTATGAATGTACAAACAGAAGTCAGACGAACACCTGCTGTATAAGGCAAGTCTGAACATCTCTCTCCTTGTTTACAGATGTTCCGTGATTGCCCATTAACTTCGGAATAAAAACTTGCTTTTTTAACAATGATGCGGTCCTAGTCTAACTTTATAGCATCATCTTCTGCCATGTATATATGTTCTTGATAATGTCCTTTTAAATTCTAAAATCTTATTTACTTAAAAAAATGCCACCTTAAGAAAAACTGACTGTTTCTAATGTTTCAATGAAGTAAGCTACAGGGTGTGGCTGTAGTTTAAAATTCCAGGCATAGAATCCTCAGGACAGATGAAATGGAATCAACAGGTAGCAAGTACACACATGTGCTAGTGTGAGTCTAAGGGCACATGAAATCCAAATGGGGCAGATGAGAAGAAACTAAATTTTAAGAAGAAAGGGAATTCATTTGTGTGGAACATTTACTATGAAATAGGCATTTTTACACATTTTCATCTCATTGACTTTTAAGAATGCAAACAGACAAAGAGAAGTAAATCCTTTACACTATCTTGAGGTGAGCACACACCTCAAGAGCTTTGGTATTGTCATGATCTTTGCAACAATCACAAAAATTTTAAACACTGACCATATCTTATGCTTTATAGACAATTTAGAGTGTCAACAAGCAATTTCTGAGTGCTTTCTATATGTGTCAGGATTATGCTGGGTGCTGAAAATACAAAGGTAAAGGAGACTTGGTTAGGACCACATCACGGGGGTGATGCACTGTTTTTCACTAGAGATCATTATCACCCAGGGCCTATAGTCTCTCTCCTTGGCGAAATCAAGTACACAGGAAAAAAAAAAATGGGGCTCAGAGAAACAGCTTAGCAGGTCTGATTGCATTTATCTCTGCTTACAAGTGATCAGTGATTCCCCAATAACTATAATATAAAGCCTGCTTTTTTTCCAGTGGCATACAGGGCCCTTTATGATCAAACAGCAAAACTTGGTTTGAACAGACTTAGGCACCTTTCTTTTTTCTTGAAATGGAGTCCTGTTCTGTCACCCAGACTGGAGTGCAGAGGCATGATCTCGGCTCACTGCAACCTCTGCCTCCCGGGTTCAAGTGATTCTCCTGCCTCAACCTCCTGAGTAGCTGGGATTACAGGCACCCACCACCATGCCTAGCTAATTTTTGTATTTTTAGTAGAGATGGGGTTTCACCATGTTGGCCAGGCTGGTCTTGAACTCCTGACCTCAAGTGATCTGCCCACCTCGGCCTCCCAAAGTGCTGGGACTAGGCACCTTTCTTGTTATAATTTTACTTACCAAGTCACCTTTTCATTCAATATTATTAGTTTTTTACTAAGTTTTCTTATTGGAAGACAACAGAATATGAATATTGATCCACTGAGTAATTATATTCCTCATGAGATACAATGAAATAAGATTTTTACTGCAAGTTATTTTCACCTGGGTTTGGATGAAACTAAGTTTTCAGAACTTCCAGACTGGAGGCTTAACCACAATCATGAGATTTCCCTTGAAAGTTTAAGTCCTCAGAGGATTTTTACATAGAAATCAGACATTTACCATTTTATATCTCAAAAACCTGTGGTTCAATGGGAAGAATACACGGCTGGTATTCTAGTTCAGCCTGTGACTTACTGTATGACCCTGGGCATGAATTAAACCTTATACTCCATAAATTTCCTTATTCTTTGTGTCAGAACCATACTTGCTCTAGCTGTGATGATAAAATTATAGTTGCCAAAATTTTCAACTTGACAACTATGTAGGTATCAGAAGGAATACCTTGTATCTGTGCTGAAGTGTACAATCTATTGGGGTCACGGAATTCAGAGAATAGAGGGATCACATTCAGTGGAGTGCAGAGGAGGGGTGGTAATCAGGAAGATTTAATAAAGAAGGTAGAGGTTGAGCTGGGTCTTGGGGAATAAGCAAGGTAGTAGAAGAGAGTTATCTGGCGGAGATAAGGGCAGAGAGGCACTGAAATTTTCAGTCTGGCCCCAGTTTTCTTTTCCAGACTCATTATCTTCTGCACACTCCAGAGTCAATGCTGCCCTCTGAATCACAGACATGTGTCTGGCACACAGCAGACAGATCTTCAAGGTCCAGCTTTTAGTTCTTCCACGGAAGTCTCACCAAAGTGGAATTTATCACACTCTCCTCTGGATTTGCCCAGCCCTTTGTTAATAAGACCTGTTGCTTTTATTGTAGCTCACCTGCTTGCTCAATGGGGAACTTTTTGGAGACAGGAAGCAATGATTTGTCTTTGTTTCCCTAGGCACCTAACAACGCTTTGCTCTTAAGTAATTAGGAAATGTTTACTCAATTGAACTTGTTCTAAGGACACTGCTATCACTGAATTGAAGGGCATGTCGGTATCTTCTTAGTGTCTCTATAGGCTTTAGGCTTTCAGCCGGGTGAAGTAGGGATTTTTTCTTTGTTTCCAGGCTAGTCAAGCGAAGCAGGGATACAGATTAAGAATTTGCAGATGAGGAAACTCAAGAGGGCACCTTTGCTCAAAGGCATCATGTTGATAAACGCCAAAACCAGGTAGGGCTCTTTTGACTTGAAATCCAGTCCTCTATCCATTATACCTGGGCCTTGTAGCATCAGCCAGATTGGGGTAAAATGCACTAACTCTGAACCCTAGTTTTTTCATCCGTAAATGAGAGCAACAGTACGTAACTCACAGGGCTATCGTGAAGTGGAGCGTCCCTCTGTGACCTCTAACCAGTCCCAGCCTGAGTCACATTATAAGAAAATTTATAAGGCACTATCTTGTAAATACTTAAGATTTAACATCTTCCCTTCACCTCTACGTCCACTCTTTTCATACCTTTTTCCTGCCTAGCATGTGTCAAACTCAAAGGACTGGGCACAGAGCACAGAGGTTGTGTGCTTTGTCCAGCTTTGAGGTCAGAGATTGGCTAAATAATCTCTGAGGCTGGGGTCTTAAAAAAAACACAACAAAAAACAAAACTAACAAAACCTTAAGTCCGTTCCGCCCGTGACTTTAAATAATTATGTAGAGGAATGTAATACGTTAAAAGCAAGGGGATGAGGGGGCCCATTGATGGTAGATGGTTTTATGCCCGCCTGCAGCTAAAGAAATGATTTCTAAAACCTCTTTTGGGGGTGGGAGATGGAGTGCTCCAGAGATTACTCTTCGAGCTCCTTCATTCCTGAACTGACTGCCTTTTCAAAGGAAAAAAGGTCCAGCTGCGGTGGGCTGGAGGCCGTGGTGAGTGGGTGGGGGTCGACCCTGGCGGCTTCCTCTGCCCCGCTCCCTACCGTTGCTCCGAAGCCCGCTTGGGCTTCCGAGGGTCCGCCGAGGCTCGGGCCACGCCCAGTCCGAGTGCCAGGCCAGAGGGTACCCATTCCAGGCCGGCCTTCCTCCCCAGGGGGAGCAGCCTTGGGAGTGAGGCGCCGAGGCGGCCCTCGGGCTCGGCTTCCAGCTCGGGGGCCTCGGCAGAGACTAGGAACCAGACTGGGGCAGCACTGGGGCGCCCGCCACCCCCACCCACTCCGGCAAGCGGGCGAATCAGCGCGGCTCCCCCGCGGTGCCCAGGCGGGCTGCGGGACCTCGCGACCTCCGCTCGGCGGCCCCGCCCCTGCCCGCGAGCCCCGGGTGGCTCCCTCCTCCCCTCTGCCAGCGGCCCGCCCCCTCCTCGCGAGCCAACGAGTGTCTCTCGCGCGCTCCCTTCCCTCCGCGTGGGTGTGAGTGCGCGATCCTCCTACCTCGGCCTTCACCCCATTGTTTCTTCGCGGCCACCACGAGACCCCTCCCCCCAGTGCTGTTTCCCCCCTCCCCCGCCCCGGTGTAAACGGTGCCTGTGGGGCCCCCCGAACGAAGGGAGGGGGCACCCCTGAACCCTTTCCTCTGCGCGTAGCTCCTCCTCTCCCGGGCCAGGACCCCATTACAGGCTCTGTCCTCTCCCCTCCCCCTCTCCCCCGGCAACTGCTCTCCCTCGCCCCCTCCCCTCAGCGGGTCCTCCTCTTTCTCTCCCTCTCCCTCTCCCTCCTCCTCCCCCTCCCCATCCCTTCCCCCCCACAATGCAGTTCGCGGCGCGGCGGACATGGCGGTGGAGTCCTGAGCTAGTCGTGTCCCGGCCTCCAGCGGCGGCAGCGGCGACGGCGGCGGCAGCAGGAGGCGGAGGGAGAGCAGGAGCCACTGAGATGAGGAGGCGTCGCGCGCGCCTGTAGCTCGCGGGCCTCGCAGGTACGAGGTTCCGGCCGCGGGGCAGCGTCGGGTACCGAGGGGGTGTGCTCGGGAAGGCCGGGCGGCCCCCGGTTCGCCCTCCCCAGGTGCCGCGCTTCGCAGGTGTCGGGGGCCTGGCCTGAGAGCGTCTCAGCCGCCCCCTTGGGGCCTGACACTTCTTTCTTTCCTGGAACGGGCTTCGGGTGTCCCAGGGGAAGGCTGAGATAAGGGAGGTAGGGACGGCGGCCTGGGCGGCCTGAGGAGGGCATTGGGGCGCTTTGGGGACGAACTCCACACTGTGGCTGGGGCTCCCGGTCCCGGACCGAAACCTGTTGTAGACCAGCGGGGCGGATTTTGAGTTAACGGGATTGGTTTGAACATTTCCGTTGGGTCCAGTTACGATTCCCTGTCATGTGTACCTTTTTCTTTCACCCTTGCTTAGACATAGGTGACTACATAATGTATATAAATGTATACACGCATATAATACATACTGAATGTTTCCCCGGGCTCGTCCTTGTAGGGAGAAGGCAGAGGTGTCTGTGTGGATTTTGTTTCTTGCTCGCCCGCCTTCTCTCTCCCCCGCCCCCCAGTCGAAAGGTGGTAATGCGCGGTTTTGACGTGGGTAACTGAGATTCGTATTTGTAAACAGATAGCGCTCTCCTAGTGTGTTGCACGCCTCTGCGAAGGGTTTCAGACTCCTGTTGGTATCTGGATTGCGAAAGAATGAGATGTTTAGACCTGAAAGAAGCACATCAGCGGGATTTCTAGTCGTACTTGAATGGGATGAATTACTGTTGTATTAACAACGTTGATTACACATTTTCTTTTCAGAAGATTTCGAAGTCTTAGATGAATTTTGCGTGAGATCTTAGATTCCGTATATCTGCTTCTTCATTTTGATAGAAGTAGTAGTTCCTTACACATTTGACCTGCCCTATCGTGATCTTAAATTGTGTCCAGAAATGCAATTCGAATTGTGTATTGTTGGCATGCATTTAGTAATTAGCCCGAGTGGATCAGATGGCCTTTTATTTCCAAAGATTTTTTCCCTCCAGTCTTCCAGCAGCGAAATGTTTGTAGCACTTGATGAAACAGAACATATCCTGTTTCTGTTTTTGAAGTAATGAGAACTGTTAGCTAATAAAATTGGATAATCCCAGCCGGATATGATAATTTAGAGAATGCCCCCCAGAGGTGTTGAAGTGTGGGATGGTTTAAAAAGAAAAGCCAACTTTGTGTGTGTGTGTGTATGTGTGTGTGTGCGCGCGCGAGCGCGCTGAAATTTTCTTTAGGCTTAGAACTCATGTATGTCACTACACTGCATCGTAGTACTGATTAGTCACAACTGGTAAAATGAAATATTGATTCTCTTAAAAAGCTGTGCTTAAGATAACTCATTAGTGTCTAGTGTGCTATGTTGCTTTTATAAACAAATTTTTAAAGATTGCTTCTTAGAAACCATATACTTTGGGGAAGATAAGAATTTTAAGTCGTTTTATGCTTTAAAAATATTTATATTTAATATAAACAAAAGAAACTTACTTTTAAAACTCTTAGATAAATTTTCCTGCTGCTTGCAGTTTTTCACTTGGCTAGTGTGGAAAATGAAAAATGAAGTTTTCTTAAAATAATTCAGAAATGGAAGTGAAAGTTAATGACATTTGATGTTTTAAATCCAGCAAACATTTAAATACAGAAAAGAAATTTAAAGTATTTTCATTGTCATAGGCCAAGTTGTTAGTACAGATAAATTAACAAATATTGTCGTGCATATAAGTTCAAGTTTATAAATTCTAAGTGACACCTAAAATTACATTTATTTTTAGTTGCTGGAGCTAGAACAGTACAGTGTCTACATTTTAATTTTAGACCTTTTAGAATCAAAATGTATAATTATAAATTTCTCTGATTAACAAAGAGCTGTTTAAAGAGAATTTTTATTAGCTCTCAGCAGATTCATTTTAGAGTAAGTAATTAGAATTCTTTTTTATCTCAAAGTTAATCTTGACATAAAAATAAGTACCATTAATTATGTTGTGTTCTCTACAGAATGTCAAATCAGGATCTGTTGATCAAGAAAGGTGTTTGAATTTATTCACTGTTAAAGTTTCTAGTTTCAGAGAAACAAAATAACCAACACTTACCTGTAGGGCCTGGCCAGGTGGCTCACTCACGCCTGTAATCTCAGCACTTTGGGAAGTGGAGGCGAGAGGATTGCTTGAGCGTAGGAGTTTGATATCAGTCTGGGCAGCATAGTGAGACTTTGTCACTGCCAAAAAAATAAAACAAATTAGCTGGGCGTGGTGGTGTGCATCTGTAGTCCCAGAAGCTGAGGTAGGAGGTTTGCCTGAGCCCAGAGTTCAAGGTTGCAGTGAGGCACAGTTGCGCCACTGTACTCCAGCCTGGGTGACAGAGTAAGACCCTGTCTTAAAAAAAAAAAAAAAAAAAAAAAAAAAAGCAATACTTACCTGTTAATGTTGATGCCAGAACATTTTGTTTGACAAAATAGAACTCAATGAGTTGTGTTCCTTTTTCAAATAAATTGCAAATACTTGAATTGATTAAAAAATGTTAAATTCAGTTAAAGCCACTGCAGTAGGATAGAAATACGTTCTAAAAAAGAACAATTCTAGAAAGACCTAAAAAAGTCAAAGGAAAGGGACACCATAGTTTAAAACAGGATATGTAGACTTTTTGTTATTAATCTTAGAGCAATTAGAGTTGTTTACTGGGTACTAACTGAATTGTTTTAATTCTAGAATCCTAAATAATTACATAATTTGGGGGAAATGTTTAAAAACCATCATTTCTGCAGAGTATTTTTCTTTCCTTTTTTAAATCTTTATTTTATTATGTACAGACTGTATTCAAATAAACCACACACTCTGAAAAAGCAGGTTCTGACTTTTCCTCTGGAGTATTTCTTACAGACCCAAGGAGAAGAAAGGGTATATAAATGCAACGATTAATGTTAGGATTTTTCCCCCTTAAGTGAGAGATTTGTGTGGTGTCTTATGTTCAAATTATTTTTATGTCAAATCATCTCATTGGATATCTATAATTATGAGTTGAGGGAGAGAGAAGGGAACCAAAACTTTTTAGAGTGCCTGTTTTGTTCCAGGCACTGCGCTAGACACTGTTTATGCATTTTTTTTTCACTCGTTCAGTGTAACAGCCCTTTGAAACCTGTTTATAGGTGAGGAATCTTTGACTCACAGAGGTTAGTGATTTGCTGAAGATCATAGAATTAGATTTCAAAGCAGATCTCTCTTCCTAATATAATGTATATGTGATGTTGCTTTTCAGGTGTATTATTTTCTCAATTATTTAGAATGGGAAACTGCCTAAGGTTGTTCATTCATTCATTCATTTAAACATTCATTTCATCAAACATTTGCATTTGTATCAGTCTACATATAATACAGTAAATTACAACACACTAGATTGTGGGAGTTGAGAGGGAAGAAACTAGCTCTTGAAGGGTGAGTAGGAGTTTGCTAGGTGGAGAGGAAGATGGACCGGAGGTTGGAGGTCATTCCAGACCTAGGGAATAACATGCAAAGATGATAAATTGTAATGAGCCTTGGGGAGTGAGGGAGAGTGAGAAATTCAGTGTGGTAGGAATTGATATGGATAGAATGGTGAGATAAATGATTGGAAGTAGCAAATTGTGAGGGACCATTTATGTTGTATTAAGGTGTTTGAATTTTTATCTTGTGAGATCACCAAGTGAGATAGTGGTTGAGCTGTGATTAGAACTATGTTTTCTGACTCCTAGTTTTGTATTTCTTTCTCCTTGGCTTCCTTGCTAACAGAGTTTACCCGTTTTTAGTGGATAGGCAAGCCTTCTTTTCCATACCACTCTTCTCTCCTCTCCCTGTATTCTAGACTTTTATCTTGAGGATTCTGTGATCCAAATCTTACTGTCCAATAACTTTTAATTTTTTGGAAAAGTCTTTTGGGATGAAAACACCTCTGGGGGAGATCACCTTGTTATACTACTTAGGAAGTTTTTTCACTTGTTGGCTTGGATTAGTTGACTATTTTCTAGTTTAGCTCTATTAAACAATAGCTTAAGGCATTGAAGAGCATGGGCTGGAAGAAGGGAGACGCTATTCATGCAAGTTTGATGTTCACTACTATAGATGGGCAAAGTCCTAATCTTTACATAAGGCATCTTGTACTTTTAAAAAGAAATAGGTATGTTTGTTAACCACACAACAATCTGATTGCTTTAAGTGGATATTTGACTTACAATGATAATAGATAACTTATTGCATAGTTACTATGAGCTAATTTCTTTCTCAAGATCTTTGAAGTGTTAACTTAGTCTTCAAAACAACCCTTTTTATATTATTCTCATTTATAGATGGGAAAAGTCCATGTAGAAGGATTGAGTACCTTGGACAATATCTCATAGCTAGTTTGCTGCAGTCAGGATTTGAACTCAAAGTGTCTGAGTCTAGACTCACAGCTCTTTGCCACTATACTGTGTTGTACCTTCAAGCTTAGGGTGTCAAAATTTTGTGTACAGAGAGTGTTAAATTCTGTAGTCACATAGGTTGTTAAAAATATTTTGCAAATATGCAAAGTATGAATTATAAAGAATGACTAAACCTGATTGCATTTTGTCAGTGTGTAGTTTAATAATATAATTATTAAATTAAATATTTAACTAACACTATAGTTTAAATAATTTAATTGACCAGTCATTAAGTGTTCATTAAGTGCTAGTCATGTGCTGAGTATTAGTTTAGGCCAGTGGTATTCAAACTATGTTTGGGGACCTTTTGGAGAGGGGTGTCTCTGAGTCAAACTGTTTTCATGGTAATATTAAGACGCAATTTGACTTTTCCCTTATTCTCTGGTCTGGAGTGACATGTGAAGACTTTATTGCTTTGATGGCTAATGTAATGTGTAATAGTGTATTTTTTTCCCCTTTTTTCTTTGAGATATAATTTACAATACCATAAAATTTACGCTTTTAAAAGATACAATTCAGTGGCTTTTAGTATATTTATAAGGTTGTGTAACCATCACTATTTAATTTTGGAATGTTTTTATTCCATAATGAAACCCAGTTCCCATTAACAATCACTCCCCATTCCTTCCTCCTCCAAGCCTTTGGCAAGCACTAAGCTACGTCTCTAGAAATTATGGACATTACATATACAAGGAATTATATAGTATGTGGCTTTTTGTGCCTGGCTTCTTTCACTGAACTTAATGTTTTCAAGGTTGGCCATAGTGTAGCATGTTTTAGCTTTTTTCTGGCTGAATAGTATTACCTTCTATGGAGATACCACGTTTTGTTTAACTATTCATCATTTGATAGACATTTGGGTTATTTCTACTTTTTGCCTATAAGGAATGGTGCTGCTGTGAACATCGTTAAAAGTTTTTGTGTGGATGTACATTTTCATTTCTCTTGGGTATATACCCAGATTGTAATTGCTGGGTGTTTCGATAAACTTATGATTAACTTTATGAGGAACTGCCAAACTGTTTTCCAAAGTTGTACCATTTTACATTCTCAGTGGCAATGTATGGAAGGTTCCAATTTCTCTACATCCTCACTATCATCTAGTGGGTGACACTTCACCCACTATCTCACTACCTCATTGTGGGTTGGATTTGCATTTCCCTAATGATTAATAAGATGTTGAGCATCTCTTCATGTGCCTATTGTGCATTTGTCTATCTCCTTTGGAAAGATACCTATTCAAATCCTTTACCCGTTTTTAAAAATTGTTGAGTTTTAAGAACTCAATATATTCTGGATACTAGATGCCCCCACTTTTTTTTTTGAGACAGTCTTGCTCTATCACCAAGGCTGAAGTACAGTGGCGTGAACATGGCTCACTGCAGCCTCTACCTTCTGGCCTCCACCTCCTGGGCCTCAAGCGATCCTCCTGCCTTAGCCTCTTGAGTAGCTAGGACTACAGGTGCATGCCACCATGCCCAGCTAATTTTTTTGATTGATTTATTTATTTTTGTAGAGACAGGATCTCATTATGTTGTCTAGGCTGGTCTCAAACTCCTGGCCTCAAATGATCCTCCTTCCTCAGCCTCCGAAAGTGCCAGGATTACAGGTATGAGCCATCTCGCCCAGCCTAGACCCTTTTTAGATATATTATTTACAAAAATGCTGTCTCATTTTGTGGAGTGTCTATTCACCTTAAAAAAGATTCTAAAAATTGTGATAAAGTGTACATAACAAAATTAACCATTTAAACTTGTTTCCAACTTTTAAAAATTGCAGTAAAATATACATAACACAACATATCATCTTAATGATTTTTAAGTGTATCATTCAGTGGTATTAAATACATTCATAATGTTGTGCAGCCATCATCACCATCCATCCCTATAACCCTTTTCATCTTATAAAACTGAAACTCTATACCCATTAAATGATAATTGCCCGTTCCCTTCTTCCCTCACCCCTGACAACCACTATTCTGTCTTTACGATTTTGACTACTCTAAATACCTCATATAAATTGAATCATACAGTATTTGTCTTGTGGCTTATTTCACTTAGCATAGTGTCCTCAAGGTTCATTCATGTGGCATATTGCAGAATTTCCTTCTTTTTTAAGGCTGAATAACATTCCATTGTATAGATATATCACATTTTGCTTATCCCTTTGTCTATGAGTAGACACTTGGGTTATTTCCATGTTTTAGCTATTGTGAATGATGCTGCTGTGAACATGAGTGTACAGTATCTCTTAGCCTGCTTTCAATTTTTTTGGTATATACCCAGAAGTGAAATTATTGGATCATATGGTAATTTTATTCTTCTTCTTCTATTTATTTATTTATGAGACAAGATCTGGCTCTGTCTCCCAAGCTGGAGTGCAGTGGCATGGTCTTGGCTCACTGCAACCTCTGCCTCCTGGGCTCAAGCCATCCTCGCACCTCAGCCTCTTGAGTAGCTGGGACTGTGGGCGCTTGCGACCACACCTGGCCAATTTTTTTTTTTTTTGTATTTTTGTAGAGATGCAGTTTCACCATATTGCCCAGGCTGGTCTCAAACTCCTGAGCTCAAGTGATCTGCCTGCCTCGGCCTCCCAAACTGCTGGGATTACAGGCATGAGCCATTGCGCCTGGCCTATTATTATTTTTGACACCTTAGCATCATTGAGTATATTTTTAATTTTTTGAGGAACTGCTATATTGTTTTCCTTAGTGGCTGTACCATTTTACGTTCCTACCAACAGTGCACAGAGGTTCTGATATTTCCACAGCCTTGCCAACACTTGCTATTTTCTATTTATTTAATAGTAGTCCTGTCCTATGGGTTGTGAGTTGGTATCTCATTGGAGTTTTGATTTGCATTTCCCTAATGATTAGTGATATTCAGCATCTTTTCACGTGCTTGTGGCCGTCTGTATATCTTCTTTGGAGAAATGTCTATGCCAGCCCTTTGCCCATTTTCAAATCAGGTCGTTTTTTGTTCATTTTTTGGAGTTGCTATATATTCTGGATATTAGTCCCTTATCAGATACATGATTTATAAATATTTTCTTCCATTCTGTTCTGTGGGGTTACTTTTTTTTTTTTTTTTTTGAGACAGAGTCTTACTCTCTGTCACCCAGACTGTAGAGCAGTGGCGCAATCTTGGCTCACCACAACCTCCAGCTCCCAGGCTCAAGCAATTCTCCTACCTCATTCTCCTGAGTAGCTGGGATTACAGGCACTTGCCACTACTGCCCAGCTAAATTTTGTATTTTTAGTAGAGACAGAATTTCACCATGTTGGCCAGGCTGGTCTTGAACTCCTGACCTCAAATGTTCCACTCACTTCAGCCTCCCAAAGTATGAGGATTATAGGCATGAGCCACCATGACTGGCCTTTACTCTGTTTCTTTTCTGGCTTTTTTTTTTTTTTTTGGGGCAAGATCTCACTCTGTCCCCTAGGCTGGGGTGCAGTGGCGCAATCATGGCTCAGTGCAGCCTTGACCTCCCTGGGCTCAAGAGATCATCCCACCTCAGCCTTTGGAGTAGCTGGGACTACAGGCACATGTCACCACGACACTCGAATTTTAAGATTTTTGTAGAGACAGGGTCTCACTATGTTGCATAGGCTGGCCTTGAACTCCTGACCTCAAGTGATCCTCCTGGCTGGGCCTCCCAGAGTGCTGGGATTATAGGTGTGAGCCACCATGCCTAGCCTGGCCACCATTTTACTCAGTTGATAGTGTCTTTTGATTAACAAAAGTTTTAAATTTTCAGCCAGTCTAGTTTGTCCATTTTTTCTTTTGTTGCCCGTGCCTTTGGTGTCATACTCAACAAATAATTGCCAACTCCAGTGTCATGAAGCTTTTCCCTTTTGTTTTCGTCTAAGAACCTTATAGTTTTATGTTTCTTAGTTATGGTTTTATAGTTACAAGTTTAGGTTTCTTAGGTCTTTGATCCATTTTGAGTTAATTTTTGTTTATGGTCAAAATTCAATCTTTTGCAGATGGATTACCAGTTTTTCCAGCGCCATTTGCTGAAAAGACTGTCCTTTCCCTATTGAATGGCTTTGTCATCCTTGTTAAAAATTATTTGACCACATATGTGAGGGTTTATTTCTGGTCTGTTTGATTCCATTGGTCTGTCTGTATGTATTTATACTAATACCATACTATTTTGATTACTGTAGCTTTTTTTTTTTTTTTGAAACGGAGTCTCACTCTGTCGCCCAGGCTGGAGTGCACTGGCACGATCTCAGCTCACTGCAAGCTCCGCCTCCCAGGTTCATGCCATTCTCCTGCCTCAGCCTCCCGAGTAGCCTGGGACTACAGGCGCCCACCACCACACCCGGCTAAGTTTTTGTATTTTTAGTAGAGACGGGGTTTCACCATGTTAGCCAGGATGGTCTCATCTCCTGACCTTGTGATCTACCTGCCTCGGCCTCCCAAAGTGCTGGGATTACAGGCATGAGCCACCGTGCCTGGCCTGATTATTGTAGCTTTGTAGTAAGTTTTGCGACTAGGAAGTATGAGTCCTCCACTTTTGTTTTTCTTTGTCAAGACTTTTGGCTATTTGCGGTCTCTTGAGATTCCATGTGAATTTTAGGATTGATTTTGGTATTTCTGCAAAAAATGTCATTGGAATTTTGATAGGGATTGCATTAAATGTTTAGATTGCTTTGGGTAGTGTGGACATTTTAACAACAGTAAGGCCAGGCACGGTGGCTCATGCCTGTAATCCCAGCACTTTAGGAGGCCGAGGCTGGTGGATTACCTGAGGTCAGGAGTTCAAGACCAGCCTGACCAACATGGTGAAACCCTGTCCCTACTAAAAATACAAAAATTACCTGGGCCCAGTGGCAGGTACCTGTAATCCCAGCTACTCAGGAGGCTGAGGCAGGAGAATCGCTTGAACCCAGGAGGCGGAGGTTGCAGTGAGCTGAGATTGCGCCATTGCACTCCAGTCTGGGAGAGAGAGCGAGACTCCATCTCAAAAAAAAAATTAAGTCTTTTGGTCTGTGAACATAGAATGTGTTTCTGTTTATATATTTCTAAATTTCTTTCAGCAATGTTTTATAGTTTTCATTGTACATGTCTTTCACTTCTTTGGTTATGTAATTCCTTAGTACTTTATTCTTTTTGATGGTATTGTAAATGGAATTTTTAAAATTTCCCTTTAGATTATTTATTGTGTTTAGAAATGCAGCTGGTTTTTCGTGTGTTGACTTTGTATCCTGCTACTTTGCTGAATTCATTTTTTAGTTGTGTGTGTGTGTGTATAATCTTTAGGGTTTTCTACATATAAAATCATATTATTTGCAAACTGAGATAATTTTACTTCTTCTTTTCCAATTGAGATGCGTTTTGTTTCTTTTGCCTAATGGCGTTGGCTAGAACTTCCAGTACTGTGTTGAGTAGAAATGGTGAACACAGGCCGGGCATGGTGGCTCACGCCTGTAATCCCAGCACTTTGGGAGGCTGAGATGGGTGGATCACCTGAGGTCAGGAGTTCGAGACCAGCCTGACCAACATGGAGAAACGCTGTCTCTACTAAAATACAAAATTAGCTGGGCATAGTGGCCTGTAATCCCAGCTACTTGGGAGGGTGAGGCAGGAGAATCGCTTGAACCTGGAAGGCGGAGATTGCGGTGAGCCGAGATGGTGCCATTGCACTCCAGCATGGGCAACAAGAGCGAAACTCTGCCTCAAAAATAAATAAATAAATAAATAAATAAAAAGAAATGGTGAAAACAGACATCTTTCCCTTGTCTTGATGTTAGAAGAAAAGGTTTTCATTTTTATCATTGAGTATGATGTCTACTGTAGGTTTTCCTTAGATAGCTTTTATTATATTGAAGTAGTTTCTTTCTATTCCTAGATTGTTGAGTGTTTTTATCATGAAAGGGTATTGAATTTTGTCAGATTCTTTGTCTGCATCAATTGAGATGATCATGTGGTTTTTCGTTTTGTTTGGTTAATGTGTGTTACATTGATCTGTTTTCATATGTTGAACCATCCTTGCATTCCAGGAATAAATCCCATTTGATCGTGATGTACAATTCTTTAACTGTGCTGCTGATTTCAGTTTGCTAGTATTCTGTTGTGGATTTTTGCATGAATGTTTATACTATTTTCATTTTAAGCCTCAGCCTCCCAGGTAGCTAAGCATACATTCAGTGACATTAAATTTATTTACATTATTGTGCAACTATCACCACCATCCATTTCCAGAACATTTCCATTTTCCCAAGCCGAAACTCTGTACCCGTCAAACAATAAATTCTCATTTCCCTTGCTTCCTAACCTCTAGCAACCACCATTCTACTTTATTTCTCTATGATTTTGACTGCTGTAGGTACTGCGTATCAGTAGACTCATATAATATTTGTTGTGACTGGCTTCTTTCATATAGCATAATGTCTTCAAAGTTCATCCATGTCATAGCATGTGTCAGAATTGTCTACCTTTTTAAGGCAGAGTAGTAGTTCATTATATATATGTCCCACATTTTGTTTATCCATTCATCTGTTGGTGGATACTTGGGTTGCCTTCACATTTTGGCTGTCGTGAATAATGCTTCTTTGAACGTTGATGTTCAAATACCTGTTTCTGCTTTTGGTTATTTGGGTGTATACTTAGAATAGGAATTGTTGGATCATTCTATGTTTAATTTTTTGAGGAGTTGTCATACTGTTTTTTCATTTTCTTGAGTGTGCTCATTGAAATACAAAAGTTTTAAATTTGATGAAGTCCCATTTATCTCTTTTCTTTAGTTTTCTTTGCTTTAAGTGTCATACCTAAAAAATCATTGTTGATCCAAGATTATGAAGATTTACTCCTATGTTTTCTTCTAACAGTTTTACACTTTTAGCTTCTACATTTAGGTCTTTGATCCATTTTGAGTTTTTTTTTTTTTAATATGATGTGATGTAGGAGTTTCTTTCTTTTTTTTTTTTTTTTTTTTTGAGACGGAGTCTCGCTCTGTCACCCATGGGTGGAGCGCAATGGCGTGATCTTGGCTCACTGCAACCTCTGCCTCCTGGGTTCAAGCGATTCTCCTGCCTCAGCCTCCCAAGTAGCTGGGATTACTGGCGCCTGCCACCATGCCCAGCTAATCTTTGTATTTTTAGTAGAGATGGGGTTTCACCACATTGGCCAGGCTAGTCTCGAACTCCTGACCTCAGGTAATCCACTGCCTTGGACTCCCAAAGTGCTAGGATTACAGGCATGAGCCCCCGTGCCCAGCCTGATGTAGAAGTTTTACTTCTTTTTTTTTTTTTTTTTTTTTTTTAAGACAGAGTTTCGCTCTGTGGCCCAGGCTGGAGTGCAGTCGCGTGATCTCGGCTCACTGCAACCTCTGCCTCCTCCTGGGTTCAGGTAATTCTTGTGCCTCAGTCACCCTAGTAGTTGAGATTACAGGTGTACACCACCATGCCCAGCTAATTTTTGTATTTTTAGTAGAGACAGTGTTTTACCATGTTGGCCAGGCTGGTCCCTAACTCCTGGCCTTGGGTGATCTGCCTGCCTCAGCCTACTAAAGTGCTGAGATTACAGGCGTGAGCCACTGCGTCTGGCCAGTGTATTCTTGTATTTGAAAAATTTCTCAGTTTTAATAATCTAACGATGCATGTATCGATAGATATAACACACAAAGACAAAGGTTCTTTGGATCCTCAGTATTTTAAGAGTATAAAGGTATTCTGAGACCAAAAAGTTTGAGAATTACTGATTTAGGCTTAGAGACATACTCTAGTACATAAACTTGGACCAAAAATTGGGAGTCATGTTTCTTGTAGTCATATACCAGTCCCATTTGTGTTATCTTAGGCAAGTCATAAACAGGGTGCCTCATTAATGTATAAAATGGAAATACTATAAGACTATAATTATAGTAACTTCACAGATGTGTAAGGATAAGTGAATGGGCATGCTAGACAGGTAGTGTTTGTCTTTTTTTTCTTTCTTTTTTTTTTTTTTTGAGTCGGAGTCTTGCTCTTTCGCCCAGGCTGGAGTGCAGTGGTGCAGTCTTAGGTCACTGCAATCTCTACCTCCCGGGTTCAAGTGATTCTTCTGCCTCAGCCTCCTGAGAAGTCGGACTACAGGTGCATGCCAACACACCCTGCAATTTTTTTGTCTTTTTAGTAGAGATGGGGTTTCGCTGTGTTGCCCAGGCTGGTCTTGAACTCCTGACCTCGTGATCCACCCGCCTTGGCCTCCCAAAGTGCTGGGATTACAGGCATGAGCCACCGCGTCCGGCCATTTTTTTTTTTTTTTTTTTGGAGACAGAGTCTCTCGCTCTGTCACCCAGGCTGGAGTGCAGTGGCATGATCTTGGCTCACTGCAGTCTCTGCCTCCCGGGTTCACACCATTCTCCTGCCTCAGCCTCCCGAGTAGCTGGTAACACAGGCGCCCGCCACCACGCCCAGCTAATTTTTTGTATTTTTAGTAGAGACAGGGTTTCACCTTGTTAGCCAGGATGGTCTCGATCTCCTGACCTCGTGATCTGCCCGCCTTGGCCTCCCAAAGTGCTGGGATTACAGGTGTGAGCCTGTAGTCCCGCGCCCGGCCTGTTTTTTTTGTTTTTGTTTTTTTTTTTTTTTAAGACGGAGTCTTGCTCTTGTCACCCAGGCCGAAGTGCAATGGCATGATCTTGGCTCACTGCAAACCCTGCCTCCTGGTTCAAGTGATTCTTCTTCCTCAGCCTCCTGAGTAGCTGGGATTATAGACGTGTGCCACCACTCCCAGCTAATTTTTGTATTTTTGGTAGAGACAGGGTTTCACCATGTTGTCAGGCTAGTCTCAAACTCTGACCTCAGGACCTCTGAGGTCATGAGCATTTCAGGCCGCCTCGGCCTCCCAAAGTGCTGTGATTATAGGCGTGAGCCCACTGCGCCCTGCCCTGCCATCTTTTTTTAAAACTGAAAATTTGTAAGAGCTCCGGGACTTTTTTTAGGAACTTGTGGCATTGTTAATGTGTCTTGAACATTGCTTTTCCCCCCATACCTGTTTCCTCAAAGCCAGGAAATTATATCCATAGTTTACTACCTACTGTCTATTCTTCGTTCTCTTGTGAGACTGGTGTCCTGCTGGCTATATTTCTTATCTGACATTGTCATTTCAATCTAGGAATCTGTAGGTCACCCCTTTATATTCACTGATACTTTGGTGTAATTCCTGACATCCATATTGGGCAGTGGGAAGCATAACATTGAATGTATCTGACACTTTATTTCCTCAATTTCTATCTTCTAGTGATATTCAACTCTACTTTCCTTGATAGCTCCTATTCATATGATTCAAAATGATTCTTCCCACCAAAATTTTCTGAATTATCTGTATATGTATTTTTAATGTTTCTTTAGTTTTTTAAATCTATCCCTAATTTCACTGTAAAGTCTCTTTTTGGCTTTATCCTTTCCCTTCATTGGCATGATTACTGTTGTGTTCCTTACCCTATTGAAATAGTGATTCTGTAACTTCTCAACCCAGTACAAATTATCTACAAATTGTATAACTAGTGGTGGCTCACATCTGTAATTCCAGGATTCCTTTGGGAGGCTGAGGTGGGAGAATTGTCTTGGTGCCCTAAAGTGTTGGGATTACTGGTGTAAGCCACTTTACCTGGCTTCAACACTCTCTTTAACTTGGTGATAAGTAAGGCAGGAATGAAAGGAAAAGGAGATATGAATTGCACTATCTTTCCCTTTCCTTCTGCATCATCATTTTTAGAATAAATGTGTAATTCAGGGAAGTAATATTAGTAAGGAAAGATATGATAGGATTCTTTGATCATTCATGTTTTTTTAATCTTCTTTTTCCTTTTTCTTTCTTTTTTTTCTTTTCTTTTCTTTTTTTTTTTTAGACAGAGTCTTGCTCTGTTGCCTAGGCTGGAGTGCAGTGGCATGATTGCAGCTCACTGTAGCCTTCACCTCCCAGGTGCAAGTGATCCTCCCACTTCAGCCTCCTGAGACTGGGACTACAGGTGCCTGGCTAATTTTTTATATTTTGTAGAGATGGAGTCTCCTGTGTTGCCTAGGCTGGTCTAAAACTCCTGGACTCAAGCGGTCCTCCCAGCTTGTCCTCCAAAAGTGCTGTGATTACAGGCATGAACCACCGCACCCAGCTCCCTTTTTTTTTCTCAGTTGCCAAAACAAGAGCATTTATTTGTCTTTCATGTTACATGCCCATTGGGGATAGAATGTATATTCTGCTGATGTTGGATAGAGTCTTTATATATCTGTTAGGTCTAATTATTTTATTTTATTTTTTTGAGATGGAGTCTTGCTCTTTCGCTCAGGTTGGAGTGCAGTGATGCAATCTTGGCTCACTGCAACCTCCACCTCCTGGGTTCAAGCGATTCTTGTGCCTCAGCTTCCCAAGCAGCTGGGACTATGGATGTGGGCCACCACACCCGGCTAATTTTTGTATTTTTAGTAGAGACGGGGTTTCACCATGTTGCCCAGGCTTTTCTTGAACTCCTGACCTCAAGTGATCTGCCCCCTTTGGTCTCCCAAAGTGCTGAGATTATAGGCATGAGCCGCCATGCCCAGCCAGTCTAATTAGTTTGTTTGTTTATTTATTTATTTATTCATTTTTGAGACAGTTTCGCTCTTGTTGCCCAGGCTGGAGTGCAGTGGCCCGATCTCAGCTCACAGCAAACTGCCTTCTCGGTTCAAGCGATCTTCCTGCTTCAGCCTCCTGAGTAGCTGGGATTACAGGCACGTGCCACCATGCCTGGCTAATTTTTGTATTTTTAGTAGAGATGGGATTTCGCCATGTTGGCCAGGCTGGTCTTGAGCTCCTGACCTCAGGTGATCCACCTGCCCTGGCCTCTCGAAGTGCTGAGATTACAGGCATGAGCCACCGCGCCCAGCCGGTCAAATTAGTTTATAGTGTTACACAAATCCTCTGTTTCCTTTTTGATCTTCTGTCTGGTTGTTCTGTTATTGAAAAGTGGGATATTGAAGTCTCATAAGTATGATTATAGAACAATTTCTCTTTTCAATTGTGTTAACTTTTGTTTCCTGTATTTTAGGTCACTGTTGTTAGGTGCATATGTTTATAACTGTTATATGTCCTTGCTGGATTGAACCTTTTATCAATATATAATATCTGTCTTTGTGTTTTGTAACCTTTTTTGACTTAAAGTGTTATTTTATCTGGTAATAATTTAGCCCCAGCTCTCTCTTTGTTACTCTTTGCATGGAGTATCTGTTTTCATTTTTTCTTATAACGCCTTTGCATCTAAAGTGAATCTTGTAGACAGATGATAGATTGTGTTTTCCAATTTGCCAATCTCTCTTTTTTTTAAATTATTTATTTATTTATTTATTTTGAGATGGAGTTTCACTATTATTGCCCAGGCTGCTGGAGTGCAGTGGCACAATCTCGGCCCACTGCAACCTCCGCCTCCTGGGTTCAAGCGATTATCCTGCCTCAGCCTCCCAAGTAGCTGGGACTATGGGCGCACGCCACCATGCCCGGCTAATTTTTTGTTAGTAGAGACGGGGTTTCACCGTGTTAGCTAGGGTGGTCTCGAGCTCCTGACCTCGTGATCCGCCCGCCTTGGCCTCCCAAAGTGCTGGGATTACAGGCGTGAGCCACCACGCACGGCCTATTTTTTTAAATTTAATTTAATGTTACTTTTTTGAGACGAAACTCTTGTTGCCCAGGCTGGAGTGCAGTGGCTTGGTCTCGGCTCACTGCAACCTCCACCTCCTGGGTTCAAGTGATTCTCCTGCCTCAGCCTCCCAAGTAGCTGGGATTACAAGCACCCACGACCACGCCCTCTTATTTTTTCGTATTTTTAGTAGAGACAGGGTTTCACCATGTTCTCCAGGCTGGTTGTGAACTCCTGATCTCAGGTAATCCACCTACCTCGGCCTCCCAAAGTGCTGGGATTACAGGCGTGAGCCACCACGCCTGGCCAATCTCTCTTTTTAATTGGAAAGTTTAATTCATTTATATTTAAAGTAATTACTGGTGAGGATGGATTTACTTCTGCCATTTAGCTCTTTCTTTTCTATATGTTTTTTATGCCTTTTGTTCCTCTAATGCTGCCTTTTTATGTATTTAGTTGATTTTTTATAGAATTATAATCCTGTTTTGATTTTGTGTGTGTGTGTTACTTTCTTAGTGGATGCCTTGGGGATAATGATGTAATTAACATCTTAAATTTATAACAACCTAGTTTGAATAATGCCAGCTTAGTTTAAATAGTACGCAAATACTCTGCTCCTACTCATCTTTCTCTCCTCCTTTATATTTTTATTGTCACAGATTACATCTTTATATAGTTTGTGCCTATTAACAGAGGTTTGTAATGAATTTTTATGCATTTGTCTTTTAAATCATGTAAAAGGGAAAAACCCAAGAGTTACCAAAATTACAATAACATTGGCTTTTATATTTACCTATGTAGTTATTTTTACTAGTGTTCTTTATTTCTTGTTATGGATTTGAATTATTGTCTGGTGTCTTTTCATCTCAGCATTAAGAATTTCTTTTAGCACTTGTACGGCAGAATGAACTTTCTCACTTTTTGTTTATCTGGAAATATAATTTCTCCTTCATTCTTGAAAGGTGGTTTTACTGGCTAGAGAATTCTTAGTTCACAGCTTTTTTCTTTTAGGACTTCAAATATGTCACTGCATTGCCTTCTCATTTCCATGGTTTCTTATGGGCAATCAGCTGTTAACTTTTGTTTGATGAGTTAAATTTTCTTGCTTCTTTCAAAGTTCTCTTTGGTTTTGACAATTTGACTCTGTCTCAGTGTGGATTTCTTTGAGTTTACGCTGCTTAAAGTTTATTGAGCTTTGTGGAGGTATATACTTGTGTCTTTCATCAGATTGGGGAAGTTTCTGACCATTGTTTCTTCAAATATTTTTTCTACACCCTTCTCTTTCTTCTTTCTGTGACTCCTATTATGCATATGTTGGTACGCTTGGTAGAGAAGAAAATGAACAGTATTGCCCAGGGAACAAAATGCCAGAGAACAAAAAATACAGAGGGCAGAAAAAAGTTTGAGAAAGAATTTTAGTGTTCTGAATATTAGTGGTCTTTAGAAATATGAGATTATAACTATGAAACAAGATCAGAGTGCTGTGAAAAGGAATAATTAGAGAGAGAGAGTTCTTAGAAGTAATAATATGATAGAAGAGTTGGAAGATAGAGTTGAGGAAATCACCTAGGAAGGAGAACAAAAAGAAAGGTGGAAAAATGGAGAGAAAAGATAAGAAAATTGGAGAATCAATTTAGGAGGCCCAAGTCTAATTAATAGGAGCAATAGAAAGAGAACAGAAAAGATGAAAAGGAGGAATTTATAGTAGATAGAAGAAAAAAATTTTACAGAAGTGAATGATGTGAATTACTGATGAACAGAGCCAGCTGACTATGCAACAAGATGACTATGCAACAAGATGAATGAGGAGATATCTACAGCAGGCTTATCGCTTGGAAATTTCAGAATACCAAAGCAAAGAGATCATCCTAGAAGTTTTCTTAGAGAAAAAAACAGGTCAGTAAAAAAGGTAAAGAATAAGAATGGCATAATTTTCTCAGTGCTAGTCCCAGAAACTAGAAATCATTGAAAACATTTTGAATGAATAATTTCTAACCTAGAATTTTATTTTTTTGGGGGGGGACGGGGTGTTGCACTGTCGCCCAGGCTGGGTACAGTGGTGCCATCACGGCTCACTGCAGCCTTGACCTCCTGGGCTCAAGTGATTCTTCCACCTCAGCCTCCCAAGTAGCTGGGACCACAGGCATGTGCCACCACATTTGGCTGATTTTTGTTTTTGTTTTTTTTTTTTGTAGAGACAGGGTTTTGCCATGTTGCCTGAGCTGGCTTTGAACTTCTGAACTCAAATGATCCTCCCGCCTCAATCTACGAAAGTGCTGGGATTGCAGGCATGAAGCACCGTGCCTGGCCCTAACCTAGAATTTTATACCTAACTAAATGAGGTGTGAAGATACAATAAAGATATTTCAAATATGCAGTTTTATAAAATTTTCTTCTGGTTGGAGTTTACAGGGGTCCAATAAATAGCACCCCTTTTGCTTTCCTGAATTTTCAACAAATTGGGTGAAACGAAGGAAGCATATGGAGACCAGAAGATAATTTTATTTTTATTTAGTTTTTATAATTTTATTTTTGATAAGGTTCAGTTTGGAGAAGGCGGCTTATACTTTCAACTGGTTTACTGATACCGAGTGCCAGAATTAGGCAGACTTAGCCCTCAGGAACTGGCAGAGCTGAACAACTGCAGGCCCTATGTGAGGCTTACACCTGTAAATGTTAGAGTATGATGGAACAGAATGGGAAGGAGAGGGGACGAGGCTAAGTTTTGTCTGGATTATTTCCCCAAACTCACTGATGAAGTAAGTTACCTCTTCTCCTTAGGCAAGGAATGAATGAGGGGAGTGGAAAGAGGTCAGGAATGTTATGATAACGGGTATCCGTCTACATAGAATGAAATATCG
Organism: Pan troglodytes; assembly: GCF_028858775.2. NCBI lineage: Eukaryota > Metazoa > Chordata > Mammalia > Primates > Hominidae > Pan > Pan troglodytes. The sequence continues at coordinate 178,470,859 of NC_072398.2, forward strand.
AAAGTGGGACATAATTATTTTCTTCAATATCTTTCATGTTTTCTTCCTTTTTTTGAGACTGAGTCTCACACTGTTGCACAAGTTGGAGTGCAGTGGTGCAATCTCAGCTCACTGCAATCTCCGCCTCCCAGGTTCAAGCGATTTTTGTGCCTCATTCTCCCCAGTAGCTGGGATTACAGGTGTGTGCTACCACACCTGGCTAAATTTTTTTTGTATTTTAGTAGAGACGAGATTTCGCCATGCCAGGCCAGTCTTGAACTCCTGGCCTCAAGTGATCTACCTGCCTTAGCCTCCCAAAGTGCTCGGATTACAGCTGTGAGCCACTGTGCCTGGCCTCATGTTTCCTTTCTTAGAAAGCTGCTGGAGGGTATGTTCCACCAAAAACAAGGGAATAAATCATGGAAGAGCTAAAAAGAAGAGTCGGCATGAGAGAGTGTAAGGGAATTGGTAGGATGATAGTGAAAGGAACTCTCAGTATAACGACAACTGTAGTGAAAGTATAGTAACGACCAGAAAGCTCCCAAGAAGGGATATCCAAGGAGAGAACAGCAACAACAAAACCAAATTACTTGATGTGTTTGATCTTACTGAGAAGATATTTATAGTTCTGTCAATGAATTATTGATAGGTATGTAGAAGAAGCTTAAGAAAAATGAAGTGATTAATTTCAGGTAAAACTGAAAAGTATACCAAAAGGGAAATGTGATTAAGTTTATATATTTCTTAAGTCAAAAGCTAGATCCAGTAATAGAGTGGCTTAAAAAACAAAGAGTTTTATTCCTTTCTCATATAATAGTTGCTGGGTAAGTGGTCAGGAAATCTAGATGAGTAGTTTGTTCCATGTGGTCATTCAGGGGCCTAAGTTACATTGATCCTGCTGTCTCACCAAAAGTATGGCCAAGGACTAGCTGAGTGGACATGACCTGGGTTTGTTTGAAATGCAGAATATTGGAACCCACTCCCAATCTACTGAATCAGAATCGCATTTAGTTGTTTATTCCTATACACAAAAGTTTGGGACTCACTGGTCTGGATTAGAACATGATGGTTGAATGATTGAAGCGGGGCAGTTGAAAATTTTATTCAGTGAGAAGAGAAAGAGAGCATGAGGAAGTGAGAACTTTATCAGAAGGCCACATCAGACTGCAGAGAAGTTTGTGAAATGTAGACTAGTCATGTGCTCAGGAAAAAGGAGAAAGTTAATTTTTAGGGACATTTAGGAAACTCTGTGCTACAGTATAGTTGGCTTAACTGTGAATAATATTGGCATATCTTATTAAAATCATCCTAGGAGGATGGTGGTAGGGTGGGGAGGTACTTAGGTTGCACAGTTATGTATGTTTCTAAGGGGAATATTTGAGATAGCTAAATCCATACCTTTCATGTAGGAAGTTAGCAGATAATAGCTAAGGCCGGGCGTGGTAGCTCATGCCTGTAATCCCGGCACTTGGGTAGGCCAAGGCAGCAGGATCGCTTGAGCCCAGGAGTTCGAGACAGCCTGGGCAACATGGTGAGACCCTGTCTCCATAAAATTTTTTTAAAAATTGCCAGGTGTGGTCGTGTGTGCCTGTGAGGCTGAGGTGGGAGGCTCGCTTGAGCCCAGGGGGTCAAGGCTGCAGTGAGCCATGACTGCACGCAACTGCACTCCAGCGTGGGTGACAGAGTGAGATACTGTATTAAAAAAAAAAGCTAAAACAAAACAAGAAGTATTATCTTAAGCATGTTATTTAGAAATATGGAGATAAATAAAAATAATTGAAAGTAGGTAGTTGCTTCTGAGGAGAGAAATTGGGAGTTGGCAAGAGAGTACTGTTTTTCAACCATGTAAATGTATTTGTTTTATTAAAAACAGATTAGAGGCAGGTGTGGTAATCCCAGCACTTTGGGAGGCCGAGGCAGGCAGAACATGAGGTCAGGACCATCCTGACCAACATGGTAAAACCTCGTATCTGCTAAAAATACAAAAATTAGCTGGGCGTGGTAGCACACGCTTGTAGTCCCAGCTACTCAGGAGGCTGAGGCAGGAGATTTGCTTGAACCTGGGAAGTGGAGGTTGCAGTGAGCTGAGAGTGCACTCCAGCCTGGCAGCAGAGTGGGATTCTGTCTCAAAAAAAAAAAAAAAAAAAAAAGATGAGAAAAGACAGTCTCAACTGTTCAGATAGGAAGTAAAAACATAAATAGGTTTAAGTGCTAAGTGCTGTGAGAAAAGTAAAAAGAGTTCATTAAGAAGAGGCATACTTATCTGAGCCCACCCTGGGTAGGAGGGTGGAGGAGTAGGTTATGGAAAGCTTTCTGAAAGAGAGACATTTCCTAGTTATATTGTAGACAACATAAAGTATGATGCAATTAAACATCTTTTGGATTTCATGTATTTTTAAAGTGTGAACAATTAAAAATAATTCAGATTACTTTTAAAAAATCCATTTAACGCATTTATTGGGTGCCTACTTTGTATTAGGCACTGTGGTATGCCCAGAAGATGTAATGATAAGCAAAATCAGAAATGATTTCTTACCTCATAGACTTGAGAATCTCATGGGGAGACTGACATGAATCAGATTGTTCACTGTAAGACTGTACAGAAGTCCCTTCGTTTCTGCTTTCAGGATCACTTTCAGGATCACTTCTTACAGCCATGGTTCATTAAGTGTGGCCCCCCAGTCCAGCCACATCAGCTGGGAGGATCGTCTTAGCCCAGGAATTCGAAGCTGTAGTGAGTTAGAATGGCATCACTGCACCCCAGCCTGGGTGACACAGGGAGACCCTGGCTCTGAAAAAAAAAAAGTACTTTTTCTTGATAATTATTAAGATATAGTTGGTTATTTAAGGTTAGAATTTCATTTAATACCCATTTACCACATTCTAAAAATGTAACCAAGAACTAGAGGTTAGTTCTGATAATATTTTTTTCCATGATTTGAGGTTATTTGAATTCTGTTATTTTTATTTGTTTCAACCAAGTAAAGTGTGCAGGGGAAGCAGTGAGCCTTCATTTCTTTTCTTTTTTTGAGACAAGTTCTGGCTCTTATCACCTAGCCTGGAGTGCAGTGGTGCTATCTCAGGTCACTGCAACCTCTCCCTCCTGGGCTCAAGCCATCCTCCTACCTCAGCCTTCCAAGTAGCTGAAACTACAGGCGCATACCACCACACCTGGCTAATTTATGTATTTTCTGTAGAGACAGGGTTTTACCATGTTGCCCAGGCTGGCCTCGAACTTGCGAGCTCAAGCAATCAGCCTACCTCAGCCTCCTATGCAGCTGAGATTACAGGTGTGAGTCACTGTTCCCAGCTGAGCCTTATCTTCAAAATACTCTCTCCTCAGAGAGAACTTCATTTCTAGGAATTACAGCTTTTTGGGGAAAATTTTGTACTCTTGATAGCTTCAAAGAAAAAATTGAAAATAGCAATTTTGTGATAAAATTTTTGAGGCAATAAGACATTGGCTACTCTTACAAGAAAAGATGTGGGGGCGATTATCGTTAATTATAACTTAATTGTACTTTTACAAATAAAGAGTGTAATTGGATTGTTTGTAACTCAAAGGATAAATGCTTGAGGGGATGGATACCCCATTCTCTATGATGCGCTTGTTTTACGTTGCATGCCTGTACTGGAACATCTCTTGTACCCCATAAATATATACACCTACTGTGTACCCTTAAAAAGTAAAAAATAAAGGTGAGGAAGATGAGAAAATACAGTCTTTTTCATAACACATATTCCTATTAGCAATTTTTTTTTTTTTTTTTTTGAGATGGCATCTCACTCTGTCACCCAGGCTGGAGTGCAATGGCGTGGTCTCGGCTCACTGCAACCTCCTATTAGTAATTTAAATGTATTTTTAGTTATATGAAAAATTACTCAAAGTGGCTGACGCAGTGGCTCATGCCTGTAGTCCTAGCAGTTTGGGAAGCCGAGGCAGGAGGATCGCTTAAGCTCAGGGCTTCGAAACCAGCCTGGGTGAGATAGCGAAATCCTGTCTCTACAAAAAATACAAGAATTGGCTTGGCATGGTGGCACACACCTGTAGTCCCAGCTAGTTGGGTGGCTGAGATGGGAGGATTGCTTGAGCCTAGGGAGGTCAAGGCTGCAGTGAACCGTAATTGTGCCACTTTACCCCCCAACCTGAACGACAGAGCAAGACCATGTCTCAAGAAAGAAGAAGAAGAAAAAGATTACTCAAAATGAAAACCTGTAAATTTTCTGAGCCTGGGACTCTCCAGGTACATTGATCTATATTAGGTACATTGATTTTTTTCTTGTTTTAATCTTTGTAGCTTTTGTTTATGTATACAAACTTGATTTATGGAGTATTTTTTAAGTGGATGAATAAATTGTCTAAAATGTTTTACAAGCAAAATTGTGAATCAGCATTGTTATTTCAAATCTTTGTTGTTTTATGGCTTTTGTCAGATGACATCTACAAAATTATTAAAGAATCGTTATAGCAGACTAGCATTAAAAATTTAAAGATATTTTGGTTACTAGACAAGGTAAAACTAATCTTTCAGAAATATAACTCATTTTAATTTTTGAAACAGAGCTCATTTTAGTTTTTAAAATGAGGAACCTGCAGCAGTTCTCACAAGAATTTAGAAATAGTCATATGTTTTGACAACTTTTCTGACAGTTATGTAAAACACCTTATCAAGAATAATAAAAGCAAAATGTATTAATTAAACAAATTCATATGTATAAAATTAGGAGCAAAAGCATTCTTTTGCAGTTGTAAGTTTCTATAGCTTTTACTGGAAAATGTTAGTCAAAATATTAATGGTGAAAATGTAGTGTGGTTTAAAATTTTTTTTAATTAAAAAATTTTAAAAAATACTTTGCTAGACTCCAACTGACACCATATCTAGTGTGGTTTTGACTTTAATTTTCATTATAATAATTTAGAAAGAAGAACCTAATACATTTTTAAAGTAAAAGACAGTATTACTCTGGAAAAGCAAGGCAGAGAATGTAGAGGACTGCACTATAAAGAAGAATTATTGGCCAAGTGTGGTGGCTCATTCCTGTAATCCCAGTGCTTTGGGAGACTGAGGTGGGAGGGTCACTTGAGGCCATGAGTTTGAGACAAGCCTGGGCAACATAGTGAGACTTTGTCTCTACAACCAAAAAAAATTAGCCAGGTGTGGTGGTGTGCGCCTGTGTTCTTAGCTGCTTGGGAGGCTGAGGCAGGAGGATCATTTGAGCCCAGGAGTTCCAGGCTGCAGTGAGTGATTATTAAAGAGTGAACTCTTTATTTTAGGTAGGATTTTTTTGTTTATATGATGTAAAGTTATATGATAGAGATGTTTACCTAAATTTGTAATTTAGTAAATCAACCAAGTAAAATCAAAGATGGTACATTTTAATTCTATGCAGTTTGCTTTTGCTGGCAGAAGGACTCTAATTTTTATTCATATTATTAATGTTTGTTTAGAAACGGATCTGAATTTAAGGTGTATAGGGCAAAGTGAATAGTAAAAAACATCCTGATTTTTTAATAAAATCACTTTTTTTTTTTTTTTTTTTTGAGACAGGGTCTCACTCTGTTGCCCAGACTGGAATGCAGGGATGCAATCTTGGCTCACCGCAACCTCTGCCTCCTGGTCTCAAGCGATCATCCCACCTCAGCCTCCTAAGTAGCTGGGACTACAGGCGCATGCCACAGTGGCCGGCTAATTTTTGTTTTCTTTGTAAAGATGGGGTTTCACCATGTTGTCCAGGCTGGTCTTGAACTCCTGGACTCAATCCGCCAGCCTCGGCCTCCCAAAATGTTGGGATTACAGGTGTGAGCCATGTGCCTGGCCTTGACATTATTATTATTATTATTATTATTATTTTTTCGAGATGGAGTCTTGCTCTGTCACGCAGGCTGGAGTGCTGTGGCGCGATCTCAGTTCACTGCAACTTCCGCTTCCCGGGTTCAAGCAATTCTCCCGCCTCAGCCTCTTAAATAGGTAGGATTTTACAGGCGCCCACCACCATACCCGGCTAATTTTTGTATTTTTAGTAGAGACGGGGTTTCATCATGTTGGCCAGGCTGGTCTTGAACTCCTGACCTTGTGATCTGCCCACCTCGGCCTCCCAAAGTGCTGGGATTACAGGCGTGAGCCACCATGCCTGGCTGACATTATTTTTTAGAACACTTTTAGGTTCACAGCAAAATTGAGCAGAAAGTGCAAAGTTGCCATATATACCCTGCATCCACACATGCATAGCCTCCCCCACTTTCAACATCTGGCACCAGAGTAGCATGTTTATTACAGTGGATGAACCTACATTGGCCTGCATTGATACCTTATCACCCAGTGTCTATAGTTTACTTTAGGGTTCATTCTTGGTAATGTGCATTTTGTATCATTATACAAATGTGTAATGACAGATATTCACTATTATAGTGTCATAGAGATTATTACTATTACTTTTTTTTTTTTTTTAACTCTTAAGTTCCTTTTTGTTGTTGTTGTTTTTGAGACAGAGTCTTACTCTGTGGCCCAGGCTGGAGTGCAGTGGTGTGATCTTGGCTCACTGCAACCTCCACCTCCTGGGTCCCGGTTCAAGCAATTCTCCTGCCTCAGCCTCCCGAGTAGCTGGGATTACAGGCATGTGCCACCATGCCCAGCTGATTTTTGTGTTTTTAGTAGAGACAGGGTTTCACTATGTTGGTCAGGCTGGTCTTGAACTCCTGACCTCGTGATCCGCCCGCCTTGGCCTCCCAAAGTGTTGGGATTACAGGCATGAGCCATTGCACCCGGCCCCTGTTGGTTTTTAAAGTATACTTCAGCGAATTCATTTGAACCCGTTTTTACTTCAAGGTGAAGAAAGTCTATTGTTTTCCCATATTTAGAGAGTCAAGTTTGAGGTAAGTTCGAGGTAGGCTAGAGGTACAAATAGATGCTAGTTGGTGGTAAAGTCTCGTGGGCAAGATTTTACCATTTAGGATTCCATAAACGGATTCATTTATAGCACATAAAGATTGGGATTCTCCATCTTTGAGATGGAGTTTCGTTCCTTCTTGTTGCCCAGGCTGGAGTACAATGGCATGATCTTGGCTCACTGCCACCTCTGCCTCCCGGGTTCAAGTGATTCTCCTGTCTCAGTCCCTGAGTAACTGGGGATTACAGGCGCACGCCACCATGCCTGGCTAATTTTTGTATTTTTAGTAGAGGCGGGATTTTATCATATTGGTCAGGCTGGTCTCGAACTCCTGACCTCAGGTGATCCACCCACCTTGACCTCCCAAAGTGCTAGGATTACAGGCATGAGCCACCACACCCAGCCAAGATTGGAATTCTTGTGTTTTCTTTATTCTGTTTCCTTTCATGTTAATTGTGATACATTCAATTGCAAGTTTTAGTTTTCTATTGAAATTCTTAAAGAAATATGAGACAACCTTTACTTCTAAAATTCTTTATTTTGGTGCTGTTTTACCACAATTACATTAGAATTCCCTTGATGAGCATTTGGCTATTTACCTAGTGCACTGTAACGCCTTCTCATATAGTTTTCTGAGTTTTGTCTTTTTTTTTTTTTTTTAACAATTTCTTCAGTTTTTAGAACAAGTTAAAAAAATTGTTTTTTAATGTCTAACCATAAAAAATTGTTTTTGCATTTTAAATAACAGATTTTTCTCTTTTTTTTAACCCAATAGTTTGCTTGCCTAAACTGGATTTGAAGCAATTTAAACTACTGGAGATCTGCCATTTTATAATATCACAATTGGAAAGAAACAGATTTTCAAATAATGGAAGAGTCTAAAACCTTAAAAAGTGAAAATCATGAACCAAAGAAGAATGTTATTTGTGAAGAAAGCAAAGCAGTTCAAGTTATAGGTAATCAAACATTGAAAGCTAGAAACGATAAATCCGTAAAAGAAATTGAGAACAGCTCTCCAAATAGGAATAGTAGTAAAAAAAATAAGCAAAATGATATTTGTATAGAAAAAACAGAAGTTAAATCATGTAAAGTAAATGCTGCCAACCTTCCAGGTCCTAAAGATTTGGGGTTAGTCCTTCGAGATCAAAGTCATTGCAAAGCAAAAAAATTTCCTAATTCACCGGTGAAAGCCGAAAAGGCAACCATTTCACAGGCAAAATTAGAAAAGGCAACCAGTTTACAGGCAAAAGCAGAAAAATCACCAAAGTCACCTAATTCAGTGAAAGCAGAAAAAGCATCCAGTTATCAGATGAAGTCAGAAAAAGTACCAAGTTCACCAGCAGAAGCAGAAAAGGGACCCAGTTTACTGTTGAAAGACATGAGACAGAAGACAGAATTACAACAGATTGGAAAAAAAATTCCAAGCTCCTTTACTTCTGTGGACAAAGTGAATATTGAAGCTGTAGAGGGAGAAAAATGTGCTCTGCAAAACTCACCACGATCTCAGAAGCAACAGACATGTACAGATAATACTGGTGATTCTGATGATAGTGCTTCAGGAATTGAAGACGTATCGGACGATTTAAGTAAGTCATTTTTTGGAGGGATTTTTGTATATTAATGTTCTTTAGATTATCCCCGGTTTAACCATTTTAATTACAAAAAGTCATGTTTATACATAATTGTTTAGCACTTTTGTTCCCATATGAAAACATCCACATTAATAATACTTGCATTAATGATTTCTTACTAGATTGATCCTTGGTGAAGCTAAAAAAAGAAAGCCTTTTCATTTATTATGGTAGGTACAAAGACTGTGCAAATAAAAATTTAGTATCTTCTTTAGTTGGTACACACATGCTCATACACATACACACTCTTGTTTAAATGGTCTTGATAATGTGTTGCTCATTCATTCACCAAATATGTATGTATTGAGTTCTTCTTATATATATATCAAGCATTTGTTTACAATGGAAAACCAAAACAAACAAACAAAAAAACCCATAGCCCTAAACTTCAAGGAAGCTTCCAGTCTGATAGGAGGGTGGTACAGATAAACAATGATTTTCAGTGCCAAAAACTTAATTGAAGTTGAGAGCACATGATTAAATAGTGAGATTTAGACTTTGGGCAGACAAAATAGGTGATATAAATTGTGAGACTGAGTATTACTGAGACTTAGTACGGCTGGAGCAGAAAGTTGAGGTTGAGAACGGCAAAAGATGCAGCTGAAAGGGAACACAGGAATATCAGGGGCTTCTAAGCCATGCCAGAAAGTTTGGACTTTATCCTGAGTATTTTCAGAAGCCATTGAAGAATTTTTTTTTGTTTTTTGTTTTCTGAGACAGAGTCTTGCTGTGTTGCCCAGGCTGGAGTGCAGTGGTGCGATCTCCACTCACTGCAACCTCCGCCTCCCAGGTTCAAGCAATTCTGTCTCAGCCTCCTGAGTAGCTGGGACTATAGGCACGTGCCACCATACCTGGCTTACTTTTTTATTTTTAGTAGAGACGGGATTTCACCATATTGGCCAGGCTGTTCTTGAACTCCTGACCTTTTGATCTGCCTGCCTCGGCCTCCCAAAATGCTGGGATTACAGGCATGGAAGAGTTTTTTTTTTTTTTTTTTTGAGATGGAGTCTCGCTCTGTCACCCACGCTGGAGTGCAGTGGCACGATCTCGGCTCACTGCGAGCTCTGCCTCCCGGGTTCACGCCATTCTCCTGCCTCAGCCTCTCCGAGTAGCTGGGAGTACAGGCGCCTGCCACCACACCTGGCTAATTTTCTGTATTTTTAGTAGAGACGGGGTTTCACCGTGGTCTCAATCTCCTGACCTCGTGATCCGCCTGCCTCGGCCTCCCAAAGTGCTGGGATTACAAGCGTGAGCCACTGTGCCTGGCCTTTGGAAGAGTTTTAAGTAAAGTAATGCTGTGATCAGATTTTTAAAAAAATCCTTTTGAGTGTAATGCAGGAAATTCTTTGATAGGAACAGGACTGGAAGCAGGGATTGGTTAGGACACTTAGAGTTTACTTTGAGAACTGTTGTAAAATTCATTTTGTTGTGGGATCCTGATTTTAGTTTTAATTGTTTAGAAATATTGTCTATGTCTTTTGAGTAACTTTAATCCTGATTTTGTTTAAATTAAATAATTTATTTTATAATCTTTTTTTCCTAGTGTTTTCATGGCTGGAAAAATACAGCGTTATCTTGATGTAGAAATAAAAAGAACCTATTTCTGAATCATTATTTGCCACACTTTGAGAAACACTGGTAAAGAATTCAGAAATAGCTTGTTTTTATTTCTTGTGGTACACAGATGATGGTATATCGACAGACTTAGAAGAATTTTAATAGAGTTGACTTTATGTGTCTCAGTCTCATAATTGTATATTAAGGCTGAGGACAAGGCCAAATTTAAAAACTAAGTCAGTTTAGAGACAGAATCAAATAAGTGATAATACTGGTAATGTTTAGATATGGGAAAAATGTAAACATCATGGTACTTGAATGATTCAGGAAATAGTGGTGGTTTTTTTTTTGTTGTTTTGGTTTGGTTTTGTTTTTGAGACAGGGTTTTGCTCTGTCACCCCGGCTGGAGTGCAGTGGTGTGAACTTGGCTCCACTGCAACTTCTGCCTCCCACGTTCAAGCAATTCTCCTGCATCAGCTGGGACTACAGGTGTGCGCCACCATGCCTGGCTAATTCTATATTTTTAGTAGAGACTGGGTTTCACTATGTTGCCTAAGCTGGTCTTGAACTCTTGGCCTCAAGTGATACCCCCACCTTGACCTCCCAAAGTGCTGGGATTACAGGCATGAGCCACTACACCGGGCCAGTAAATAGTGGTGTTTAAGGTCACTTAATTGGCCAGGCACGGTGGCTCATGCCTGTAATCCCAGCACTTTGGGACGCCGAGGTGCATGGATCACCTGAGGTCAGGAGGTCGAGACCAGCCTGGCCAACATGGTGAAATCCCATCTCTAATAAAAATAGAAAAATCAGCCGGGTGTGGTGGCACATGCCTGTAATCTCAGCTACTCGGGAGGCTGAGGCAGGAGAATTGCCTGAACCAAGGAGATGGAGGTTGCAGTGAGCCAAGATCGCGCCACTGCACTCCAGCCTGGATGACAGAGCGAGAGTCTGTCTCAAAAAAAAAAAAAAGATCACTTAGTTAAGGGTCTTGTTATTTGAATTGGTGAAAAACATGATTTAAAGATTATTTATTTTTTGAGACAGAGTTTCACTCTGTTGTCCAGGGTGGAGTGCAGTGGTGTGATCTCGGCTCACTGCAACCTCTGCCTCTGAGTTCAAGCGATTCTCCTACCTCAGCCTCCCAAGTAGCTGGGACTGCAGGCGCCTGCCACCACACCCAGCTAATTTTTGTATTTTTAGTGGAGATGGGGTTTCGCCATGTTGGCCAGGCTGATCTCAGACTCCTGACCTCAGGTGATCCGCCTGCCTCAGCCTCCCAAAGTGCTGGGATTACAGGCATGAGCCACTGCCCTGGCCAAAGATTATTTTCTTTTAAAGTCAACAAAATAATTGAGATGACATAGAGAGATAGTTAAGAATATGGGCTCTGGAGTGAAATTGCATGGGTTTTGAATTCCAGCTTCTTTACTTACTTTGTAACCTTCAATAAACTGCTTATCGCTGAAAAATATGTTTTCTCATTTTTAAAAAAGTGGAGATGCTGCTGCCTATGTTATGAAGATTAAGTGAAATAATCCAGTAGAGGGTTTCATGTAGTACCGGACATGTGGGCATGCAATGGCAATGACTATCACTTATTATATTACTCCAATTAAATGCAGTTTTTACTTGTTAACATGGAGAATGAGTTGAACTAGTTTCAGGAAGCTAGCTTAAGGAAGCTAGTAGACCAAGTAGAGGTTCTTTTGGGAAACTTGGTTTAACAAATTAATAAAAATGATTTGTAGTATACAGTCATTTTTCATAAGTAAGTGCTTCTCATGTTTTAAAGAATTCTCTTTAAATTCATGTATAATATGATATGTATAGTATTAGCCTTGAAGTCATGTTTATATGTAATTGTTTAGCACTTCTTTTTTTCCCCATATGAAAACATCCAAATTAATAATGTTTGAATTAATGATTTCTTATTAGATTGATTCTCAGTGAAATAAATACAGTAAAACCTTTATATCTAGATCATTATCTTTTTTTTTGGAGACAGAGTCTTGCTCTTTTGCCCTGGCTGGAGTGCAGTGGTATGATCTTGGCTCACTGCAACCTCCACCTCCCGGGTTCAAGTGATTCTCCTGCCTCAGCCTCCTGAGTAGCTGGGATTTACAGGCACATGCCACCACACCTGGCTAATTTTTGTATTTTTAGTAGAAATGGGGTTACACCGTGTTCATCAGGCTGGTCTCGAACTCCTGACCTTGTGATCCACCCACCTTGGCCTCCCAAAGTGCTGGGATTACAGGCGTGAGCCACTGCGTCCAGCTGTCTTTTTTTTTTGTTTTTTGAGACAGAGTCACCCTGTCACCCAGGCTGGAGTGCAGTGGCGCAATCACAGCTCACTGTAACTTCTACCTCCTGGGCTTAAGTGATTCTTGTCCTTCAGCCTCCTGAGTAGCTGGGACTGCAGGCGTGTACCACTACACCCAGCTAATTTTTGTATTTTTAGTAAAGATGGGATTTCACCATGTTAGCCAGGCTGGTCTTGAACTCCTGACCTCAAGCCATCTGCCTGCCTCGGCCTCCCAAAGTGCTGGGATTATAGGCATGAGCTACCATACATGGCTAGATCATTATCTATTTGGACTTGATAGGTTATTTAGAAATTTGATTGATCTCAGTCTTCTCCATTAGGCCTAACTTTAGCTCCCACCTGGCACATCATTTTTCTTTTTGTCATTTATTCATTCATTCAATAAAATTTTGTTTTTTGGTGTCCACTACATGCCAGGAACTGAACTAGTCATTAGGAATATAGAAGTGATGGAACCGATAATTCCACTCTTATGGAGTTAATCTTCTAGTGGGATGAAACAGATAACAAACACAATAAATAAGAAAAATATGTAGTAAGTTGGCTGGGCACGGTGGCTCACGCCTGTAATCCCAGCACTTTGGGAGGCCGAGGCAGGCAGATCACCTGAGGTCAGGAGTTCAAGACCAGCCTGGCTAACATGGTGAAATCCCGTTTCTACTAAAAATACAAAAAACTAGCCAGGTATGGTGGCGTGTGCCTGTAGCAACAGCTACTCGGGAGGCTGAGGCAGGAGAATTGCTTGAACCTGGGAGGCGGAGGTTGCAGTGAGCTGAGATTGCGTCATTGCACCCCAGCTTGGACAACAAGAGCGAAACTCCATCTCAAAAAAAAAAGAAAATAAAATATAGAGAGTAAGTTAAGTAAGGTGGTTTTAAATCCTTTGAGAAAAATGAAATAGGAACGACATAGGGAATGATGCTACTGTTGGTATTGGTGGAGTTAAAGTGTCAATGAGAAAGTGACATTAGAGCAAATACTTGAAGGAAAGAGGTGAACCAGCCAGGTGAATATTTGAGGAGAGAGTGTTCTTGATCTGGGTTTCTCAAACTTTAATGTGTATATGAATTGTTTGGGATTCATATTAAAATGCAGAGTCTTGGGTCTCATTTCCAGAGTGTTTTGATTCAGAAAGCCTAGGATAAGTCCTGATAAATTGGATTTCTAATAAGCTCCCAAGTGATGCTGATGCTGCTGGTCAAGATAATGCTTTCAAGCAGCATGCACCAACTCATCTTACTTTCAGTTACATCACCCTTCATTGTGTTTTCAGTATAGTAAGCAGAATGATCCTGTTAAAATGAGTCAGATCACATTACTAGTATTTAGAGTGTTTCAGTGACTTTCCATCCATCAGAGTAAAAGCTAGTGTTCTTACAGTGGCTAGTAGAGCCTTACATGATCTGTGACACTCCCCTATTTCTCTGCCTTGCCCTCATTTGTTTACTTCTCACCCTTTCTCTCTGCTCCATCCGCATAGTTTTCTTGAATTTCCTCAACTGAGAAGATAGATATCCATATGAGGAACTTTGCATTTGCTTTTTCCTCTGCGTCAAGAACACTCATTCCCCAAATGTCCGTATGGCTAGCTCTCTTAAACTTCCTTTGCCTTCTTTTTTTTTTTTTTTTTTTATGAGATAGGGTCTCACTCTGATGCCCAGGCTGGAGTGCAGTGGCGTGATCTCAGCTCACTTCAACCACCGCCTCCCGCGTTCAAGCAATTCTCCTGCCTCAGCCTCCCAAGTAGCTGGGATTTATATGTCATAAAATTCATCCTTTTAAAGTATATACTTCTGTCTTACTGTTGGGTCAATTTTTTTTATTTAAAAAATCTAAGTATTCAAGGCCAGGTGCAGTGGCTCGCGCCTGTAATCCCAGCACTTTGGGAGGCCGAGGCGAGTGGATCACCTGTGGTCAGGGGTTCGAAAACAGCTTGGCCAACATGGCGAAACCCCGTCTCTACTAAAAATACAAAATTAGCTGGGTGTGGTGGCGCATGCCTGTAATCCCAGCTTCTTGGGAGGCTGAGGCAGGAGAATCGCTTGAACCTGGGAGACAGAGGTTGCAGTGAGCCGAGATTGCACCACTGCACTCCAGTCTGGGCAACAAGAGCGAAACTCCGTCTCAAAAAAAAAAAAAAAAGAATATTTTACTAAAAATCTAAGTATTAAGTGTTCAGTAGTTTTTATTATATTCACAAAATTGCGCTGCCATCACTATCTAATTCTGAACATTTTCATCACTCTACAAAGAAACTCCATACCCATTAGCAGTCACTATTCATTACCCACTCCTCCTCCCCACTGACAACCATGAATCTACTTTCTTTCTCTTTAGATGTACCTATTTTATATAAATGAAATAATACAATATGTGGCCTGTTGTGCCTGCCTTATTTGGCTTAGCATATTTTTTTCAAAGTTAATTCATGTTATGGCATGTATTAGTACGTCATTCCCTTTTATTGCTGAATAGTATTGCATTATATGGATATATTACATTTTGTTTGTCCATTCATCAGTTGATGGATATTTGGATTGTTTCCATCTTTTGATTATTCTGAATAATGCTGTTCTGAACATTTGTGTAAAAGTTTTTGTGTGGATGTATGTTTTCATTTTTTCAGTATATATATTTAGAAATGGAATTGCTAGTTGTATGCTAACTCTATATTTAAATTTTTTGGTGATAAATACATGTAAGATTTTACCATCTTAACCATTTTAAAGTATACAATTCAGTGACACTAAGTACATTCACAGTGTTGCACAGTCATAACTAGTGTCTAATTTCATCATCCCAAAAGGAAACCCCATGCCCATTAAGAGTTACTCCCCATTCCCCACTTTCCCCAGCCTCTGGCAACTACTAATACACTTTCTGTTTCTATGTATTTGCCTATTCTAAATATTTCATAGAAATGAAATCATACAATATGTGGTCTTCTGTGTCTGGCTTTCATTTAGTGTCATGTTTTTAAGGTTTATCCATGTTGTAACGTGTATCAGTACCTCATTCCTTTTTAAGGCTGTTGTTATGGACTGGATTATGTCCCCTCCCAAATTCATATGTTGAGGCCCTAACCTCCAACGTAATTGTATTTGGAAACAGGGCTTTGAGGTGGTAATTAAGGTTAAATGAGGTCATAATGGTGAGGTCCTAATCTGGCCTTATAAAAAAGAAGGAGAAGAGAGAACCTCTGTCCTATAAGGAAAGGCCACGTGAACACACAGCAAGAAGGTGGCTGTTTGCAACCCAGGAGAGAGCCCTCACCAGACAGTGACCTTGCTGACACCTTGATCTTTGACTTTCCAGTCTCCAGAACTATGAGAAAATAAATTTCTGTTGTTTAAGCCACCCAGTCTGTAGTATTTTGTTGTGGCAGCCTGAGCTGACTATGACACCTGAATAATATTCCATTGTATACAAATGCCACATTTTGTTTATCCATTCATCAGAAATGGGTTTTTGGATTGTTTCCACCTTTGGCTATTGTGAATATTCTATGAACATTCATGTACAAGTATTTGTGTGGATACAGGTTTTCAATTCTTGTTTTGTGAGAGTATTAACATGTAATGAACTATTGTTTTTGGAACACAATTTAGGACGTTCTGCCTGGTATTATTTTGTTTCATATGTTGATTCCAGAAAATTAAATAATTTCATATATTTCTGACTTTTGAAGAAAGGCAGCTTTCTCTAATTATTTGTGTTAGCAGAAACGATGCTTTTACAAGATTTGCTGATGTTGGTTACCTTGTCACACAAGGCCAGTTATAAATATGGAAAAGAGAAGAAGGTTACATTATTAGATTGTCTTCTTCCCATCCTTTTTCATGAAAAGTAGAAATAATACTAGGATTTCATCTTTTCTTCTACATTTCCATAATAAAATGGTTACTAAAAAACTAAATCATTTTTCCAAATATTAGGACATAATTGCAAGTTGCTTATAGTGCATCAATATTCCTCCAACTGTAATTTAAGAAACACTTATGTAACCTAGCCATACTTCTCGTGTTTGAGTCCTTTTTATAACATCTTTATCTGAGTTTGCCTTCCTAGTCTAGAAACTCCTGTGCTCTTGTGGTAGGAAATGCACCATCTCTAGAGGCATACCATTTCTTTGTTCAGAAAATTAGTGCTATCAAAAGGTAGGCTTGACTGTCAGGGTTCCTCTAGATGCCATGCAATTTTGAGGACAGAATGCCATGCAATTTTGAGGACAGGCTTTTGAGGACAGAATGGAGAGATTTATTGATGATCTATGAGCATTTCTTTTTTGAAATACTTGTAGATACATCCAGATTCATTTATTTATTCAACATGACACAGAGCATTAGCTCAGATCTAGGCATTGTATTAAAATCTGAAGGTAAAAGTAAGACCCCGGTCATTAGCATCAAGAAATCCGTCATCTAATGTAGGAGACAGATACATGAATACAAATTCCATTACTCTGTAAATGTGAGATAATAGAGGGTAATAGAACGAGAGAATGTCAGACTGGCTTATGGAAACAAGTGGTGCTTAAGCTGAATTTTGAAGGACAGGTAAATATTAATGGGGGAGCATCAATGGAGAAGGGAGTAGCATATGTAAAGATATTGAGACTTGAAGCAGCTTTGGTGATTAATTCTGGCACATTTAATATGAAGTGAAAAGTGTCGTGGCAAGATCTGAGGTTGGAGTTACAGGTAAGTTAGCTAGATTTTTTTCTTTAGGTTTTGGCTTAAATGATAACTCCTCAGAGAAGCCTTCTCTGGCTCCCATATCTAAAGTTGGTCTCCCTCTCAGTTCCTTGCTTTTTTCCTTTATAACATTTATTACAACTTGGAATTATTCTGTTTACTGCCTTCATGAGGTCAAGGGACTGTGCGTAATATGCTAGGGAGTTAAAACTTTATTCTGAACTCTTCAAAAGCCATTTGTGTGTTTTAAGCAAGAGAATAAGGTGATTTGGTTTATATTTTAAAAATTGCGCTGGTGGGAGAACCTACTGTAGGTTAGATACATACTGCTAGATGCTGCAGATGCAAAGGTGAAAACATAGTCTGTGCCTCAAAGAGATTACAATCTAGTTAGGAGGCAGAGAAGCAAAGGAAAACCATTAATGTAGTGGAGATATCCAGGAGTTCTGTGGAAGGAAAGAAGAAGGAGCCTTGTGTGGGTTTGTGGTCTGGAGTATACATATGTTGTTTTAATTGCTAGTGAATTTAGTTCAGTGACTAATCTTCTTTGAGTGGGACTCCAAACAGTTTTTTTATCAGATTGACTTCAGAGATTCTCCAAGATGATTATGTTTTATTAGCTTTGTGTAATTAGCTTTGTGTAATGTAAGTCTCAGTTATGTATCTCTTGATGGATAGATTGGAAGAACAAGCTAGTCATTTGACCCATAAAGGTTTTTCTTTGTGACTTTGGATACCATGTCTACCTCTTACCTATATTTTATATATGCATACCAACTTGTATACTTTCCTAAGGAAAATATAAGGAAATAATATTTTTTCTGTGTATAAATTTAATGTCTGTTTTCCATTAAAAAATTTAAAAATTTACCAGTTCTGATGATAACTGAGTGATTGCTTTCTTTTCTAGGTAAAATGAAGAATGATGAATCTAATAAAGAAAATTCTTCAGAGATGGACTATTTAGAAAATGCCACTGTGATAGATGAATCTGCATTGACACCTGAGCAGAGGCTGGGGTTGAAACAAGCAGAAGAACGCTTAGAAAGAGATCACATCTTTCGACTTGAAAAAGTATACTATGTTGTTTTAGTTATTTGGGGGGAAATGTGTGTTTCATAACTGTTTTCCCCAAGTACAGCTTTTTTTATTTTTCTTTTATTCATAAGACAGAGGTTGCATTCATCTTTCCTTACTTCCCTCTTCTCTACCTTTCTTCTTCTTTCCCTCTTTTCTTCCTTGCCTCTCTTTTTCAGCAGTTACTTATTATCTGTGAGTCTGACTTCATTCATCCCAAGAGTTGGCAAACTATGGTCTATCCCTTGCTTTTGTTTTTGAATGGGTTAAAATACACCTAGTCTCCCCACCGTTTTTGGTAAACATTTTATTGGAATATAGCCATGCCTATTTGTTTACATGTCGTCTGTGGCTACTTTCATGCTACGATGGGAAATTTGAGTTGAGTAGTTGTCACAGAGCTTATATGGCTTGAAAAGCATAAAATATTTAGTCTTTGCCAAAGCATAAAATGTCTACCAAAATATTTATTCGCCCCTTTATAGACAAAACTTGCTGACCTCTGATTTAGGCACTCATCAAATAGACACTGAGCACTTGTTTTGTGCCAGGTATTCTGATAGGCACTGGGGATGTATTGGTGAAAATGGCAGTTTCTTCCCATTAGAAGTTAAAAGTCCATTCAGATTGATGGAAATAAAATAGCAAACACCATACAACACACTAGACTTCTTCCTTTTTCTCTTTTCCTGTATTTATTGAACATTAACTGCGTAATAGGAACTATCCTAGCCATTGGTATCTTATTCCTGTGTATTAATTTCTTAATCTAGAAATACACATTCCTGGCCTCAATAAAAACACTGCTAGGTTTTGAAGGAAAGAATCACAAATCACGGCCAGGCCCAGTGGCTCACGCCTGTAATCCCAGCATTTTGGGAAGCCGAGGTGGGCAGGTTGCTTGAGGTCAGGAATTTGAGACCAGCCTGACCAACATGGTGAAACCCCGTCTCTACTAAAAATACAAAAATTAGCGAGGTGTGGTAGTCGGTACCTGTAGTCCCAGCTACTTGGGAGGCTGAGGCAGGAGAATTGCTTGAACCCAGGAGGCAGAGGTTGCAGTGAGCCAAGATTGTGCCACTGCACACCAGCCTGGGCGACACAGCAAGACTCCATCTCAAAAAAAAAAAAAAAAAAAAATCACAAAACTGTTGACAAATAGATACTTGGGTTATTTTTAAATATGCTTACAAGGAAATAGGTCATCATTCTTGATAAATAAGGAAAGAAATGGTATGATTTTGTATAGTTTAGAAAAATGAAATTATATCTAGATTGAACAAGACAATCCTGGGTTATTAATAGAACTTACAGCAGAGTAGTCGCCACATGAAAAGAGAAAGGAATATCAAGAAGTAGAGGACCATAATATAGGAGAGAGTTTGGGTTGTATAGTTAGTATTACAAGATCCTAGTTAAAAGGAAGTCTTTTTTGCAATTTGCTCTTATACTTTTTGTTTTGTTTTGTTTTTTGAGACAGAGTCTCGCTCTGTTGCCCAGGTTGGAGTACATTGGCATGATCTCAGCTCACTGCAACCTCTACCTCCTGGGTTCAAGCAATTCTCCTGCCTCAGCCTCTTAAGTAGCTGGTATTACAATTGTGCGCCACCATGCCTGGCTAATTCTTGTATTTTTAGTAGGGACGGGGTTTCACTATATTGGCCAGTTTGGTCTCGAACTCCTGACCTCAAATGATCCACCCACCCTGGCCTCCCAAAGTGCTGTGATTATAGGCAGGAGCCACCGTGCCCGGCCTTTTACTTAGTTATGTCTTTACTTAGTTCTTTCACTTTTCCTCTGGAATTAGTAAATTTCTGGATGACATCTCAACTGACCTTGGATAAATCTCTATCACTGGAACCTGATTCTATCTCCTTATTTATAATATAATAAAGATTGACTTACCTGGTAAAATAATTCAATTCTGTTCATCTTTATTTAGTACTTAATACATAGCAGATTTTGTGCCAAAAACTTTACTTGTGTTATTTAATCCTCATAACAGCCCTATGCGCTAGGTGTTATAATTTTGTCCATTGTCAGAATAAATATTGAGTGCCTTTTATGTGCCATGATCTAGTACCTGACGTTTTAAAAAACGTGATTGCTTTTCTAGGAGTTCACTAGAGAAAGACACATAAGCAAATAAGAAAATAAGCAGAGAACTGGTTGGGAAGTTACATAGGAGTGAAGCAGGAAAGGTCAGTTGTTATTGAAAGAAGGAAGAAGTTGGGATGCAATAGGTATTTGATGGTAGTAGGAAAAATGGCCTGGGGTGAAAATAAAGCTTGGAAGCATTGGAAAACATTTTATTTGTTGTTCAATTTATATAGTCAGTAATGATGTAAAGTTACTGTGCCAGTACCAGCGTAGATATTTGTAATCCCTTTTCTTTCTACCTCTTCATTTCTTATGCCCTCCAAACTTATTTTCAATTCATTGTACTCTTTTTTTTTTTTTTTAAATTATTTGGCCTCTTGAACTTGGTACAATTCATTTTATTTATTTATTTATTTATTTTCTTTTTTTTTTGAGACAGGATCTCATTCTGGTTGCCCAGGCTGAATTGCAGTGGTTCAATAATGGCTCATTGCAGCCTTGACCTCCCAGGCTCAGGTACCTAAGCCTCCCGAGTAGCTTGGGACTACAGGCATGTGCCACCAAGCCTGCTAGTTTTTTGTATTTTTTTAGAGATGGTGTTTTGCCAGGTTGCCCAGACTGGTCTCGGCCTCCCAACGTGCTGAGTTTACAGGTGTGAGCCACAGTGCTCGGGCAAATTCATTGTACTTTTTTTTTTTTTTTTGAGACAGGGTCTCATTCTGTCTCCCAGGCTGGAGTGCAGTGGCGCGGTCTCGGCTCACTGCAACCTCTGCCTCCCAGTTTCAAGTGATTCTCATGCCTCAGCCTCCCAGGTAGCTAGGACTACAGGCATGCGCTACCACAACTGGCTTGTCCTCTTAAGTAACATTTTTCTTTACCAAATTTAGACACTCATTAAGAATATTCCCAGGTTTTTTTTTTTTTATTTCTTCAGGTCCTTTAATTCAGTGTTTCCATAGATTATCTAATTGAGGAATAAAGATGTAGACTGTAGACTTTTGCTCTGTACCAAAGAAGAAATAAGTCCAAACCATTAGATCAGAAGGGTAAATTTTCCTATGGTTGAATGTTAAATATTGAGTTGGAAATACCCAGAAATCTTTGTTCTAGCTTGTTTGCAGAAAGGTAAAGATTTACTAGTTGGTTTATTTAACAGTAGAATAAAATATAATAAACAGTGTTTAACTTTTTTTATGTATTTTTTTTCTGTGAAACTAGAAAGTTTATGATGATGAGAGCAGTTTTGTCTGATTTGATGTTGTGCCCAATATGTGCCTTGCACGAAGTGGTTGGTTGGTAATTAGACTGTGCACAGTGGTCAAGTGCATGGATTTTGGAGTCATTGGGTCTAGCTCTGCCACTTATTGGTTGGATAACCTTGGATAAATTATTTAAATTCTTTAAACATCAGTTTACTCATCAGTAAAATGGGATTGATAACAATTATAACACCTAGCTCGTAGGACTATTATGAGGATTAAATAAGATAATACAAGTAAAGTTTTTAGCACAAGTCCTGGTATGTAGTAAGAAATAAAGATGAGCTACTTGTAGAACTGAATTATGTTTACCAGGTGGGGCAGTTTTCTATTATAAATAAGAAGATAGAATCAGGCTGTAGTGATACAGCTTTATCCAAGGTCAGTTGAGATGTCCTCTCATGCCTTCTGACTCCCCATTCAGTGTAATACCAAGATTTTCTTGGTAGACTTGTCTTTGGTCTGCTAACATTTTACAATTGAAAAGTTTATATGATTGATTTCATGACTTCCTTAGTGACCTCATCAGTACACAGGGCTTTAGGTATTCTGTATGTATGCTTTCAACTCCTGAAAGCAACTCTTTTTACCACCTTCACCACTCTCACCTTGAACTAAGCCAACATAATCTCTTTTTTGGATTATTGAATTATGCTGTTAACTGCAATAGCCTTTTCTGCTTCTATTCTCAATATAGAAAGCAAATGATCCTTTTAAAATATAAATTAGATCTTGTAATTCTCTGCTCATAAACCTTCAATGGCTTTCCCTCATACTTAGAATAAAAGCCAGAGTCTTCACAAGGGATTTTGTGATCTGTCCCCTATTAGCTCTCTGTTCCCAGTTATGCTAACTTTTTTGTAGTTTCTCAAATATTTTAGGTACCTTCCTGCCTCAGGGCCTTGGCATTCACTTTTCCCTCTGCTTGAAATGTGTCTTTTCAGATATCCACACAGCTTAATCCTTCACTTCCTTAAAGTTACTTTATCAATAAGGTCTTAAGTGATGTCTCTACTTTTAAAAAGCAGTAACTCCCCCAACCCCAGGCATATTTGTGTATTTGTTTATTACCTGTCTCCTTACACTGTAACGTAAATTCATATAGACAGGGATTTCTATTTTATTTATTGCTCTTATCCCCAGCTCCTAGAAAAATGTTTGCTGTATAATATGAGCTCAATATATTTGATGAGTAAAGAAGTAGTTGTTTTGAAACTAAGAGGTAGCGTTTTCTTTGAGGACTTAATTCATTCTCCAGTAGGAACTGATTTGACAGAATTTTTATGCTAGAGAATTGAAATAACTAGATTGAGCCAACTTTTCTTATTTACTTGTTGCCTTGGGCAAATTAATCCCTGAGATTTAGTTTGCCAATAAAATGGGGAGTTCTGATAGGGTTGTTGAAAGGTTAATACTCTATAAGGGATGGCTATATTTATTTTTAGTCTGTAGCAGGATTGTTGCTAAATTTGGAGCAAGTTTCTCATTTAAAAGAAATTATGTAATTTTCTGAGGTGAAAGAATCTTTTTGTCAGAAGCTGAAGCCTGTTGAATATCATAAATCAATCTGAAATAAAAACTAAGCATTGCTAAAGTTTCAGTGTAAGGCATTAGAAACTTTTAAAATTCCACATGTATTTATTGTGTGTTTGTAATTTTTTATTGTGTAATCTGCATAGAATGTTGACTTCAGATTCAGGTGTACAGGAATTTAAATTCAGTTGTCTTCCACTTAATACTGCTATATCCTTGTAAAAGGTGCAGGTTCTATGGGCTTTTGTTTTCACATCTAAAAGATGAAAATAATGTCAATTTAATCAGATGATTAGGGGAATTAAAATGACAAATTGTATGTTAAACACCTAGCATAGTTCCTGGCACATAACAGGTATTCAGTAATTACTAAGTTTTATTAGTATTTTGAGAATACATACACGAAGTATGAGTGACGTTCTGTGACTGATAGTTTAGTGTGTTAGAATTGTTATTCCCTTCAGTAGTGACCTCAAGAGGTTATTCATTTATCCCCATGATACTGTGATTGGAGTGTTTTTCGAACTCAACTTTTGAAATTTCTTACATGTTTGTGGCCCATTCTTTTGAAATCCCCAATTCGAGGGCAGATTTTATTTTTTTATGGTAATCAAAATGGCTGCAAGTTAAATTTGAAATCAGTTTTGGGGACAACATTCGAATAAGACTAAATAGCAAGACCACTTTTCTTTTTTTTTTTTTTTTTGTTAGTATGAAGTCTTGCTCTGTTGCCCAGGCTTGAGTGCAGTGGTGCGATCTCGGCTCGCTGCTGCAAACTCTGCCTTCCAGGCTGAGACAATTCTTCCACCTCAGCCACCAGAGTAGCTGGGATTACAAGCCTGCGCCACCATGCACGGCTAAATTTTGTGTTTTTAGTAGAGAATGGGTTTCTCCATGTTGTCCAGTCTTGTCTTCAACTCCTGAGCTCAAGTGATCTGCCAGCGTCGTCCTCCCAAAGTGCTGGGATTACAGGCATAGCCACCACACTCAGCCCGACTGCTTTTCTTACATTGGATTCTAAAGATGATAGTAGGTGAATATTAAACATAATTTAGCATTACCGTGATATTGTTAGATATCGTATTAAAGTTAGTATGTAATCTCCTATGATAACTATTTTGAAAAAGGACTACTATCTCTTCGGTATATAAGTTTATGAAAAACTATTACTTTAGAAGAAGGAAAGGATAAAGAAAAAACCTTCAGTGCTTATTTCTGTCTACTTACATAATTGTATTATTCACTTATATAGTCAATAGTTTACTCCTCTGTTTTCTGAATAAAGTGCATTTTTAAAATTTGTCTCTTCAGCGATCACCAGAATATACCAATTGTCGGTATCTATGCAAACTTTGCTTAATTCACATTGAAAATATCCAGGGGGCTCATAAACATATAAAGGAGAAACGACATAAGAAAAATATTTTGGTAAGTTCTTTTTAAAAAATACTTTTATTTATTTTTCAAGTTGTAAAACCATATTGAATATTTTTTATTTGTGAAACTAAAAATGAAATATTTGTCCAATCTTATATTGGTAACTGAAGTGATAGCTTTGGAAGCAATCGTTGCCTTCCTTATCTGAGATAATCAGGAAGGAACCTTGTTGAGACCGGTTTGCTCATCCTGTAGAATGTTGATTCCTAAGTTTAGAGCTGTTAGGTACAATTAGTCCATCCAACTGATGTTTATTGAGTTCTTGTGTGCTAGTTCTAGGCAGTGGTGAATAAGATAGTTGTGGTTCCTGCCCTCAGATTTTCTAAGAATTGATGAGGGCATGCGTTGAATAAAGATTTAAATATAATGAGTCTTGTTAGGGGGGGAAGATTGTGCTAAGGAGGTGTACGAAGATATTTTACTTGATCTAGAACAGGGGAGGTTTCTCTGAGAAAGTGACTTTTGAATGAAGTAGTAGTTTAAATGGCAAAAAGGTGAGTGGCCTAGAAGGGTAAGTGGGAGAGCATTTTACACAAAAAGCAGCATGAATTAAAAGTCTTTAGGCAGGAAAAGGCATGGCATATGAGTAACTTTAAGTCTAGTATGATTGGAACAAAGAGAGCTGGGGGAAAATGGTGTGATGTGAAGCTGGAGAAGTGCAGACAATTAAGAAACTTATAAGCTTCGGGAATTTGTAATTTTTCAGTTATTTCTATTGAAATATCCCATAGACATAGATATGAATAGAGGGCTTTTAAAAATGTATTAGTAAATTAGCTATTTAATTTTTTCTTTTTAAAGTTACAACAGCAGTAATAATACTGTGTAACCTCTTATCTCTAAGTCTTAGCTCATGTATCTTCTTTAAGAAATATTCTACCTGACCCTCTCAGCAAGTCTGGGTTGGATACTCCTTCTCTGTGCCCCCATAACAACTTCCACATATTTTGATCAGAAAATCTAACACATTGTATTCTGGCTGTCTACCTTCTCTTCCCTTCTAGACTTCAATATGCAGTGTTCTAGAAGGCATATTTAGTTATTTTTGTTTCTGAGTTGCTTAGGACAGTGTCTGACAACAGTAGGTGCTCAACATAGTTTTCTTGAAAACAACAAATGAACTGAAGCAGATAGAACAGGGACAAGGGAGTAGTTTAGGTGATAGTAATTAGGAATTTTCCAGAAATGTCAGAAGATGCCTATCATTAGTTCCAGGAAGCTCGGGCTTGCAAGCAAGAAACCTTTTTTTTTTTTTTTTTTTTTTTTGGAAACAGAGTCTCACTCTGTCTTCCAGGCTGGAGTTCAGTGGTGCAATCTTGGCTCACTGTAACCTCTGCCTCCCAGGTTTAAGCGATTACCCTGCCTCAGCCTCCCAGGTAGCTAGGATTACAGGCATACCATGCCTGGCTGATTTTTGTATTTTTAATGGAGACGGGGTTTCACCTGGGCAAGCAAGAAACTTAAAAAGAAAATCATACCTAGGCTGGGTGCAGTGGCTAAGGTCTGTAATCCCAGCACTTTGGGAGGCTGAGGCAGGTGAGTTGCTTGAGCCCAGGAGTTTCAGACCAGCCTGAGCAACGTGGCAAAACCCTGTTTCTACTAAAAATACATAAAAATTAGCTGGGCATGGTGGCATGTGCCTGTAATCCCAGCTTCTTGGGAGGCTGAGGTATGAGAATTGTTTGAACTCATGAGGTGGAGGCTGCAGTGAGCCAAGGTCACACCACTTCACTTTAGTCTGGGCGAGGGAGCGAGACTCTATCACAAAAAAAAGAAAAAGGAAAACTATACCTATACACATTACAGATTGAGTATACCTTATCCTAAATGCTTGGGACCAAAGTATTTTGGATTTTTTCAGATTTTGGAATATTTGCATTATACTTTAATGAGCATTTCCTTTGAGCATCATGTTGGTGTTCTAAAAGTTTCAGATTTTGGAGCATTTCACATTTTGGATTTTCAGATTAGGGATGCTCAGCCCGTATAGGGAAACTTTAGAACATTATAGAAATGAACAAAAAGAAAGCAAACTTGAATGCAGCCATATAGGACGTATACTTTTGGTGAAGTTAGAGTAACAGTGGATTTACTTTTCCCTTGAAATGACAAACAAAAAAAAAATACAGAAATATGAAGCAGTGGTTTTCAGGCGACAGAGTCAATGAATGAAAAACAAATGGCCTGAGCCCAATGTTGGCTCCAGCTTGAGAGTTTCTAGGTTGCACTATAGGGAAGGGAACCCAGTGGACTCTCACAGTTGAAGAGAGGGACCTTAGAGTGCACTAAGTCCAAGATAGCTAAAATTCACAGGACAGTGTAACTAAAATGAGAAAACTGCACAAAAAGAAATCCAGAGAACTGTGGATGATCCTCTTAAAGTATTCAGCACAATGCTGATTGGTGCATGCATATGAAAAAGCTTCCTGAACCCAGGGAAAAACTGTCAGAGGAAATTAGACCAGTGATTGGTGCTCATACAGGACTTCTTCCTATCCAGACTGGAAAGCCTCGTGCTTCATGGGACACTGGGTAGAGTACTCAGAAGAATCTTGTTTCAGTAGTAGGGATATTTAGCCCTAAACTAAATGTGGTCTGGTCCTACATAAAATATTTTAAAGGCAAGATTCAAAATGATAAATGGTTTCCAAGTATTTAATGTCATTACAGAACAAAGCTTAGGAATATTACAGAAATACAAAAATACTCATCACTGAAAAAAGTTCACATAATGTAGCATTTAGTCAAAGATTATCAGGTATGCAAAGAGGCAGGAAAATATAAATCATGATGAAGAGAAAAGTCAGCTATAATAACTGACCTTGAACTGACGCCTTTGTTAGGATTAGCAGAGAAGGACAGTAAGACAGTTAATATAACTGTATTCTTGATGTTCCAGAGATAAAGTAGAGACATGGAAAATATAAAAAAGATATGAACAGGACTATTAGAAACGAAAACTACGACATCTAAGATTAAAACTATATTGGGTAGGAATAATAGTACCTCAAACATTGCAAAAGAAAAGGTTAGTGAACTCTTGAAGATAAGCAGTGGAAACCACCAGAGTGAAACACAGAAAGAAAAAATTAAACAAAAAGAAAAAAGCCAATGAGCTCTGGATAATTGATCAATATACATGTACTTGTTCTGTACAAATTTTTCCAGAACACTGAAGAGGAGAAATACTTCCCAGTTCAGTCTGTGAATATGAGGTCCACATAACTCTGATATTCAAACCAGATATATATATTGCAATAAAGGAAAACTTTATTCTTAACTTGTTGACTCCGACGGGAGAAAAAAAAAGAAAACTTTAGGCCAAAACTCCTCATGAACATAGATGCAGAAATTCTAAATATAACTTTAGCCAATTGAATCCAACAGCATATTAAAGGAATGAATGTGTCATGATCAAGTGGGGCTTTATTCCAGGAGTGCAGTGTTAGTTTTACATTAAAAAATCCCTCATTGGCCAGGCACAGTAGCTCAGGCCTGTAATCCTAGCACTTTGGGAGGCTGAGGAGGGCGGATCACCTGAGGTTAGGAGTTCGAGACCAGCCTGGCCAACATGGTGAACCCCGTCTCTACTAAAAATACAAAAATTAGCTGGGCATGGTGGCTCATGCCTGAAATCCCAGCTACTTGGGAGGCTGAACCCAGAAAGTTGAGGTTGCAGTAAGCTCAGATCGTGCCACTGCACTCCAGCCTGGGCAACAGAGCAAGACTTCATCTCAAAAAACAACAAAAACAAAAAAAACCCCGCTCATTGTGATTTACCATGTTAGCAAACAGAGAAAACTATGTGATTATCTCAGTAGATGCTGAAAAAGCGTTTTCAAAAATGCTTTGATAAAAAGTCTAAGCACGGCCAGGTGCGGTGGATCATGCCTGTAATCCCAGCACTTTGGGAGGCTGAGGTAGGCAGATCACCTGAGGTTGGGAATTCGAGACCAGCCTGGCCAATGTGGCGAAACCCCCTCTCCACTAAAAATACGAAAATTAGCCGGGCTTGGTGACCCGCACCTGTAATTCCAGCTACTCGAGAGGCTGAGGCAGGAGAATCGCTTGAATCCCAGAGGTAGAGGTTGCAGTGAGCTGAGATGACGCCACTGCACTCCAGCCTGGGTGGCAGAGTGATACTCTGTCTCAAAAAAAAAAAAAAAAAGTCTAAGGAAACTAGGAGTAGAAGACGACTTCTATAACGTGATAAAGACATCTACAAAGCTGGGTGTGTTAGTCCCAGCTCCTTTGGTTGTTTGAACCTAGGAGTTTGAGATCAGCCTGGGCAATATAATGAGACCCTGTTAAAAAAAATCTACAAAAAACTAACAGTTATCATCATACTTAAGTATGAAAGACTGAATGCTGTCCCCCCAAGATTAGGAAAAAAGACAGGTATGAAAGTAGTGTAGCTGCCATGGAAAAGAGTACGGTGGTTCTTCAACAAATTAAAAATAGAACTACAGTATGATCCAGTAATTTCACTTCTGGGTATACACTTAAAAGAATTGAAAGCAGGGTTTCAAAGAGATATTTATACACCCAGGTTCATGGCAACATTATTCACAATAGCTAGTATGTGGAAGCAATTCAGATATCCATTGATGGATGAATAGATAAGCAAAATGTACAGTATTCATACAATGGAATATTAGCCTTAAAAAGGATGGAAATTCTGCATTATGCAACAACATGGATGAACCTTGGGAAATTATGCTAAGTTAAATAAGCCTTTTAGAAAACGAAAAATAGTGTGTGATTCCACTTACATGAGGTTTTTAGAGTAGTCAGAATCAGAGACAGAATAGTGCTTGCCATAGGCTTGGAGGAGGGGAAAATGGGGAGTTATTGCTTGATAGATAGTTTTGATTTTGCATTTGTGTTCTGTGTTAGAGTATTTGGATTTTATTTTGAGCATTATGGAGTTTAATAACATGTTTGTTTTTTTTCGAGATAGAGCCTTGCTCTATCGCCCAGACTGAAGTGCAGTGGCGCTATCTCATCTCACTACAACCTCCGTCTCCTGGGTTCAAGCAGTTCTTCTGCCTCAGCCTCCCGAGTAGCTGGGATTACAAGTGCATGCCACCACGCCTGGCTAATTTTTGTATTTTTAGTAGAGACGGGGTTTCACCATGTTGGCCAGGCTGGTCTCAAACTCCTGACCTCCTGATCCACCCACGTCAGCCTCCCAAAGTGCTGGGATTACAGGTGTGAAACAGTGCGCCTGGCCATAACATGTATTTTTGCAAGGTCACTCACCCTGGCTTCTGTGAAAGAAGCCTGAGAAGGGTCTGTTTGGGGAGACCAGTTAGCCTTTCATAATAATCTAGTTAAGCTGTGATGAACACTGACCTGAAGTAGTAGTTAGTGAGAATGGAGTTGAGTTTTAAGAGAGATTCAGGATGTAGAATTGTGGGAGTACAGGCCTAGGATGTCTTGAATGATCATAAGGTGTCTGATTTGATATGTTATCATAGATTGTGGTGCCATTTACTTAGCAGAAATAAAAAATGTTTCATAACATTCTGAGTTTGAGACACTTACAGAACATTTCAAGTAGAGATGTCCCACAGTCATTTGAATATAAGGATCTGGAACTTATATTAGCAGTTGGAGATTCAGGTTTGGTAAACTTCAGCAGTTGAAATCATAGTTGTGGATGAGGTCACCAAATGATTAAGGACAGAATGTCAAGGAATACAAACATTTAAGGGACTAGTAGAGGAAGAACAGTGAATAGATTGGTGAATGAGTAGAATAATAGGAAAAATAGAGAAAGGTGTTAGAGAAGCTAAAAGAAAGGAAAGTTTCAAGATGGTAGTTGAAAATGTGATAATATAGATAAAAATAATCTAAAAGCTTAAAAGATGTCTGATTTGGTGCCTGTAGTCTCAGCTACTCAGGATGCTGAGGTGGGAGGATTGCTTGAGCCCAGGGGTTTGGGTCCATACTGGGCCACGTAGCAAAATCCTGTCAATTAAAAAATAAATAAAAATTTAAAATGTCAGATTTGGCAACTAAGGAAGTTTTGATAATCCTGGGAAGAACAGTTTCTGCTTTAGAACTAAAAAAGACATAGTTTTGAGTGAGAAGGGATAAGGAAATAAAAGGAGAATAGACTCAACTTTCAGGAAACTTCATTGTGCAGAAAAGAAAGGAAGATTGGTAGTAGCTAGACTGGCACACAATTTTTTTTTCTTTTAATTTGGCAGAGTAAAATTCTCATCACAGTTTTAATTTTTTAATTTAAATAATCATTTAATTAATCTTTCTCTCTTGACTGTAAGCTCCATGAGGGCTGGGATTATATGCATTATTTTTTTCCCATCTTAGCACAGTACCTGGCATATAGTTGTTCCATAAATATTTGTTGATTAATGATTTAAATGGAGTGGAAAGAGCATACGGGTTGGAGTTAGAACTAGATTTAATTCTCAGTTCCACCTTGTAGTTGTAGGACGATATTTAACATCTGTAAGCCTCAGTATTCTTATGTATAAAATGGTTTTGGTAGTATCTATCTGGGGAGTAATATTGTGAGAATTAAATGACATAACATCTGTAAAGCACTTGGCACGGTGCCAGGTCCATAGTAGATACTCAATAAATGATAGTTGTTGCTGTTAGTGTAGAGGCGAAGAGTGCTTACTTAATGTGCCAGGCTTGGTGGCTCACGCCTGTAATCCTAGTACTTTGGGAGGCCAAGGAAGGTGGATCTCCTGAGCTCAGGAGTTTGAGACCAGCCTGGGCAACATAGTGAAACCCCATCTCTACCAATAATACAAAAAATTAGCTGGGCGTGGTGGCACGTGCCTGTGGTCCCAGCTACTTGAGAGGCTTAGGTGGAGGAGCGCTTGTATCTGGGAAGTGGAGATTGCAGTGAGCAGAGATTACTCAATTGCACGCCACGCCAACCTGGGTGACAGAGTGAGTGAGATCCCATCTCAAAAAAAAAAAAAAAAAAAAAAAAGAGGGCTAAGAGGGCTTACTTAATGAAAACACAGACTAGTAGATTGTGTAATGTTTAAGGAGAAGGAGATTATTACTGAGTGGGTAAAGAAGGATGGAATTCAGAGCACAGGTGATAGTATTAATCATGATTTAAATGGAGCATTTCATTATGTTGGAAAAGAAAGATATTAAGGGTTCGCTGAATATTTGACTTTTAAGCTGTAACTTGAAGGATGATTAGTTTTACCAGGTGGATACACATAGGGGACAAAATGATTTAAAGGCATGGAGACCCAATGGCACATAGAGTATTTGGAGACTGGTGACTTTTTAAATGTGGATGTCTGTCAAAAATATTGGAGAGGGTGGAGGGAATGGTTGGAGGAAGGCCTAGAAATGCAAATTGAGACCAAAATGCTTTATATTCCATGTTAAGAACATGTTGCATTGTCTTATTGGTGCATTTTTTTTTGAAATTTTTTTATTGTGGTAAAATATATATAAGATAAAATTTACCATTTTAACCATTTTTAAGTGTACAGTTTAGTGACATTAAGTACATTTACATTGTTTTGCAATCATCTCCACTGTCCACCTTCATTCAGAACTTTTTCATCATTCTATACTGAAACTCTGTATCCATTAAGCAATAACTCCCCATTCCCCTCTCCCTGCAGCCCCTAGTAACCACCATTCTATTTTCTGTTTCTATTTGCTTGTCTATTGTAGGTACCCCATATAAATGGAATCATACATTATTTATCCTTTAGTGTTATTTCACTTAGCATGTCTTCAGGTCAACCGCGTTGTAGCATCTGTCAGAATTTCTTTCCTTTTTGAGGTTGAATAATATTCCATCGTATCTATATGCCATGTTTTGTGAATCATTTCATCCATGGATGGACATTTGGGTTGTTTCCACCATTTGACTGTTGTGAATAATGTTGCTGTGAACATTGATGTACAAATACCTATTTGAGTTCCTTTTTTCATTTGTTTTTTGTATATACCCAGAATTGGAATTGCTGGGTCAAATGGTAAATCCATGTTTAGTTTTTTGGGATTGCCATGCTGTTTTCCACAGTGGTGACATCATTGTACATCTTTACCAGTAATGCACAAGGGTTCCAAATTCTCCACATTCACACCAACTCTTGTTTTCTGCCTCCCCCCGCCCCCCCATAATAGCAATGCTGATGGATATGAAGTGGTATTTCATTGTGCTTTTGATTTGCATTTCTCTAATGATTAGTGTGGTATTTAGCATCTTTTCATGTACTTATTTGGCATTTGTATATCTTTGGAGAAATGTCTATTCAAATCCTTTGTTCACTTTTGAGTTGGGTTGTTTGTTTTCTTATTGTTGAGTTTAAGGGATTATTTATATATTCTGGATATTAATCCCTTATCAGATACATGATTGCAAATATGTTCTTCCATTTTGTGGGTTGTCTTTTTACTCTGTCAGTAGTGTCTTTTGATGAACAAAAGTTCTAAATTTCGTCCAGTCTAATTTATCTGCTTTTACTTTTGTTGCCTATGTCTTTTGTGTCATATTCAAGAAATCATTGCCAAATCCAATGTCATGAAACTTCCCTTCTGTTTTTTTCTAGGAGTTCTATGATTTTACATTTCTTAGTTACGGTTTTATAGCTATAAGTGTAGGTTTTAGTATCTTTCTTTTCTTTTTTTGTTTTTGAAATGAGGTCTTTGTTGCCCAGGCTGGAGTACAGTCATGGCTCACTGTAGCCTCTACCTCCTGCACTCAAGTGATCCTGCCTCAGCCTTCCAAGTAGCTGGGACCACAAGCATGTGCCACCATGCCTGGCTAATTTTTTATTTATTTTTATTTTTTTGAGACAGAGTTTCATTCTTGTTGTCCAGGCTGGAGTGCAATGGCACAATCTCGGCTCATTGCAACCTCCGCCTCCTGAGTTCAAGCAGTTCTCCTGCTTCAGTCTCCCAAGTAGCTGGGATTACAGGCATCTGTCACCATGCCCGGCTAATTTTTTTGTATTTAGTAGAGACGGAGTTTCGCCATGTTGGTTGGGCTGGTCTTGAATTCCTGACCTCAGGTTATCCACCCGCCTCAGCCTCCCAAAGTGCTGGGATTACAGGCGTGAGCCACCGTGCCCGGCCTAATTTTTTATTTTTGTAGAGGTGGAGTCTCAACTATGTTGCCCAGGCTAATCTCAAATTTCTTGGCTTCAGCAATCCTCCTGCCTTGGCCTCCCAGAGTATTACAACTGTGAGCCACTATAGTGGCCTAGTTTTAGTTTCTGACATTTAGGTCTTTGATCCATTTTGAGTTAATTTTTGTATATGATCTAAGGTCGGAGTCCAGCTTCATTCTTTTACATGTAGATATTCAGTTTTCCCAGCAACATTTGTTGAAAAAACTGTCCTTTCCCCATTGAGTGTTCTTGGCACCCTTGTCAAAAATCATTAGACCATACATGCCAGGGTTTATTTCTGGGCGCTCTGTTCTTTTTTTTTTTGAGCAGAATCTAGCTCTGTTGCCCAGGCTGGAGTGTAATGGCATGATCTCAGCTCACTGCAACCTCCACCTCCCTGGTTCAAGCAATTCTCCTGCCTCAGCCTCCCAAGTAGCTGGGATTACAGACAGGCATGCACCACTACACCCAGCTTTTATATATATATATATATATATATATATGTGTGTGTGTGTGTGTGTGTGTGTGTATATGTATATATATGTATATATGTGTGTGTGTATATATATATATATATTTTTAATTTAGTAGAGACGGGGTTTCATCATGTTGGCCAGGCTGGTCTTGAACTCCTGACCTCAAGTGATCCGCCCACCTCTGCCTCCCAAAGTGCTTATAGGCATGAGCCACCACGCCTGGCCTGGGCTCTCTGTTTGATTCCATTGGTCTACATGTCTGTCTTTATTTTTATTTTATTTTTTTGAAACAAGGTCTTGTTTGTTGCTCAAGCTGGAGTGCAGTGGTGCAATCTCATTTCACTGCAACCTCCACCTCCGGGGCTCAAGCCATCCTCACCTCAGCCTCCTGAGTAGGTGGGACTGGAGGTAGGCACCACCATGCCAGGCTAATTTTTATATTTTTTGTAGAAACAGGGTTTCACCATGTTGCCTAGGCTGGTCTCAAACTCTTGGGCTCAAGTGATCCTCCCACCTCAGCCTCCCAGAGTGCTAGGATTACTGGCATGAGCCACCATGCCCAGCCATGTCTGTCTTTATGCTAGTACACATAGTGGTTTGTTTTGTTTTTTTGTGTGTTTTGAGACAGAGTCTTGCTCTGTTGTCCAGGCTGGAGTGCAATGGCATGATCTTGGCTCACTGTAACCTCTGCTTCCGGGTTCAAGCAGTTCTCCTGTCTCAGCCTCCTGAGTAGCTAGGATTACCATTGTGTGCCACCATGCCTGGCTAATTTTTGTATTTTTAGTAGAGGTGGGGTTTCTCCATGTTGGCCTGTCTGGTCTCGAACTCCTGACCTCAAGCAATCCACCTGCCTTGGCTTCTCAAGTTGCTGGAATTACAGGTGTGGGCTACCTGACCTGGCCATGTTGTTTTAATTACTATAGCTTTGTAGTACGTTTTGCAGCCAGTAAGTGTGAATCCTCCAACTTTGTTCTTTGTCAGGATCGTTTTGGCTATTTGGGGTCCTTTGAGAGTCCGTGTACATTTAGGATTGATCTTTATATTTCTGTGAAAAATGTCATATATATATATAATTTTTTTTTTTTTTTTTTTTTTTTTTTTTGTGATGGAGTCTTGCTCTATCACCCAGGCTGGAGTGCAGTGGTGCGATCTTGACTCACTGCAAGCTCCACCTCCGAGGTTGAAACGATTCTCCTGTCTCAGCCTCCCAAGTGGCTGGGATTGCAAGTGCCTGCTACTATGCCCACCTAATTTTTGTATTTCTATTAGAGACGGGGTTACACCATGTTGGCCAGGGTTGTCTGCATCTCCTGACCTTAAGTGATACGCCTGCCTTGGCCTCCCAAAGTGCTGGGATTACACATGTGAGCCGCTGCATCCGGCCTTTTATCATTTTTTCATTAAGTCTGTTGCTATTAGTTCTTTGGATGGATCCTAAGTGAAACGGCCGGGCGCGGTGGCTCACGCCTGTAATCCCAGCACTTTGGGAGGCCAAGGTGGGCGGACGACGAGGTCAGCAGATCGGGACCATACTGGCTAACACGGTGAAACCCCATCTCTACTAAAAATACAAAAAAATTAGCCAGGCGAGGTGGCGGGTGCCTGTAGTCCCAGCTACTCGGAAGGCTGAGGCAGGAGAATGGCGTGAACCCCGGGGGGCGGAGCCTGCAGTGAGCTGAGATCGCGCCCACTCCAGCCTGGGCGACAGCGAGACTCCGTCTCAAAAAAAAAAAAAAAAAAAAAAGTACTGAAACTTAGATGCTTATGTAAGACTTGGATACTTAGATTATAATTAAGAATTGCAGAAATGATCACAGAGACTTAGAAAAATGAGTTTGACTTACCCCTCATGTTTGATAATTCCGTACCTGAGGTAAGCTTTACTTAGGTTAAGTCTGAATATGGTAACAGTTAGTGAAAATAGAAATGGACCAAAGTCTTTAAGTATATTTGATTGGGTAGGGAAACCAACTAGCTTTGGCTATTATATCTGATGGGAGCGTCATGTTTCAAAAGATAAGAGATGGTTTCTTGAGTGAAAAATGTTAATAGAAAATGCCTGTGTGGGGAGGGGATGCGTTAATAATACTAAATAAAAGAGAATGATTGTGGCTCAGTTGTGTTAAAGAATGAAGGAGATAGTAGGATATGAAATTGTGGGTTATTTTCTTCTTTGTATTTTCCTGTGTTTTATGTAGCTTTTGTAATTAACATTTTTTAAATCAGAAAATAATTAATAAAAGTCATTGCATATATATAGCAAAGTGTCTTTTTAGCTCCTAGATTTAAATTGGCTTTA
This sequence comes from Pan troglodytes, assembly GCF_028858775.2. NCBI lineage: Eukaryota > Metazoa > Chordata > Mammalia > Primates > Hominidae > Pan > Pan troglodytes. The sequence goes on from NC_072398.2 coordinate 178,507,246, forward strand.
AAACTTTTAGCAGAATAGAGGTTTTTTGAACATTTCGCATAGCTTGGATAAAATCACAAAGAGAAATCACTGGTAAATAGTAGGCAGGAAGTTTTCCTGTGACCATTTAACTTGATACTGTATATGCTGATTAGATAGGATTCAAGACTTTTCTGCTACATCTAAGACAATCTGCCTTGGTGCAACAAAATCGTCAAGTAAGTATTGTACTTAAGGTACCTTGGCTTTAATGTAGCATTTCAGAATTTATGCAGACAGTACAGTGGAACAAATTTTTAAAAACTTAGTAGCATCCCCTCCCCACACAGTACCTCTCATTCTCAAAACCCTGCTTCCCAAAGGCAGAAGTCTTTTGTTCACTTCCGTATTGTAGGTATCTGGTAGATGGAAGGTGAATATTTTTGTTGAGTTAGTTTATTTCTGTCTTTCCCTGCTAAATATAAGAACAATTAAAATAGAAACTTTTTTTGTTTTTATTGTTGTGAATCATTACATTAATAGGAAAAACAAGAAGAAAGTGAGCTTCGTTCTCTGCCACCTCCTTCCCCTGCCCACTTGGCTGCTTTAAGTGTTGCAGTCATTGAATTAGCAAAAGAACATGGAATAACAGATGATGACCTCAGAGTCCGTCAGCAAATTGTGGAGGAAATGTCAAAGGTTATAACGACATTTTTACCAGGTAGAAATACATTTCATATTTGATTTTGAAAATCACAAAACTCTTCCCTTGCTCCTCTTGAACTAGGGTACATTTCTTAATGTTTTTCTTCTCTTTTCTCCTTAAAAGTAGATAAAATTTATTGTTTTATGAATGAATTTTTGAGGGAAATATTTCACACAAGGAAATTGAGAATTATGGCACAGCACACTTTTGTACTAAGAAAAAAAGATTTTAAAAATGCCAGATGTAGAACTATTTCTTGGCGGTCAAATATTTTAGTTTTTCAATATCACTGATTTCTGAGTGGACTATTTTGTTATATTATTTTCAGTATAAACATTTCATCCAGTCACTGAACTAAATTTCTGTTGCCTGATGGTGGGGAAAAATTAATTTACTTTAATAGGGCCTTTAGAAAAAGCTTATTGTTTGGTACAAGGGAGTGTCAGATTTATTTTAGATATTTATATATGGACTATTTGCTTAGCCCATATCTTTTTTGCATCAGTATAGGGTTAAAGTAAATGTATCTGACATAAGACTTATTTCTTCCCACCAAAGGGATTTTGGAAAGTTGATAAATTATACTTTCATATAGATCCATTTTGAGATTTATAAGAAAGAATATAAAATTGAAATTTAAAAATGGAATTTTTAAAGTATTTATATCATAATATGGCTTTCTACCTAGAATACATTGAATCCTTGTTTAAGTTACATGTAAAAATTATTTACTATGATAAGAAAAGGAATGAAATTTTTATGGGTTTAGTGACTTGAATGACTTTCAGACATTTTATGAACTTGAAAAGTAGACTTTTATATATACAACTGAGGATGAAGTTAAACTTTCTAAGAAACTAAATCTTCTTGATCTGTCCCAATCATATTATTTTCAAATTGGCCTCTGGTGAGATCCTTTTAACATTTGCCTTATTATGATTTTTGGAATAACATGTTTCATAGTCTGGGAAAGCTGTAAGTAGTGTGTTACTGCTTTTTTTTTTTTTTCTATAAACTCTTGAGAACCACAGTGTTTTGGGTTTTAGGTTTACAGAATTAACTGACTTGGCTTCACTTCGTATTTTATAAAAGCATTGGCATTGAATGTTTATGATCCTTTCCCCAAAGTGCTCTTACATAAATATTTAAGAGTAAATAAATGTAGTTTGTGACAGTAGCCATAGCTAAGTTGGTACATTAGTTACTGTTATATATTGAATGCTAAACATATTGTCAGTCATTTCTAAATGAACTATTACTAAAATTTTGTTTAAACAGTAAGCTTCTGTGAGTAGTTTCTCTCTCCCTTCTCTGTTCCTACACTCCATAACTGGGAACCATTTTTTTATTTTATAGATCAGTTAGAAAGGGTGTACTTCTTGTATAATTGTCTTACTAGAAATGGAAGACGTAGAACTGAAGTGTGTGAAATTTTCCCGTCGCTGTTTTTTTACTTCTCTCATATTTGCATGCTATTTCATGCTTTGATGTTTTTCCTTTATTCCAGAATGTTCACTTAGGTTGTATGGCTCATCTCTGACTAGATTTGCTCTGAAAAGTAGTGATGTTAATATAGATATAAAATTTCCTCCCAAGGTAAGTAATTAGAATCTTTCCTGTGTTGTTCTTAACTAGTACTTAGTATTTTTTATGGATTATCTTTGTAGAGAAAGGATAGGGAAATATAAAACTCTGGTTTGTATAGTGTTACCATCATGACTAAACAGTGCTTTTGGAAATTACTATTAGATTTCAGACAAAGGCAGGATAAAAGAAATAAGGGACAAGGGCAAAAGGAAGCAGAAGAGGAAAGCTGGAAAAAGGAAAAATGTTTATATTTGAACATGTTGAATAGTTAATACTTCTGGTAAGCAGTATAGAAGGTGGGAAGAGTTTTGAAATCAGATACCTAGATTCAGATCTTATCTGTGATAAGCAAGTTGCTTGAACTTTTTGAGCTTCAGTTTTCTCATTTCCAAAACAGGAATAATAATTTTTATATTAAATGAGATAATATTAATATATGTCAGGTGTTTTAATATAGTACCTGGTACATATGGGTACTTTTAATAAGTAGTACCTAGAATCATTAGAACAATATTGATATTGTTCTAATATTGTTATCAGTATTAGAACAATATTGTTTAGCACTGCTGACATTCTTTATTGACATATCAATCTTTTAAAATAAGTCAATATTTTATGTTTTAAATTGTATAATATGTTTATGTTCAGGGAGGTTTGATTTGGGTGAAAATTTGGTGTTTGTAGGGTGATACATTTACTTTATAATTAATGTATGGTTATTAAATATTTTTGTTGTTTGTTTTTGAGACATAGCCTCACTTTGTTTCCCAGGCTGGAGTGCAGTGATGCAATCTTGGCTGACTGCACCCTCCACCTCCTGGGTTCAAGTGATTCTCCTGTCTCAGCCTCCTGAGTAGCTGGGATTACAGGTGTGTGCCACCATGCCTGGCTAATTTTTGTATTTTTAGTAGAAACGGGGTTTCACCTCGTTGGTCAGGCTGGTGTTGAACTCCTGACCTCAGGTGATCCGCCTGCCTCGGCCTCCCAATATGCTGGGATTACAGGTGTGAGCCACCGCACCTGGCCTAAATATTCTTAAATAGCAAAAAACACTTTAAACATTTGACAAGCTTGTTACATAAAATAGTATTTTATTCTAAGCCTTTTGACTAAGCTTCCAGTTGTCTGTATCCCTTAAAGTTTTTATCTCAACAATTTGTTTTTCACAGTCATCTGGTCAACTCATTTCTCTTTTGTTTTGATGGGAAATTCCAGAACCTTTTCTTGCTTTAAGAAACCATTAATTCTAAGAGTGTTTCTGGAATAAAAGTGCTATATCATTTATTAGATTCTACTTCTTTGAACAAGATTTGTTGACATAAAAGTAAAACATGGCCAGGTAAGGTGGCTCATGCCTATAATTCCCGTGCTTTGGGAGGCAAAAGTAGGAGGAATCCTTCTTGCCAGGAGTTCAAGACCAGCCTGGGCAATATAGCAAGACCTTGTCTCTTAAAAAAAAAAAAAAAAAAAGTATTAGCTGGATGTGGTGGCACACACTTATACTCCTAGCTACTCGGGATGCTGAGGCAGGAGGAGTCTTTGAGCCCAGAAGTTCAGGCTGTAGTGAGCTATGGTCATGCTGCAGCCTGGACAATACAGGGAAACCTCATCTCAAAAAACAAACAAACAAAAAAAAACGATTCTGTTTTCACTATTTAAAACACAGAGCATGATTATATTTAAATGTTATTCTTTAATGAAATTGAGTTTTCCTTAATGTTCTGCTGTCCGAACTTTGAAATTAGTATATCGATTTATTTTGAAACTTTTTTAGATGAATCATCCAGATCTTCTGATAAAAGTACTTGGGATTTTAAAGAAAAATGGTGAGTTTCTTTTCTTTTTCTTTTCTTTTTTTTTTTAATTTGTCTTTCTAAAGGTACATGTGTTGTTTATATATGGCTAACCAAGTTAAAACTAAACTACTGGCATAGTTGAGTCATTGCATTACAAATGGAGATACATACACACACTTGTTTATAGATATACTAGAAAATATAATTTAACCGTAACTTAGGTAAAAAAAAAATGCCATATTAAAATTGATATGTAGGCTGGGCACCGTGGCTCACACCTGTAATCCCAGCACTCTGGGAGGCTGAGATGGGTGGATCACCTGAGGTCAGGCGTTTGGGACCAGCCTGACTAACATGCTGAAACCCCCTCTCTACTAAAAACACAAAATTAGCCAGGCGTGGTGGCACGTACCTGTAGTCCCAGCTACTCGGGAGACTGAGGCAGAAGAATTGCTTGAACCCGGGATGCGGAGGTTGCAGTGAGCCGAGATTGCGCTGCTACACTCCAGCCTGGGCGGCAAAAGTGAAACTCCGTCTGGAAAAAACAAAAACAAAAAACCTTCATATGCAAAAAACTACTGCCTTTGGGTAATTAAAAAATATTTGCTTTGAATATTATGGGCATTTCTTATGTAAAAGAAGACAAAACCTATAATCATTATGAGGTCATTACTGAAAGAAGATTAAGGAGAGACTTGGAATAAAAATGTATGCATGCATTGAGTAAATATGTTTTTTCCCACCTAAAGCATCTATATTAATTTAATCATTTATATTACATCAGTTGAATCATACCTAGTTGAGTTTTTCATATGTGCTTTGTCTGTCTGGATTGCCTTTGTAAACACATCATTCATATAGGTAAGAAAAATTTAAAAATTACATGATTCTCAAACCAGGCTCCAGGTCATGTGTTACAATCTTCAAGATTTGCTTGGTTTTTACTTACTGTTTTTCTTGTTACAAAGTGAATGCTTAAGATTAAGCTTGGGAGCTGGAGCTAGACTTTCTGGGCTCAGATTTTAGTTCTGCCACTTACTGGTTGTGTGTCCTTTGACAAATTATTTGTGTTAATACCTTAGCTTTCCCATCTGTAAAATGGTAATATTACATTGTATCTTTTTGATGAGAAAGTTGTTGTAAGAATGAGATAGGCTAAACTATAGTTTAGAAAAGTGTGGGATATACAATAACTTCATATTACGTTTTTGCTGTTGTGATTGTTATTATTACCCTAAATTATATAAATCAAAAGTATTTGCAATTTGGGTTAGAAGAGAGAGCTTTTTTTTAAAGCCATACTCTCTCATTGGCTTTAATATGAATTCTAAATTTCTTTTTTCTTTCTGTCCACACAATCAGCTCTTATCAGTTTCCTGTTGGCCATTGTCTTGGGAAAATAGTTTTCTAGGAATGAGTTTGGTACAGTGTATCATATAAAGGTATTTTAATACAGTTTTCTTTCTTCAATACTTGTTTCTAATTGCTGAAAAACTTTTAAGTTTACTACAGATAAGAGGTAGACATAGCATTTACCTCTTCAGACTTCCTAAGTAGTATCATCCTAGCACAAATATTTAATATATGCCTTTTCCATCCAAGATATATAAGTAGATTATCTTAAGTCATACAATGTAGGCTTATAAAACTCAGTCTGATTGTAAAATTGATTATTTCTTCCTTTATGTTCTTACCGTATCTTCTACAGGTCACCTACAGGATTTATATGTTTATATATTTGTGTTCCAAACCCCTTATTGACCTTTTTTGTGTTTTACTCATTGTCATATTGACCCTGCTTAATGAAGTTTCTGACATATAGGTCTTCAGCACGTGTTTTTTGACTAAATTAATCGTTACAACAAGTACTATTGAGAAATTTTCTTTGAATTACAAGTGATGTTAATCTATCTGGTTTTTTGTTGTTGTTATTTTTGTTTTGTTTATTTTGAGATGGAGTCTCGCTCAGGCTGAAGTGGGAATGTAGTGGCACGATCTCGGCTCACTTCAACCTCTGCCTCCTGGGTTCAAGCAGTTCTCTGCCTCAGCCTCCCGAGTAGCTGGGATTACAGGCGCGTGCCACCACGCCCGGATAATTTTTGTATTTTTAGTAGAGACGAGGTTTCACCATCTTGGCCAGGCTGGTCTTGAACTCCTGACCTCGTGATCCACCCACCTCGGCCTCCCAAAGTGCTGGGATTACAGGTGTGAGCCACCACGCCCGGCTAATCTATCTGTTTTTATTTAGATTAGACATTTGTGGCATGGGGCTTACCCTTGGAGATACAGAGAAAGATTTCAGGGTAGAAATGTGCTTCATCCAGTTAGTCCTTCCTTAGCAGCTTTGATTAGGCAAACTCTTCATACACTAACGGGAAATGTGGCCTGAAGAGTTAGGTTGTAATTACATTGGTAATTTAAAAGAACTAAACTGTCAAAGCATGATAGGTCCTCCTTTCATGGCTCCTGTGGAACTAGCTCTCAGGAGTAAGGGGTGTCCTCTCTTTGCTGTTATCTATGAAGGTTTAACAACTTTGACTAGATTATCTACTTACTTGGAAATATTAAAACTTTTAGGGATGTTAAGACCTTTCTTAAGGTGATTATAATTTTTGGACAGTATTTGGGGCTGTACCTGTGGTTTGTGATATACAGCAAATGACACCAGGAGAGGTAAGAGATTTCGCTGGGTTGGTGCTCAATGAGAAGAGTGGATTATCCCACAGAAGCAATGAGAATGATTTTCAGAAGGAAACTGTTACTTAATGTTTACTGTAGAGTACATATTTTAGAGATGTTGACATTAGCTTACTTTTTTTTTCCTTATTAGTATTATATGTAGATGTGGAATCTGATTTTCACGCTAAAGTTCCTGTTGTGGTGTGCAGAGATCGAAAAAGGTTGGTAACAATGAAGATAAAATATTTAAAGAAACAAACCCCAACAACCAAATTTGTAGTGAATGATCTTTAAGAGAAAAAGTTTTTGTTTTAGATTCCTCCTTGGATGAATATGACTAAGCTAGTTTCTATTCATTAAAAATAGCAAGCTTACCAAATGCATGTGAACAAGAAATATATAGAACACCAGACAGTTGAAAATAAAATACTCTAGGCAAAACTTTAATTTTTTTTTTTCAAGTCACTCACCCAAGAGTATTGCATTTACTTATATGCAGGTACTACTTTGCTCTATGGATACAGACATAAAGAAGAAATAGCCTCTCTTCAGTCACTTGAGCCCAGGAATTCAAGACTAGCCTGGGCAACATAGTGAGACCTTGTCTCCACAAAAAAAATAAAAAAATCAGCCGGGCATGGTGGGTGTGTGTGCCTGTGGTCCCAGCTACTTGGGAGGCTGAGGTGGGAGGATGGCCTGAGCCTGGGAGGTTGAGGCTGCAGTGAGCCATGATTGTGCCACTGCACTCCAGCCTGGGTGACAGAGTGAGACCCTGTCTCAAAAAAAAAAAAAAAAAAAAAGCCTCTCTTCTCAAGGATCTCACAAGCCATTAGAATTTAGAATTTAGTTTTTAGTTCACTTACATTGAATGAGTTGATTTAAATTGAATAAACTCAAGATCAGTCCTAAATTGAAGACTGATCTTGCCTTTCTAGTTAGATGTCTATAAGTCTAAGAGATCAAAGTGCCTTTGAAAGCAAAAACTAAATCCTATTTGAAAGTAGTGTGGGAGACATGGAAACAATACAGAAATGATATTCTTTTATTGATTATTAACTTGTATTATATTTTAAGATCAAGGTATTTTCTTATTCAAAGCTAGATGAGTCTATGGCGATCTAGTTCAGATTTATTTTCTAAACTAGAAAAATGAGACCTGGAGTGGTTTATCAGTTTGTCTAGATTCACATCATTGAGGGGGAAACTATAATTGGAAAATGGAGGCAAAGTGACTTTTAGTGTTTTTTCTGCCACATTGTGTTAAATTGCCTGTGTGTGACACCTCAGATTTATTCTTCTCCCTGCTTTCAAAATATCTTCACTACACTTCTGTCATCCCATTTAAGGTAGCTGCTGTTTTCACTTACACAGAAGTATAATTTGTGGGTTAATCTGCAAATCCTGTCTAATCTTTACTCTGAAAATAACATATTAGTACAATTGTGAAAGCTTGGATAGGAAAAATTAGAGTCAAGAAGTATAGCCAGTCAGTTAAGTATTCATTTTTTGCTATTATCATGTAGAAAGCAAGAGGATTGAACTAGGAAATTACCTTGCACTATTTGACATTGAAGAGATCAGTGCCCTGTCTCTCATGTATATCAGTTTTGATAATTCATAATGCTGCTTTTGAAATTAATTTCTCATTAACTTAAATACTAAGTTTGGTTGAAATTTATTTCTGAAGTACAAATGAATGTTAAAAACATCTTTCTTTAATTCGTATGGAACTCTAGTTATGGAATGACATGTAGTTTTCAGTTAGCTCTAAATTTATTAAAACATTTGTTTTTATTAGGGCTTTTACGGTACTATGTTACAGTATGATAACTAGAAAGAAAATAGCCACAGGATTTGAAGCATTCTGCTTTTAAGGGTATTAATACAATGAAATTTGTTTCTTTCTCATTCACAGTGGTTTACTTTGTAGAGTGAGTGCAGGAAACGATATGGCATGTCTCACTACTGATTTACTTACTGCCCTTGGCAAAATAGAACCTGTCTTTATTCCCTTGGTGTTAGCCTTTCGCTACTGGGCTAAGGTAAGTGAAAGAGAGGAAAACTACTTATTTATATTTTTAGAAGGAAATGTATTTAATCTTCAAAATTAGGCCTTTTCTTGTACTGACATGTAACATCAATCATAACATGTGGGAGAAAGTAGTTTTCTGTGCTAGACAGAAAGTGGTGTGGCAGGTTGTAATTTATGGACATAAAAATAAATTTTTGTAGACACACTTATGGATATATTTTAGAATTTTTAATTGTCATGCTATATTCTCCTTTTATGTACTATAGAAATGTTCTCTTTCATATCAGCATATGAGGCTCAAGTTTTCACTCTTATTGTAAGTTAAACTTGTAAGGTTTTAAGATGTATATACATTAAGATTCTTTTGTTGGCATATTTTTTCCCCCAGTCTCTAAGAATGCTATTCTCTTTCCTCTAAATCATTGATAACATGTACCAATTTCTGATTGGGCAACTGCTGAGCATTAGTTATTTAAGTTTCCTAAATTAGTCTTAATTTGTATGTCTAAAGGCTGTGGTTGCCCTGTGTTTATTTCTTTGATGTGGGGATAGGGAGGAGTAGTTAATTATCAATATCATTCCAAATGACTAGAGAGAGAGATTTTAGCCTTTTGTTTGTGTATTCCTGCCCTATCGGTAGAGTATTCATCACTTGTTAGACTGGTGAGTAAATTCTCAGTCATATACAAAGAAAACTGATTAAGGGGATGGTGTTAGAGTGGTAACTTCATAGCAAAAATAGAGAAGTCTCTGGAATTTTTTGTCTGGGCTCTGTTTAGAGAATTGCCCCCATGCTTGGGGCAGCACCAGCTGGCTGAGTACGGAACAGTCAGAAAGCCTAAGGTTGGGGCTTCTTTATACTCAAGGCCTTTGTATTTGCTGTTTCCTTCATCTAGAATGTTCTTACCTTAGGTATTTAGAATGCTTCACTCTTACTTTTTTCAGGTTTATGCTCACATTGATTACCAGCTGCCATACATAAATTTGTTGCAGTCTGTTCTGTGAAATTGCAAACTCTTTGAGGGCAGGGATTTTAATGTTTTATGTATTCACGGCTGATCCCCATTTCTGCTTATTTTACTGTGTCAGCACATAGTAGGCACTCAGTAAATATTTGTTGAATAAATGACCTAGTTTCTTCAGAAAGGAGTTGTGTTTTTTTTGTTTGTTTGTTTAAGTAGAGATGGGGTCTCATGATGTTGCCCATGCTGGCCTTGAACTTCTGGGCTCAAGCAGTCCTCCCACCTTGCCCTCCCAGGTGCTGGAATTACGGGTGTGAGGCACTGTGCCTGGGCCAGAAAGATTTTTAACCCATGGAAGTGAGTGGAGGCAGTAAAATAGGTTGAGGGAGGGTGACTACTTCCTCTCATTTATCTTATACTCTATGCCTAGCATACTATAGGAAATCAGTGTATGGAATGGAGTAAACCAATTCCAGGTATGGTTTTTTTTACTAAGTTTTTTTTTGTGTTTTGAGATGAGGTCTCTGTCACCTAGTGCTGGAGTGAGCGATCACGGCTAACGGTAGCCTCGACCTCCCAGGCTCAAGCGATCCTCCTGCCGCGGGCTTCCAGAGTACCTGGGACCACAGGCGTGTACCAACGTGCCTGGCTAATTTTTTATTTTTATTTTTTGTAGAGATGGGTTCTCATTTTGTTGCCCAGGCTGGTCTTCAACTACAGGGCTCCAATGATCCTCCCACCCTAGCCTCCCAAAGTGCTGGGATTACAGGTGTGAGCCACAGCACCTGGCTTTGCTAAGTCTTCAAGCAAGGTACTTCACCTATCTGAGCTTCAATTTTTTTCACCTGGAGAGAATATTTTGGTAATGCTATTAGATAATTCATGAGAATATACTTCAGGCTCGAAAATACTACAGAAATATAAAGGATGATGGAATACACAGTTGCTTCTTTGTTGATACTTTTAAATTATGCCCTAATTTTTTTTGTGGTCATAAAGTCATGTCAGTTTTCTCCCAGACATTGTTCTACTCAGTAAAATAAGTAGTCTGTGTTAGAAGATTATAAATGATACTCAAATACATTCTTTTTATTTTGGAAAAAAATGTGGCCCATAAATATTGTTTCCTAAAGTGACTCTTGGAAAAGGTTGCTCATGGTGTTTTAGTAGTTGATCCATGTAGATTCTAAATATGCCAGTCAATGGACACTGAAACATATATTACAAAACTGGTTGTAGAGTGGTTTCTTTCTGTTTCCAACAGAATAACATGTCTCGTTTTTGTCATTTGTGTTAGTTGCAAAGAAAGTTTTTTCATGGTATTCATTTTCTTAAGAAACTTAGAAATAATTCCTAGTTTATTTTTCTTCTAAAAGATTTTTTTTAAATAGCTTTGTTTTTCTTGAAGTTTTAAGCCATATTGTACATTATCTAGTTAAGCACGCATTTTTCCATGATTTGGGGGTTCAGGACAATTCTAGTATGTAATTTATTCTCATAACTGTGATATGAGATTGCAGTTGATTATTCTCTGGCTGTCTTAAGTAGTTATAGTCTTTGCATTTTAGTAATGGGAAATAGTTTTCTAGATAAAGCTTCTTAACTCTAGGTGGCAGAACTCTTTAGCCTTATCATCAGTACATTATTAGTCAAGTTACCTGACTTAGAGCCACTTGTTGTGGTTAATGTAAGAATTGCATTTTAGCACTATTTGTCATCTGAAAGAGATATCTGGGTTTTAAGAGCTCTCTCTTAAACTGCTTTAATCTTGTTTATCTGTGAGATGTCTGGTAATGTTAGCAGAATATATTGACAGTTCTTTATAGTTGCAAAGGAATTTTTGGTTAAGTTGACTTATTCATTAGGCAGTTTACCCTTGTCTTAATATTTTGGATAAGTGAGAGTTTATTCTAGTGGAATGTTTCAAACTCTTTTTTGACAAGTGTTTTTAGTTGTCTTTTATTTTGAGTTGCAATCTTAAATGTACCAAGATATTATGCTATGGTATAATTACTCTATATTATTATTATTATCCTAAATCTTCATTGTCTACAGAAGAAAACAATGATTTAAAAATGAATCCAACCAATCCAGTATAGACCAATCGTATATAGATGCTACAATCTAAATGAAATATAAGCAAATGAAATATATCCATGTATCAAAGGTTAATATGCCATGATCTTGCATGATTTACTTCAAGATTATAAGAATGGTTTAATATCAGGAAGTCTGTTCACATAATTTATTATATTAACACATGAAGCAGAAAAAAAAATCCTAGATGCTGAAAGGGCATGTTCCCCCTAACAGAAACTTTTAAGTCAGCTAGAAATGGAAGTTTATGATGAAAACCATTTATTAAAAACACACAAAAAACAAAGCCAAAACAATAAGAAACATCATTTAAGCCATATATGTTAAGATAAAGAATATTGCAGAGAAGTTCACCATTGATGTTGTACATTGTTTTGGGATTTTAGGAAATGCAATAAGAAAATGAAATAATTGAATGTAAATATTGGGAAAAGTATAAAATTATCTCTTTGTGCTAATAATATGATTGTACGCCTAGAAAACCCTAGTAAAAAACTACTAGGATTAATAAGAGAATTTAGTAAGATAACTAAATACAAGATAAATATACAAAAATGAATGGCCATTCTCTGCCATAAAAATAGCCTGTTAGAATGGAAATGGGGAAAACTATGTACCTTTATGACAGCAACATAAATTATAAAACACTAAGGAAGAGATTTAATAACAAAGATATAAGAAGAAATTATATTATTGAAAGATGAAAGCAAAATCTGAACAAATCCATGCATTCAGCAAACATTCGTTAAATGCCTTCTGTGTGTCAGACACTGTTCTAGAGGCTGGGAACATCTAACAGGACATACAGAGTCCTGCTTTCATGGTGCTCACATACTTATGGAAGAGTCAAACAGTAAAGAAATACATAAATAATAATATCTGCTAGAGCTTAGTGCTACAAAAATGAAATGATAGAATGAATGACATTACTCTGAATGGTCAGGAAAAGACTCTGAAGAGATGATATTTAAGCTCAGATGGGTAATAGCTAGCCACATGAAAATCTGATGGAAAACTCTCCAAGGCACAGTTAGTCCAAAGCTTCCAAGGTGGGAATGAACTCAGGAGGAGCAAAAAGGAAGGCTGTAAAACTGCTTTAATCAAGAGTATGCTGTTGGCATAGAAATAGAAAAATAGATCTATGGAACAGAATAGAATGCTCAGATGATCTAGTGTACAGATTTTATTAAATAGTGCTTTCACAACTGTATCTTACTGGAAGAAAATAATGTTGGACTCAGCATGCTAAATGCAAAAATAAATTTTACTTAAATGAAAATTTAAAATTTTAGAAGAAAAATGTAGGAGTATGTGTATGTAAATAATGGGATGGGGAGATCTTTTACTATGATAGGATACCTAGAGGGTGTATAGTTGTCCTCAGTATCCAGTGGTGGGGGGATTGGTTCCAAGACCCCCAAGGATACCAGAATTTGAGGACGCTCAAGTCCCTTATACAAATTGTGTGTTATTTGTATCTAACCTTCACATAGACTCTAACATACTTTAAGTCATCACTAGATTACTTATAACATCTAATACAGTATAAATGCTCTGTAAATAGTTGTACTGTATTTTTTAATTTGTATTTTTTATTATATTGCTATTTTTAGTTTTTAAAATTTAACATTTTAATTTTTTTCAGAGACAGAGTCTCACTCTGTTGCCCAGGCCAGAGTGCAGTGGTGCCATCATAGCTCACTGTAACCTTGAACTCCTGGGCTCAAGGGATCCTCCCACCTCAGCTTCCTGAGTAGCTAGGACTACTGGTGTATGCCACTGTGCCTGGCATATTTTTGTTTTGTTTTGTTTTGTTTTGCTTTTTCAAGAGGCAGGGCCTTTGCATCTGGCATTTAACAAATTTTTCAATTATATATGTTTTTAGAGAGGGAGGTCTTGCTTTGTTGTCTGGGCTGGACTCAAACTCCTGGACTTCTGCCTCTGCCTCTTGAGTAGCTAGCTGGGACTACATCAGCTGCAGGTGATATGTGTCCATCACCACACCTTGCAATAAATAAATAAATAATTTTACTTAATGAAGAAAATGTATATATAAATTTTTTGATGGGGTGTTGCCCAGGCTGGAGTGTAGTGGCGCAATCTCAGCTCACTGCAACCTCCACCTCCTGGGTTCAAGTGATTCTCCTGTCTCAGCCCCCCGAGTAGCTGAGATTAAAGGTGCCTGCCACTGTGCCTGGCTAATTTTTGTATTTTTAGTAGAGACAGGGTTTCACTATGTTGGCCAGGCTGGTCTCGAACTCCTGACCTTAAGTCATCCACCCACTCTGCCTCCCAAAGTGCTGGGATTACTTGCATGAGCCAGTGTGCCCGGCCTAAAAAATATTTTCAGTGTGCAGTTGATTGAATGTGCAGATGCAGAACCCATTGATATGGAGGGCTGAGTGTCTGAAATAAGCATATTTAAACTAAAGCATAGTGAAAATTTAAAAATTTTATATGGTAAAATATAAATAATATCAAAAGAAAAATAGTAGATTGGGAAAAATAACATCTTTCAAATGCATATATCAGACGTAAAGGGTTATTATCTATAATTAACACTCTTATAAATTGATGTATTGCATGAAAATAGAAAAACTGGCAAAATATTTAATAGGCAATTTAGAAAAGAATAAATCCCAAATGGTTAGTAAACATACACAAATTTCATAATCTCTTTAGGGTCAAGGACATGCGAATTAAAGTAACCATCAGATACTACATTTCACCCATCCCATTGAAAATTATTGAAAATTATTTTTTAAGTGATAATACCTAGTGTTTGAAGGGGTGTATGCATTGGATAATACCTAGTGTTCGAAGGGGTGAACACACCTGGGTTCCTAGTGGAAAATACGAATTTTTGTAGTGATTTTGGAAAAACGATTCTTAACAATATATTTTAAGATTAAAATATATCACTCATTTTTTAATTTAACAAACATTCCTAGGAATACAGCTCATAGAAATAAGCACCAATACTTAGGAAACATGTATAAGGATGAACATTACAGCATTATTTGAAGTGGCAAAAACTGGGAACAAAATGTGAATGTTCTTGAATGGGGGAACTGTTACGTAACCATCCATATCATAGACTATAATTTAAGCATTTAAAAGAATGTGTTGGCTGGCTGGGCATGGTGGCTCATGCCTATAAATACCCAGCACTTTGGGAGGCCGAGCGGGGAGATCTTTTGAGCCCAAGGGTTCGAGACCAGCCTGGGCAACGTAAGTAAAATTTGTCTACAAATAGTCTACAAAATAAAAAAAATTAGCTGAGCATGGTGGTGCATGCCTGTAGTCCCAGCTATGTGGAAGGATCACTTGAGGCTGGGAGGTTGAGCCTGCAGTGAGTCATGATCATGCCACTGCACTCCACCCTGGGCTACAGAGCAAGACCCTGTCTCAAAAATAAAATAACGTGTTAGATCTTGCTAACTGACTTAAAGGGACTTTCTTGATATATTGTTAAGGGAGAAGAGGAATATACAGAGAGACGTCTATAATATACTATTTTGGTAAAATAATGTTGAAAAACTTAAACTTCTCCCTATACCTATATAGGAAATAGAAATGTATGTGTATTTGTATATGAGTATAGAAAAAGGCCTAGAAGAAGACATAGAAGGTTGTTAATTGAAGTAGAAGTAGAGGCAAGATGAAAAAATATTTTTAAAATGTGTCCACAGTAAAATAACTACATGTAATATTATTCCTTTTAACAAAAATATGTATCTTTGTATGAATTTTAAAAAGAATGAAAAAATGATCACCAACATTTTAATGGTTATTTTAGAGTGATGATATTTCAAGTTATTCTTTATATTTTTCATTGTCATTTGAACTTTTTACAATGATTAGGGTAGGAAAAAACAAGCTACTTTTATCATGAAAATTAAGAAAGCTAAATGGTAGTACTTTTTTCCCCTTCATTTTGCAGTTGTGCTATATTGACTCCCAAACTGATGGTGGAATCCCTTCTTACTGTTTTGCTTTAATGGTGATGTTTTTTCTACAACAGAGAAAACCCCCTCTTCTTCCTTGCTTACTTGGAAGTTGGGTAAGCATGAATTTGTGACATATATATGCATATATATATATAGTTTGCTCTTGCAGAGAACTCTGCTCAAACATTTTAAGCTGGAATTCTGGTTTGTCTGTTTGTCCATCTTTTTTTTTTTTTTAATAATTTTTCCACTACCAATTTGGAATGCCTTTTTATATAGATTGAAGGCTTTGACCCAAAAAGAATGGATGACTTTCAGCTGAAGGGCATAGTAGAAGAGAAGTTTGTGAAGTGGGAATGTAATTCAAGTAGTGCAACTGAGAAAAACTCAATTGCTGAGGAAAACAAAGCTAAGGCAGACCAACCAAAAGATGATACCAAGAAGACAGAAACAGACAACCAAAGTAATGCCATGAAGGAAAAACATGGCAAAGTAAGCCTTTTTGTTTTTGTTTTTTGGCTTTTCTATCTGTAGAATTTGTGATATTCTTCGATTGAAGCTATTTTAATTGTAGATTGACTGACCTTGAGCAAGCCTCTTGGCCTCATTTTCCTCATCTATAAAGTGAGGGGTTGATCTGGTTTAGTTTTTCAGTACCAAGATTCTCTAATGAATTTATGCCTTATTTTGGAAAACTTGTGTTGTTTGAATCATGTCAAGATAAATCTGTCATTTTTCATCTAGACAAGGAAAATTTCCTTTAAGAGTTGGGCTCTGACCAGACTTCAGCATATGGGAATTTTGTTGCCAATTGGGTGGAGAAATAAAGCCCCTGTGCTCTAAGAGAGGGTAGCTTTGCTTATTTGATCATTCAGCATTCATTTTTAAGGACCTGCTATGTGCCAAGCATTATCTTGAGTGCTAGAGAACCAAAGGTACATGGATTATGTCCTCCAGAAGCTTGTAGTCTTCTAAATGGACAGATGCATTATTACAGAAATCTGAACATTTCTGAAATCATTGCTCTAGCTATATTGAATTATTTGTAGTTTCCTGATATACTTGACTATTGTATTCAACTCTTCCACTTTCCTGCACTACTGTATACTCTCTCCTCAAACCACTAATACTCTCAACCAATGCTTGCTTATTACTTCACTGGGAACTTGCCATGTTCTTATCTAAAGTCATTTTCTTCACTTGCGTATTCAGTCTCATCCTTTCTTGTCTTTTCCAGAATATCACTCTAGCAATTATTCCCTCATAAATTGCCAATTTTTCATTCCCTACAAAATCAAACATGCTCTTACTTCTCCCACTGTAAGAAAAATCTGACATCACTTCCCCTCCCAGCTATTCCTTTGCTCCCTTTTGCAGCGAAATTTCTTAAAGAAATGTCTGTATTTACTATTTTTGATTTCTCTGTTTCCCCTTAACTCACACTAATCAGGCTTTGATGTCACCCCATCAGTTTGCCAAAACTTGTATCATCAATGTCAGTAACCTGCACATTACTAAATCCAGTGGTCATTTCTCAGTTTCTGTTGTTTTTGATTTATTAGCAACACTTGCCAGTTAATTACTTCCCTCTCTGAAAATTTTATTCACTTGACTTTCAGGACACCAGACCCGTGTCTGGTTATTCCTTCTCAGTTTCCTTTGCTGGTTTCTTTTTTCCTCTGTAATCTCTTAAAGTTGAAGTGCTATAGTTCACGATCCCTTTTTTCTTGTGTATGTACATTCCCTTGGTAATCCCATCTAATCCTGTGGATTTTAAGTACTGTCTGTATTATGATCACTCTCAAATTCAAATCTCCAGCCAGACCTCTCTCCTGACCACCATAATTGTATAACCAACTGCCCATTTATTGTCTCTACTTAGATATCTAATAGTCTTTTTTTTTTTTTTTTTTCTGAGACGGAGTCTCGCTCTGTCGCCCAGGCTGGAGTGCAGTGGCACGATCTCAGTTCACTGAAACCTCTGCCTCCCAGGTTCACGCCATTCTCCTGCCTCAGCCTCCCAAGTAGCTGGGACTACACGTGCCCAGCCACCATGCCCGGCTAATTTTTTGTATTTTTAGTAGAGATGGGGTTTCACCGTGTTAGCCAGGATGGTCTCAATCTCCTGATCTCGTGATCCACCCGCCTCAGCCTCCCAAAGTGCTGGGATTACAGGCGTGAGCCTCCGCGCCCGGCCGTCTAATAGATGTCTTAAACTTAATGTGTCTAAACTGAATTCCTGATCCTCCCCTCAAACTTGCTCCACACTTAGTTTTTTCATCTTAATTGTTTGCACTGCATCCTTTCAGTTGCTCAATTAACTGAAAGGATGTTCCTTTCGGTTAACCTTGGAGTCATCCTTTACTTCTCTTTCATACCCTATATCAAGTCTTGTCAGGAAATCCTGTCATCTCTACTTCAACATGTATCCAGAATTTGATTACCTCTCACTACCTCCACTGTTACCTTCCTGGTCCTAGCCACCATCATCTCTGGCCTGGGATTCTACTATAGCCTCCTAACAGGTTTCCCTGTGTCTACCCTTTCCTCTTATGGTCTGTTCTTAAAAATCAGAACAGTTCTTCTAAAACTTAAGCCAGATCATGCCCTTCCCTCTCGCCACACTCAAATGCTTCAGTTGTTCCTCATTTCATTTAGATAACAAGCCAAACAGCCCTTCCTGGCTCTTTGCTTTCTTTCCTCTTCTACTCTTCCTCTCACTCTATCTTGGTTTGCTTTTTAAAACTGGTCTCATTCTTTGTGTGTTTGCCCTGTTTCCCATTCCTGTAGCACTCTTCCCTCTTCTTAAACCGTACCTTCTCAATAATTCTTATCCTGACTACTCTATTGAACACTGTAACCTTCTCCTGCTTCCACACTCCCATCCTTTTTAGCATACTCAACTCTTTTTTTTTATGTAGTACTTATCTTTTAAGTTACTATGTAATTTACTTACTAAAGATGTTTGTTGTCTTTCCATAGAAAGTAAGATCCGTGAAGGCAAGATCTTTGGGGGTTTTTCCCTCAAAGATGTATCCCGAGTGCCTGGAACACTGCCTTGCACAAAGTAGGCACTCAATGAATAGTTGTAAAATGGAATGTGAGAATGATTGTTTCATTGTGTTTATGCTGCCTAGTGGTTACTTTTAGCCAGGTTTCATCTAGCTAATTCTTTGGAATTCAGGTGTTACCTCTTCTGTTATGATTCCCCTGATTTAGAGGCCCATCTTAGCATGTAGCCCTTACTATAATTGTTAAATTGTCTCTCCCCCTCCTAATAGTCTATGAAGTAGGACCTTATTTAGGTGGCAGTATAGTATAGGGATTCACCGCATGGACCCAGTAGCCAGGTGGTCTTGAGTCAAATCCTTGACCTATAGTATCCACTTCATGGAATAGTTAGAATTGTTAATATATGTGCCGCTTTTAGAAGAGTGAATGGTACATGGTAAACCTTATGTATAAGTGTGAGCTTTCTTTATTCTATGATATTCCTAACAATGTCAGGGACATAGGAGGTTCTAAAGAAATGTTTGCTGAATGAAGGAATTAGTTTTTTTGAAAGCCAGGGCATTTACTTATATTTTAAAATTAATTATTGGAAAAACGAGTTGTAGTAGTTATGCAGTGGTTTGCAGCTTTGGCTGCACATGAAAATTACTTTAGGGAGCTTTAAAAATACCATTGCCTAGGCTGATAGCCTAGTCAGTTATCAGAATCTTGGGAGGGGTGTAGAAGGTGGGGGTGGTGTGGAATTCAGGTATTGGTGTATTTTACTGCTCTCCACATGATTCTAATGTGCAGCCAAGGTTGAGAATCACTGGTTCAGTGGAAAGAATGCAGAATTCCTAGGAGTCAGTAAACTGGGACTTTGTTCCCAGCTTTGCTTCAAACTGACTGCTTTTTGGCAAATTACTCCTTCATGTCTCAGTTTTTGAAAACGTGATCTCCAAGGTCTTCTCTAACTGAAAATTTGTTGATTTTTATGGTTTTGTTAAGCTTAAATGAAAAGTATTTTTTCTTTTCCAGTCTCCTTTAGCATTGGAAACACCAAATCGGGTATCCTTGGGACAGTTATGGTTAGAGCTGCTTAAATTCTACACACTGGATTTTGCTTTGGAGGAATATGTCATATGTGTACGGATACAAGATATTTTAACAAGAGAAAATAAAAACTGGCCTAAAAGGCGAATAGCCATTGAAGGTGAGATGATATGTTGTATTTCATTTGGAGAATATTTTTTATGTGCTACTCATTATCTAATTCAGTGTTAATAATCCTTTAGCTTTGTAGCACTATATATATATGTCACTAGATTGTCATTCTTTATTTTTAATTTTTTTAGAGACAGGGTCTTGCCCTGTTGCCCAGGCAGGAGTGCAGTGATAGGATCATGGCTTACTGTAACCTCAAACTCATGGGTTCAAGGGATCCTCAGCTTCCTGAGTAGCTAGGACTATAGGCTTGTGCTACCATGCCCAGCTAATTTTTTTTATTTTTTGTAGAGATGGGGGTCTCACTGTGTTGCTCAGGCTGGTCTGGAACTCTTGGCCCCAAGTGATCCTCCTGCATTGGTCTCCCAAAGTGCTCGGATTATAGGCATGAGCCACCGTGCATGGCCTTCATTATTTATTTAGATTCTTTGTCAAGTCTATTATAGTTTTATAGAATTAGTATTTATTTAAAGATTTCTGCCATATATGGTTAAGGTCAGTAATTAGCATTTTTTAAATGTTGAAAATTTTATTTTTTAATTATGCAAACTTGCAGAAATACAGAAAAATATAAGTTATGAATAATATAAGATCTTTTTGAATAAATTTGTGTCATAAGATTATGAGAAAGTTTTCATTGTCTTTTAAAGTACCTCACCTAATAAATGTGGCTTTGCTAAAGGAGAAAAATAAAAATTGATGTTGACAAAGTTTCACATCAGATCCCAAGACCATTAAGATCTTTGGAGATACAGAAAACAATAGAGTGGCTCCTCAATTCTTAATCAAAAATTTAAATTTCACAGCATGTCACTTACCTTTTGTAGATAAGAAATTGAATTTATGTCCGTTTTAGTCTGTTCAGCCTACATATTATTCCATTCCCTCACACCTGCTGGCCTTCTCTACTGTGAGTTCAACCCAGAAATATTCTGAAATATACATGCAAACATTTATACACATCTTGTACTCTTATATATAGTAAATAAATGAGCTCTGAAGCCTGCCAGCCATAATTTATCTCTTTTTTTTTCTTTCTTTCCCCCCCCTTTTTCATTTTCTTTGGGAAGTGAGGAAGAAAGTAGAAAAATCTTTTTAAAGCCTATGGATTTAGATAGCAGCAAAAAGTAACAGATGCCCCAACTTTAACAGTTTGAAGCCTGGCCTGTTAATACCAAAAGATCTTCAGTAGTGGAGAGCATATGTATTGTCTTTTTGGTGCACTGTTCTTTTTTCCTGGGGGTTATCTATATTTAAGGCTTACAGATATTTTCAGAAATCTGTCATGTTATTAATAATAAGGATGCAGCTGTGTCAAGACTTTGCAGGGTAGTTATTTTTGACTGGATCTAAGTTTAAATATTGGTTTAATTTTTACTTTTTTAGGTTTCTTGCTTTTTTGCTCTTTCTTCCTACTACTGTCTTTTACTTTTTAATCTCACTAAAGTTAAATCTTAAAATCAGTTTTTTTTCAAGTTGAAGCCTTGAGAGTTTTAAGTTTGTTTTACTTGTTTATATTGCAAAGAGCATATAACTATATTAAAAAACACTGTGACCCGGGCGCAGTGCCTCATGCCTGTAATCCCAGCACTTTGGGAGGCTGAAGCAGGCGGATCACCTGAGGTCAGAAGTTCAAGACCAGCCTGGCCAACATGGTGAAACTCCATCTCTACTAAAAATACAAAAATTAGCTGGGCGTGGTGGCATGTACCTGTAGTCCCAGCTACTCGGGAGGCTGAGTCAGGAGAATCGCTTGAACCTGGGAGGCAGAGGTTGCAGTGAGCTGAGATCATAGCACTGTACTCCAGCTTGGGGGACAGAGCAAGATTCCATCTCAAAAGAAAAAAAAACAACTCCTTTTTCCACAATTTCATCATTGAAACTAATTACTTAGTTGGCCTTCTCAGCCATCCCATTATTAGTGACCTTATTATTAGTCTTGTTTATTTTTCCTTTTAGCTTTTTATTTTATGAGAGAAAGAAAAAAATGTTGCAATTGTATTTCCTCCCATTTTCAGGAACTTTCACTGGGAGTCTAGCTTAGAAAAACCCCTTGGGAAAATGTATTCTTCTGACAGTTTATCAGTTAAGATCTACTTGTATGAGCTTGGAAATGTAGTTTGTTAGTAGAGACTTAGCTATTTACCATTTTCTCTTTTGCTAGATCCATTTTCAGTCAAGAGGAATGTTGCACGGAGCTTAAACAGCCAGCTGGTTTACGAATATGTTGTGGAGAGATTTAGGGCAGCTTATCGGTATTTTGCCTGTCCTCAGACGAAGGGTGGAAATAAGTCTACAGTGGATTTCAAGAAAAGAGAGAAGGGGAAAATAAGCAATAAGAAACCAGTCAAGTCGAACAATATGGCAACCAATGGTTGTATTCTGCTTGGGGAAACCACAGAAAAAATAAATGCAGAAAGAGAGCAACCTGTTAAATGTGATGAAATGGACTGTACATCACAGAGATGTATTATTGACAACAACAGTTTGTTGGTAAATGAACTAGATTTTGCTGACCACGGACAGGACTCTTCATCTCTTTCTACCAGCAAAAGCAGTGAATTAGAGCCAAAATTAGATAAGAAACAAGATGATTTAGCGCCTTCAGAAACTTGTTTAAAAAAAGAGCTCAGCCAATGTAATTGCATTGATTTGTCTAAGTCGCCTGACCCAGATAAATCTACTGGAACAGACTGCAGGTCAAATTTAGAAACAGAGAGTTCACATCAGAGTGTGTGCACCGACACATCTGCTACCTCTTGCAACTGCAAAGCTACAGAAGATGCTTCTGACCTTAATGATGATGATAGCCTCCCCACCCAGGAATTATATTATGTGTTTGATAAATTTATTTTAACCTCTGGCAAGGTAGGATACAGTTTGTAAATGATCTGTAAGATTTTGTGGTGGTTGTATGACTATGTATATTTTTTAGATTAGAAATGTAAAAATAGCTATATAAAGTGGTGACTTGTTTTGGAATGATATTTTGGTATTTATTTTACCTTTTGTGTTTTTCATATAGTTGCCTTTAAATAATGTATATAAAGCCTCAAAAGGTTTCAGCATTCTATTACCAGTTGGTTTCCTTTACTTTCTCATATATGAAAGGATTCATCTGATATTTCATGAAAATCTTAGCAAAGGTAGCATGCATTTTAAATATTGCTTATTTTGTATTTTTTTCCCCAACAAAAGCCACATTCAAGCTTATTTTTATACATAAAATTTTTCTTCCCCCCAAAATAAAAGGTTTGTAAATTCTAATAGTATTCTACTTTAAAGATATTTTTAGAGGGGGGAAATATAAGCATACTAAAGGTAGTTGAGGGAAACTAAGATTAGTAGTCAAAAAAATGAAGAATCCAGATTCTGTTTCTGCTACTGAGCCTCTGGATTTCGGCTTATCCTGTACGAATTACAGGAATCCAAACTTTTCTACTTTTTCTTTTCAAGTAAGATAGTATGAACTTATTACTACTATTATTTTGAGACAAGGTCTGGCTCTGTTGCCCAGGCTGAAGTGCAGTGGTGCAATCTCAGCTCACTGCAACCTCTGCCTCCCGGGCTCAAGCCATTCTCCCACCTCAGCCTCCTGAGTAGCTGGGACAACAGGCGCATGCCACCATGTCTGGCTAATTTTTGTATTTTTTTGTAGAGATGGGATTTCGCCATGTTGCCCAGGCTGGTCTCGAACTTGTGAGCTCAAGTGATCCGCCTGCTTTGGCCTCCCAAAGTGCTGGGATTATAGATGTGAGCTACTGCACCCGGCCAGATAGTCTGAACTTTAACTCATAAAGGAAATCATTTAAAATCATAGGAAAAAACCCATTGAACAGGAAGTAAGCGATAACTGCTTTGTGAATAAAACAAAGTTTTAACCGAATCACAGTACTTCAAGTGCATTCCAGATAATTGCAATATCATTATTATTATCCATGTGAAAAAATGATTATACAGATCATGCATAAGCCAAGTAGAATATTAAAAAAAAACAAAAGGAAAGTCATCTAGCCTTATCCAGGCTTGTTGTTTTATCAGTAATTATTGACAAGCTTTAAGATGTTTAACCTAATTATTAAATAGTATTGCCTGTTTTTTAAAAATCTGCTTTATTAGGGTATGGCTAGCATTTAAAAAGCTATAGATATTTAATGTCTACAACTGGATGTGTTTGAACTTAAGTATATATATTATTATCACTGTCAATGCCACAAACCTATCCATCCATCAGATCCAAAAGTACCCTCCTCTTTTTTTCCTTTTGTTGTTAGAGAACTTAAGAGGTACCTTATTAGCAAATTTAAGAATATAATACAGTATTATTAATCTGTACAGATCTCCAGAACTACTTTGTACAGATCTCCAGAACTTATTTATTTTGCATAAATGAAACTTTGTACCCTTTGACCAACACCTCCCCATTTTCCCCTCCCAATAAGCAGTATTTCTTCATTCTATGTAAATATACATCTGTTGCATTTTATCTAGGTTGCAGTATTTAAGGCACATGGACTATTGAAAGCATCAAATAAATGGCAGGTTTTTAGAAAACTTAATTATATAACTTCAGTTTACATGTCTTACGCTTTATACTTTTTTTCCTGGAAACTTAGGGTAAGTACTGTTGTTCCAGTTTTCATTTTTACTATTTAAAGAGTTTCCTGCCTAAATATGTCATTTTTTAAAAAAAGCTTTGAAAAGGTGATAGAGATTCTTGTAGTACTGTTAATTAGCCCACAGTGCATCATTCTTACAAAGAGAGATTTCCTTATATAATTTGTATCAGAATTTATGGCTATATAAATGTCCAGGCTAACATTGGAGAAAGACACTTTAGGATGTAGGCATATTACAATAAAGAAAAGAGTATTGGTGTTTTTTAAACATATGTGTTTCTTTCTTTGAGTTGGCATAAATTTTTGTGTTTTAACCACTTGTTTGGTGTCCATTGAAATACATTTAAAATGGTTATATAGGGTTTGGAGTTCATTTTGTGGCTATTGGATAAGTTACTCTTCGTATGAAGCTAATTTATTTTTAGTGTTCAGTCTGCAGTTTGGTCTCTTGAGCAACTAATTTAGTAAATTAGTTTAATAATTTATTAAATATTAAGTAATTTAATAATAAATTAGTTTAATTAATTTATTAATTTAATAAACGAACTAAGTGAGGGTTCTGTGATTGATTCAGAAAATAGAAAATGTTTGGAGTGAAATGAAAGGTGCACCTTAAAATTTCTTTATAACCTATTTTGTTGGATCTCAGTAAGTTAAAAATAAATGCATCTATTTTCCTTTGGGAGCTGTTTGAATGAACTCATACTTTCTGCATCTCCTGGCATTTTCTGTATCTTCCATTTTCAGGTTAATTTAATCCTTGATATAATTTTAGTGGGGAAGAAAAAGTGGTTGACTCAAAAAACTTTTTTGTAGCTAATACTGCATTTTAACAACATTTTTTTTTAAATTACCTCCTGAAAGCACAGGTTATCAAAACTGAGTTACATAAAAGATTTGTTTTGAATTCACTTCCTAAGTGATGAAGTCCCTCAAAAGTTTATTAGATTAGATTTCTTTTTATCTTTGTGTAGCCACCAACGATAGTATGCAGCATCTGCAAAAAGGATGGCCATTCAAAGAATGATTGCCCAGAGGATTTTAGGAAAATTGATTTAAAACCTCTACCACCGATGACAAACCGATTTCGGGAAATACTTGATTTAGTATGTAAAAGATGTTTTGGTAAGTCTTTCATTACTACAACTATTGGGACTAGATTCCTTCTTAGATATTAAATATTAATTTTCTGATTTAAAAACAGTTTGTTTACGTTTTGTTTTGCTAGAGGTTTTTGAATAGATACCCAAGCACAGATATTTACTAAATGACTATTATGTGCAGGGCATCATGGTAAATGCCAAGGGGAATTGAGAGTCCATATATATTGCTTTTAAGGAGCTTAAAATATGGATATGAGCTGTCTAACATGGTAGCTTCTAGCCTATGTGGCTTTTAACTTTAAATCAATTAAAATTAAATTAAAAACCAAGTTCTTCAGTTTTATAGTAGACATATCTCAAGTACTCAGTAGCTACATGTGGCTAGTGGCTGCTGCATTGGACAGCATTGTTGATAGAGAACATTTTCATCACTGCAGCGTTCTTGGATAACACTACTCTAGATGAGTTAATATGGCATTTATGTAAATTGCCATAATTGGAAATAGAATGTGTTACATGCTATAGTAGTGGTAAACAAAACGCAGTGTAAACACAATTTTATCTCGGGTGGATTAGAGGAATCAGGATTAATGATGTGATATTTGAGATGAACCTTAAGC
Organism: Pan troglodytes; assembly: GCF_028858775.2. Classification (NCBI taxonomy): domain Eukaryota; kingdom Metazoa; phylum Chordata; class Mammalia; order Primates; family Hominidae; genus Pan; species Pan troglodytes. Next base: position 178,533,570 of record NC_072398.2, read on the forward strand.
TGCATTTTTAAACGTCAAAGATTATGCATAAAAGCATAGAGTGGCCGGGCGCAGTGGCCCACGCCTGTAATCCCAGCATTTTGGGAGGCCGAGGTGGGTGGATCATGAGGTCAGGAGTTCGAGACCAGCCTGGCCAACATGGTGAAACCCTGTCTCTGCTAAAAATACAGAAATTAGCTGGGCATGGTGGCCGGTGCCTGTAGTCCCAGTTACTCGGGAGTCTGAGGCAGGAGAATCGCTTGGACCTGGGAGGTGGAGGTTGTGGTGAGCCAAGATTATGCCACTGCACTCCAGCCCGGGCAACAGAGTGAGACTCCGTCTTAAAAAAAAAAAAAAAAAGCATAGAGTGCATAATTTGTTTGGGGGAATAATTGCCTTTGATTTGGTAGGGTATAAGAAAGGCAATAGAGAGAGATAAGCCTATAAACATATTTTGGGGAAAGCCTTGCATGCCTTTATTCAGCAAACATTTACAGAGTACCTGGGAGTCACCTTTACTCAGCAAACATTTATGAATTACTTCCAGTGTCCAGGTAAGATAAAATTTCTGGTCATAACATTTAGTGCTTCATTGTAATCGCTCCCTTCTTCCCCATTTCTGCCTCCCACCAGGCAACTACTTTTCTGCTTTTGTCACTATAGATAGTTTGCATTTTCTAGAGTTCTGTATAAGTGGAATTATACAGAATGTATTCTTTTTTTGTCTGGCTTTTTTCACTCAGTATAATTACTTTGAGATTCATTTATGTTGTTGTGTATCAGTGGTTAATTTCTTCTTGTATCTGAGTAGTGTTCCATTGTATGGTTATACCACAATTTGTTTATCCATTCACCTGTTGATAAATATTTGTCTCATTTCAAAATTTTGGCTGGGTGGGTCTGGGTATGGACATATGCTTTTATTTATCTTGACTAAATACTTAGAATGGCTGGGTCATGGCACATGTTTTTTAGCAGCTTTATTAAGATACAATTTACATTTATTTTTACTTATTTAGTCATTTATTTACCTCAATGTGGGCTCATAGATATTTGATGCTTTGGGTTATAATTGAATATAATTTTATTTTGTTCAGATTATTCTAGCTTTGGCCATTGGGAACCCTGACTACCTGGTCCCTTTTATATATATCCATCAGTGTGTGGTTTTTTTGTTTGTTTGGGTTTTAACACTTCCATACTTTCTGGCACTACAAGATGCTCCTGGCACTGCATGTATATTTTGTGCCCTACTCCTAGAATTAGGCATTTGTCCAAGGAGCTGTGGTTCCTTTTATTGGAGAATGAGATTAGAAACCAAGACCTGAACACTAGATGTGCTTGTTGTTACTGGGCTGTCACTGCTTTGAGGCCATCTCAGAGCAACAAAATATGTGTGTATATACTAACCTATGTATATAAACTTACTATAAAGATTTCTATATGTAGCTGTCTTTTTTTTTTTTTTGGAGACTGAGTCTCGCTCTGTCGCCCAGGCTGGAGTGCAGTGGCGCCATCTCAGCTCACTGCAAGCTCTGCCTCCTGGGTTCCAGCCATTTCTCCTAATTTTTTGTATTTTTAGTAGAGACAGGGTTTCACTGTGTTAGCCAGGATGGTCTTGATCTCCTGACCTTGTGATCCACCCTCCTCAGCCTCCCAAAAGTGCTGGGCTTACAGGTGTGAGCCACGGCGCACAGCCTGTATGTAGCCATCTTATCTGTATTAAACCAAACATGATTTCATAATGGTATATCCAACTCTAACTCATTACCACATGGCTCGTTTTAGCCCCCACTCCAACAGTGAGAAACCTGGTTCCCACCATCTATTATTCATTTTTTAAATTGTTCCATTTTAGTACATATGTATAGCAGTATCAGAACTGTTAGCCAATACCCCTGTGGGAAACAACTTTATTAACTAGAGTACAGTGCTTATGTATGGTTTCTTTTGCCCTTAGTCTTATCGATTCCACTCATTTTCAAATTTACTTAGGTCAGCACCTTTCCCCCCACTCCCTCATGTGAAGTTGTTTCATACATTTATAATACAGTTAGATTATTTTGTCACAGTCTACATTACATCCTGAGATCCCCTGACCTCCTAGATGATTTTTTAAAAATTGCATACATTAAGGCTCACTCTTTGTGCTGCAAAGTTCTGTGGGTTTTGACAAGTGCATTGTGTCATGTATCCACCATTAGAGTGTCATACAGAATAGTTTCACTGCCCTAAAACAAGTTAACAAATTACATTAATTTTATTTATTTAACTCCCCTTCTTCTGTAAGCACTGATAACTGCATTTGTTTTTAAAAAGCTGAATATTAGTTTAATTCATTATAACAAATTCTTAATAAATTACTGCTTTGTTTCTGTTCTGTGTTAACTTTTGGGGATAAGTCTGGAAGAGATGGGAAAAAAAGACTTTGTTCTTAAGAAATATACGGACTTATTTGGAAAAATAAGATGAATATAAATGAAATAACTAGAAAACCAAAAGGACAAAATAAATTAGGTACTAGACTGTGGCACACAGTTTGAAGAACTAAAGAAGTGTGGAACTAAGGAGAGATCATTGAAGGCTGTGGTTAGGCAAAACAGTTTATAGGGAAGATAGAAATTTTGACCAGGCATTTGAGGGAACTGTTAAATTTGAGTGGGCCAGATGCCTAGTGTAGCAACATGAATACAGATCTTAACAAATGGGAAAATAAGCATGGATATGGGGGAGAGTGAAGAAGTAAATAGGTTTGTAGATATACAGAAAATGATCATGTGAAATGTACATATATCTTAAAAATTATTTTTCCGTTTCATTTATTTTCGTTTCTTCCCCTGGGTTGCTAAAACAGAAAAACAGTTTTTTTCCTTCTATCTCCCAGACCCTTCCCCAGTAACATTTATGGTTTTAAAGTCAGAGAAGTCAACAAATAATGAACAAACTGTAAGTAAAATTTTTAGGGTAAAAACTTGAAGATGTTTTCAGATTCTGTTTTCCTTACTTTTCTTTTTCCTTTTTTCTTCTTTTTATAAACCCAGATGAGTTATCACCACCTTGTTCTGAACAACACAACAGGGAGCAAATTTTAATTGGCTTGGAAAAGTTTATTCAAAAAGAATATGATGGTATGTCATAGGTTAAAAAATTTATTGCGTTTTTGCTGTAGTCATGTAGTCTTGAGTTTCATTTATTTAAAAATATTTATTGAATGCTATGTGTTAAGTACTGTTCTAGTTGCTGGGAATACAGTGCTAATAAAAGAGATGAAACCTCATGAAGCTTATGTTTCAAATGGGGAGACAAATAGTTGACTAATAAATATATAATATTATATCAGCAAATAATACATGCTGTTAAAAGTGTAGGAGATAAAAGAACTGAAGTGATGGGGTGTTATGATAGGCCTCTCTCATAAGGTAGCATTTGAGGAGAATCCTGAATAACATGAAGGAGCAAGTTATATAAATATCCAAGGAGAAAACATTGTTGATGGAACAAGACTAGATTATGTTTGGCATATTTGAGGAATAGCCAGGAAGTCAGTGTGGCTGGAGTGGAGTATTAGAGGTAGATTGTAATGTATAGAAGAGGTCAGAGAGGGGGTCTAGGGATTAAGTCATTAGTGCCTTATGGATGTTGGTAGAAAGCCTTTGAATTTTATTTTGAGTACCTAATGAGAATCTTTTAGAGGATTTTTAGTTAATAAATGACATGATCTGAGTGAATGGTTTGCTGGGCTATAAGACTGGAAGCAAGCAGAACATTTAGGAGGCTGTTGTGTGAGTCCAGAGTAGATGAGAAGTGGTCAGATTTGGGATATATTTTGAAGGTAGAACCAATAGGATTTGCTGATGGAAAATGTGAGGCATGAGAGAAAGAAAGAAATCAAGGATGGTTTCAAGGTTTTTGCTATAACAGTTACAGTAGGTGGTCCTATATAACTGAGATGGCAAAGAGCAGGAAGAGTAAGTTTTGGGCATGGGGATGAAGAATCAAGATTTTTGTGACTAAATATTTTAGAAAAGGATAAAAGTTGACTTTAATCAGAACGAATTTGTACTTTTACAAGATGACCCATTATGTGCTACATATTACATTTAAAAGTATTTGAAAACAAATATTTTTTAAATTAAAAAATCATATCATCATTATTGTTTTTTAGAGACAGGGTCTCACTCTGTTGCCCAGACTGGAGTGCAGTGGCATGATCATAGCTCACTGCAGCCTCAAACTTCCGGGCTCAAGCAATCCTCCTGCCTTAGCCTCCCAAGTCGTTAGGACTACAGGTGTGTGCCACCATGCTTAGCTAATTTATTTTTTATTAAGAAATATTTTTTTTTGGCCAGGTGCGGTGGCTTACACCTATAATCCCAGCACTTTGGGAGGCTGAGGAAGGTGGATCACCTGAGGTCAGGAGTTCGAGATGAGTCTGGCCAATATGGCAAAACCCGTCTCTACTAAAAGTACAAGAATTTGCTGGGTGTGGTGGCACACGCCTGTAGTCCCAGCTACTCAGGCTGAGGCAGGAGAATCACTTGAACCTGGGAGGCAGAGGTTGCAGTGAGCCAAGGTCATGCCTTTGCACCCAGCCTGGGCGACAAGAGCGAAACTCCATCTCAAAAAAAAAAAAAAAATATATATATATATATATATATTTTTTTTTTTTTTCTTTTTTTGAAATAGGATATTGCTCTGTCACCTGGGCTCAACTGCAGTGGTGCAATCATGTGATCAGGGTTCACTTCAGCCTTGACCTCTGAGGCTCAAGCGATCCTCCTACCTTAGTCTCCTGAGTAGCTGGGACCACAGGTGCGCGCCACCACACCCAGCACATTATTTTTTGTAGAGATGGAGTCTCACCATGTTTTCCAGGCAGGTCTCAAACTCCTGAACTCAAGTGATCCACCCACCTCAGCTTCCCAGAATTCTAGGATTACAGGCATGAGCCACCACACCTCGCCTTCTTTTTTATCTTAAAAAATTTTTGTAAAGACAAAGTCTCACCATGTTGCCCAGGCTGGTCTCAAACGATCCTCCCACATTGGTTGGCTTCCTGAAGCGCTGGGATTATAGGAGTATATAAAGTATTGACCAAATCTAAGTCTCTATTATATAAAATCATGCTCAGTTTTATTTGCTGATGAGTATAGCTTCTTTTTTGCCTCTCAGCTATCATTGAAATTTCAAGTAGAGCATCAGAACTGGATGGGGGTATGAAGTTTTGAAAGTATAAAGTGTCCTATAAATGTGTAGTCTACTTTAGAATTAATAGGAAGAGCCAGGCCCAGTGGCACACACCTGTTATCTCAGCCACTTGGGAGGTTGAGGTGGGAGTATTGCTTGAGGCAAGGAGTTCAAGACTGTAGTGTATAATGATTGTGCCTGTGAATAGCCAGTGCACTCTAGCCTGGGCAATACAGCAAGACCCTGTCTCTAAAAAAAAAAAAAGTAATAGGAAGAAAAATCCAATTCTATTAAACCACAGCTTATTTGAAATGGTAGCTGTTATTGGATGACACTGAGTCTGAAGGGTTAACCCTATCATAATTTATATCAAGTGGACTATAATCACTCATTTTTGGAAGAGCATCGTATACTAAAGTGATATTTGTAAACCTACATGAATTGTGCTTTGAAAGAACTAATTTATTTTTAAGAGGGCAGTCCTCAAATATTGATCTTAACTATTGGTAGTGATGTTGAGAATGTATAAAAACAGATGGATTTATTATGTAAGTCAGAAAAAGCTAAAAGTCTCAATGATTGTTCGGATGTGGACATTGAGAGACAGATATTAAGGACTGCACCTGTATTTCTGATGTGGGCAGCTGTGTACATGATGGTACTATTTGCTAAGAACAGGGATAATAGAAATAGTAATAGATTTGGGGCAAAGTTGATAGTTCAGACGTGTTGAATGTATGATGTCTGTGGAAAACTGGAAAAAGCAGTTGGGTACATGGGTATGGGAACTTGGGCAAAAGCTTGGGCTCAAGATGTTTTGGAATTTCTCAGTATTTCTTCCAGTGGTAGGTAATTTAAATCATAGAAATGGACAAGAGCATGTTGTATTAGGTCATTAGTAGATAACAGAAGACTCCTCCTCTCTGCTTATAATAAGGCCTTGGACTTTGTTTTCCTTTGCTTAGAAAAGGCAAGGTTGTGCTTATTTGGCTCTTCTAAGAATGGATTTGGATTTCGTGATAGTGATCTGGATATTTGTATGACCCTGGAAGGCCATGAAAATGCAGAGGTAAGAGTGTTTGGAAAGCGTTATGTAAGTTTATTTTCTCCCAATGACGATTCTATGTTTATTTTTGTATGTGATATTGATAAAAATGTGGTATCACTCTTTGTATAAATATATTAGCAAAATAAGTGTTTGAAATATGAAAACAGTAGCATTTTCAGTTTAGAAGACATTGAACTCTTAAGTAAAAGTGTTTCAGTAATTTTTGATACAAAAACCATGTCACTGAGAGTTACAGTGATTTGTAATGAATTTTGGGAAAAAGTTAATATATCACGAAGTTGGAATTTTTTCACTAGAACCAATGGGAAGCTGATGCATCAGTTTTGTAGTGAACATTGATCTTTCATACTTTGTCTTCTCATATCTCTTTCATTAGATGATGTCTTTGTGTTACTATAGGTAGTAAATATAGGTGGTCATCTAATTTATAATTGATTTTGTTCTAAAAGTTAGTTATAATTTTTGACCACTCACATAAAATTTTTTCCGTAGAAGCAATGTTATAGATGATATGCTAAGGGCTGGGCGTGGTAGCTCATGCCTGTAATCCCAGCACTTTGGGAGGCCAAGGTGGGCGGATCATGAGGTCAAGAGATCGAGACACTCCTGGCCAACATGGTGAAACCCCGTCTCTACGAAAAATAAAAAAAATTAGCTGGGCATGGTGGCACGCGCCTGTAGTCCCAGCTACTCAGGAGGCTGAGGCAGGAGAATCGCTTGAACCCAGGAGGCGGAGGTTGCAGTGAGCCGAGGTCACGCCACTGCACTCCAGCCTGGCGACAGAGTGAGACTCCGTCTCAAAAAATAAAAAAAAAATAAATAAATAAAGTGCTAAGATAGCTTTTAGAAACTCATTTTGGGCGGGGAGGAGAACTAACATTTATTGAGTTCCCAGTATACACTTTTACATACATTATCTCATTTCATTCTTACAACCACCTTCGAGGTAGGTATTATTTCCCCCATTTTACAGATGAGGAAACTGAGGCTTTGAAAGATAAACTGACTTGTCCAAGTTCACACAGCTAGTAATTGTTGGAGCCGGGATTCGTAACCCAGGTCTGTCTGACTCCAGAGTTCATGCTCTTTCCATTGTATCTCACTGCCTCTCTGTAATTTTTTTAACCCATAATGTAGCTGAAATATAGTACTAATAGTACTGTAGAACCTAACCACTGCTTTCTGAAACTGATAGCTTTCTGAGTTCCACCGTGAGATGCCAGGAGCAGACCTTCCCCAAGTGCAATTTCAGCAGTAAGAGTGGGTACTTACGCTTTCCTTTTTTGTATACCAGGCCTTAATAGTGGGAAGGAGATTGTCCAAGCTCCAGGGAAGAAAAAGACTGATTGGACAGGGAAGAAGTGTCCCAGGCCTTCTCAACAGCAACTAGCAAAGGAGGGTATCCTTGTAGATGTTCAGTCCTTTACCAGCCTAGCTATTGTTATTTATGTTTCAAAATGCGGGACTGCTTGCAAGATTGGGGTGAGGCCCAGCTTCTGGCATCTGTAGTGGTGTCAGTATCGCCTCTGTTACGTTATAAAAGAATTCAGCAGAATAGTGTGCTTTTCTAAAATCATTCTTTTGAACGTTGGTTTTGAAATTGTTAGACCCGGAGTAAAGATGGCAGTGATGACTTAACTTCTGGCCATAAGAAGTTGCTTCTGGTGTCTTAACATCTTGTTTTATAAAGAAACTGAAAAGTTGCAATATTTTATTTGTTCTCCTTTACTTAAATTCTGCTTAGAGCCACCTACTTGGAAAGTGGCTGCCCTTCTCCATTCTGAAGAGTAAGAATTGAGGGAATAGGAAATGATTTTTATACCCAGGAAAGAGGTTAGAGTTTTAGATATCTTCTATGTAAAATTTATTAAACTTCTAATCACTAAGGGTTTGTATATTATATATAATCTGTGCCATTCCTACTGGGAAGTTGAAACAATGAAAATAATAAATCATTTTCTTTCAGATGAGCCATAATTGAAACTTTTAAGATTAGCATAATTGTATCGTTGAATAATAAAGAGAAAAATTACCTCCTTTGTTAATTTTATCATATGTGAATTAGTAACTAATGGTTTCTTTGAAATCCTTTGGTTTAGCTGCAATGGCTCCTGCTCTCATGTAGCTAAAAAGAACATGTTGGAAAAATGCAAATGACTTTATAACTCTTGGGATTGATGTTTATACCCTTCAGCTATTTCCAGTTAATTTTTAATGCCATAATCATTATGTATTATGATTATCATTACCATACCAACTCTGCTGTCTCTGGTTTTTACAACAGTAACACATTTAAATTTACAGAGGTAAGAATTTCCTTGGAGAAATAGGTGCTGGTGATAATAGGAGTATCTTTCTTTTCCATATCAACATAATTATAATAAATAACTGACAGATTTAAAGGCTTATTTTGTGCCAGGCATTCTGCTGAGTGCTTTACATACATGTCTCATGTAATCCTCCCAACAGCTCTGCAGGACAGGAGTTTATGATTATCTTGATTTTATAGAATAGTAATGTAATGCTCAGAGAGGTTAAACATCTGGTTAGTCACACAGCTAATCAATACTTAGTTTAAGATTTGAGACTGGGTGCAGTGGCTCACGCCTGTAATCCCAGCACTTTGGGAGGCTGAGGCGGGCGGATCACGAGGTCAGGAGATCGAGACCATCCTGGTGAACACGGTGAAACCCGGTCTCTACTAAAAATACAAAAAAATTAGCCGGGCACGGTGGCGGGTGCCTGTAGTCCCAGCAACTCGGGAGGCTGAGACAGGAGAATGGCATGAACCCGGGAGGCGGAGCTTGCAGTGAGCTGAGATCGGGCCACTGCACTCCGGCCTGGGCGAAAGAGCAAGACTCCGTCTCAAAACAAAAAAAAAAAAAAAAAAAAAAAGATTTGAATCCAGGTTTGTCTCAATTCAGAGCCTATGTACTTACTTAATCAGTATATTGTTTTGCCCTCACCAAACTCGCCTCTAGTTGTTTATTCACTTATTGAAAACCATATTCTTCTCCTGTCTTTGTGCTTCTCAAACTTTAATCTGCATGTGAATTACCTTGGGATCCTGTTAAAATGCAGATTATGATTTAGTAGACTGGGGAGGGTCCTCAGATTCTGCATTTCTATCAAGTTTCCAGATTATGCTGATACTGTAGGTCTATGAATCACTTACTTGGAGTAGCAAGGTTATTATAGAGCTTTATGGCTGGAAATTGTAAATGCTACTATTAAATGCTTAGATTAAAGTAGAATTTGCACAAGGTGAAATTGAGTCAAACTTTATTTGATTTGTTTTTTAGAAATTAAATTGTAAGGAAATAATTGAAAATTTGGCAAAAATTCTTAAGAGACATCCAGGTATGAATTTTAAATCTTATCTTTAAAACAAAATAAATTTTTTTAGCATATATGAAAATTATTTAACCTACTGAAGTCTTTTTTTTTTAAATTAGGTTTAAGAAACATTTTGCCTATAACTACTGCCAAAGTGCCTATAGTAAAATTTGAACACAGACGAAGTGGGTTAGAAGGCGATATCAGTTTATATAATACGTTGGTAAGTTTATCTTTATGGGCCATGTATATACTTTTCATTTTAAAAGTTTACAGATTACTGACTCTATGTTTAAAACTTTCAAATGTGAACAGTATAAGGAAAAAGTATTTTACTAGTTATCTTGATAGTTCCTTCAGATTGAAGGTCAGTTTTTATTTGACTCATTAATAGGTGTTTTACATTTTACATTTATATATTTTGTATTTGGAGTGTATTTTATTTTTAAATCTGATTTGTAGTTTAATTTTAAGAAATTTGAAATCCTTTCAAATATGTAATTATTTTTCAGGCTCAACATAACACAAGAATGCTAGCTACTTATGCAGCTATTGATCCTAGAGTGCAGTATTTGGGATATACTATGAAAGTGTTTGCTAAGGTATTTATGAAAAAATTAATGATCTGCTTTGTTCATGATAATTAAAATGAAACATAGCTAATGTCAGATTTGTGAAAAATTTTGTCTCAGTTTTGTTTATCTGAGCTTTTAAAAAAGAAACTTTCAGTATTATATAGCTTGAATAGATACCTATCAGAGTAGGGTGGCTCTGTCTTTTTTTTCCTGTATGTGCTCTATTCTCATGTGCAACTGACTAGTCAGTTTCTCAGCAGTAACATTTCTCAATGCAGTGATTTCAGCCCCAGGCATGGGAGTTGGCATATCATCCTAGTTAAGAATTTCTGAGTTAAGAAATCTTATATTTGAGTTTAGTGATAAGTTTTTCTGACCCAGAAAACAAAACAATACCAATAATACCTTACGCTTCTCCTATTATAACACTTGTTATGACATTGAATTTAATTTTCTCATTCTTTTGCTAATTGTGTAAACTAGGTGAGAACAGGGACCTCTGTTTCTCTAGTTCATTGCAGTGCCTGCTTTATGGTAGCTGCTCAGTAGAATGATTAATTTTATTAATGTGTTAGTGGAAGAGTTTTAGTAGGGGAGAGACTTGGTCAGATTTTCATTTCATAAAGCTTCCTCTTTCTAATAGGAAGGCTGTTGTTGTTGTTGTTGTTGTTCCTGTTGTTGAGATGGAGTCTCACTCTGTCACCCAGGCTGGAGTGCAGTGGTGGGATCTCAGCTCACTGCAACCTCCGCCTCCTGGGTTTAAGCGATTCTCCTGCCTCAGCCTCCCAAGTAGCTGGGATTACAGGCGCTCACCACCATGCCTGGCTAATTTTTGTATTTTTAGTAGAGACGGGGTTTCACCGTGTTGGCCAGGCTGGTCTCAAACTCCTGACCTCAAGTGATCCTCCAGCCTCGGCCTCCCAAAGTGCTGGGATTACTGTGCCTGACTGGAAATCATATTTTTAAAGATATTCCTGTACATGTCTTTCTAGACAAGAGTGTATCTTAGAAAAGCATTCAGGCACATACTACATACAAGACTTGATATGCCTACTTTTCTAGATTCACCTAACAAGGTAACTCTAACATGACAGTTTTGTTATAACTACATAGAATTCTGTTAATTAAATCACCCCTTTTCCCTTTAAATATAGATATAAGCTAAATCCTTGCTCAAGGGAAGAAGTCTCTGAAGATTCTTTCAGGTTTCATTCCTCCTCCCTCTCCTCTCCCCCCTCCCCTATATTTTTTTAATTTTAATTTTAATTTTATGTTTTTTTGAGATGGCGTCTTGCTCTGTCACCCAGGCTGGCGTGCAGTGGCACAATCTCGGCTCACTGCAGCCTCCACCTCCTAGATTCAAGCAGTTTTCCCTGCCTCAGCCTCCAGAGTAGCTGGGATTACAGGTGCCTGCTACCACGCCTGGCTAATTTTTGTATTTTTAGCAGAGACGGGGTTTTGCCATGTTGGCCAGGCTGGTCTTGAACTCCAGACCTCCTCCGCCTGCCTCGGCCTCCCAAAGTGCTGTGATTAGAGGCGTGAGCCACCACCCCCAGCCTTTATTTTTATTTTTGAGGCAGGATTCCACTCTGTTGCCCAGGCTGGAGTAAAGTGGTGTGATTACAGCTCACTGCAGCCTTGACCTCCTGGGCTCAATTGATCCTCCTACCTCAGCCTCTTGAGTAGCCAGGACTACAGGCATGTGCCACCATGCCCAACTATTTTTTGTATTTCTTGTAGAGATGGGGTTTCGCCATGTTGTCCAGACTGGTCTTGAACTCTTGGGCTCAAGCAATCCACCCTCCTCAGCCTTTCGAAGTGCTGAGATGACAGGCATGAGCCACCATGTCTGGCTTCCTTGTTCTTTTTTTTTTGAGACGGAGTCTCGCTGTGTCGCCCAGGCTGGAGTGCAGTGGTGCTGTCTTGGCTCACTGCAAGCTCTGCCTCCTGGGTTCACGCCATTCTCCTGCCTCAGCCTCCCGAGTAGCTGGGACTACAGGCGCCCGCCACCACACCCGGCTAACTTTTTTATTTTTAGTAGAGATGGGGTTTCACCGTGTTAGCCCCTTGTTCTTTGTTTTTTATTTATTAAAAAAGATGTTTATCCTAACCACGAGACCATCAGGGGACTTCGTTCTTTTTTTTAATGGTTGCATACCATTCCATTATGTGAATAGTCCTTAATTATTTTAAACCTGCGCCTGCACTTTATTGATGAACCTAAAACTATTTCTGATTTTTTGCTATTATAATAGTGCTGCAATTAAAAAAACCTTCTTAGTCATTTCACATATTTTTTGGCATGTTTGCAGGGTACATTCTTAGAATAGGATTGCTGGTTCAAAGAAAATGTGCTTTTGTAATTGTGATATTGTCAAATATTCTTCATAGTGTTTGTATTAATTTATACTCTCACCTGCAGTGTGTGAGAGTACCTGTTTCCCCACGTCATGTATAGTAGTTTTTTGTTTGTTTGTTTGTTTGTTTGTAAGATGGGGTCTCACTGCATTACCCAGGCTGGTCTTGACTTCCTGGGCTGAAGCTTTTCTTTCACCTCAACCTCCCAGAGTGTTGGGATTATAGACGGTGCAGTTTGTTTTTAACTCAGTTTAACCCAGTTCTATGGGTTAAAAAAAAATGATGTGGCAGAATGTTTAATATACTTCTGCATGGAGTAAGACTCTGAAGTTTTGTTTTCAATCATGTTGTTTTTTAGCGATGTGACATTGGGGATGCTTCCAGGGGAAGTTTATCTTCATATGCATATATCCTTATGGTGCTGTACTTTCTGCAGCAGAGAAAGCCACCTGTTATCCCAGTTCTACAAGAGGTAGGTGTTTAAGAAAACTATAAAGGAGTTTTTTTGGAAAACAATAGATCTAAACACAGGAGATTTTGCTTGGTTCATGTCATCATGAAGGATTTTTCCATCATGGTTGTCCTAAGTTTTCTCTTTCCATTAATGCTATAATTAAACAATGAATATTTTTGAAAAATTTATTATGGGAGAATATAGACTACCAAAAGAATATTAGATGAATAGAACCATTGAATATCTTTTGTAATGTTTTTAAATTTTACAGTCTTGGAGTGCTGTGGATGATTGTGAAGTTCTTGTAGCCAGCCATGAACTCATATATTTTATAGTCTCCAAGATGCAAGTACATAAGTTTCTTCTTTCTAGAATATTTTCCCTCCTGTTGCCTGGCAATGAAGATTGATTTATTCTTATGTATACTTTGGTCAACCTTGTGAATTTTGGTTTAGAATGAACCCAGGGAAACTCTTCCTTATCTCTTCTGAAGTCATATTAATTACATTAAACATAAGAATGTACATTGAAAGAAACAGATTATACTCATTCACTCAGAATTGGTGACTTTTTGTAGTCAATTTATACTCTCTGAAATTGGTACAAAGGAGATATTAATCATCCATCTGTTCCGCCTGATTCTTGGCACAAAGTAGATTTGTAGGCGTTAGGGAGGATCCAATTCAAATTTTTTAGAATGGTGACTATTTTTATTTAGGAGACAAGCATCAGACTTGGTTGGAAAAGTCACATATTCTGGTTTCACATAAACTTTGATAGTTATGGCAAAGAAGAAAATCACAAAATAGGCTGGGCGTGGTGGCTCACGCCTGTAATCCCAGCACTTTGGGAGGCCGAGGCGGGCAGATCACGAGGTCAAGAGATCGAGACCATCCTGGCCAACATGGTGAAACCCCGTCTCTACTAAAAATATAAAAATTAGCCGGGCGTGGTGGTGCGTGCCTGTAATCCCAGCTACTCAGGAGACTGAGGCAGGAGAATTGCTTGAACCCGGGAGGCAGAGGTTGCAGTGAACTGAGATCTCACCACTGCACTCCAGCCTGGTGACAGAGAGGGAGAGTCCATCTCAAAAAAAAAAAGAAAAGAAAAAAAAGAAAAATCACAAAATTATAAACCGTATAGTAGGTGTCAGATAGCCTTAGTAAGTTTTAAGAAGTTCTAATGAATATATATGGTTTTACCAGCGTTTCCTTCCCTGTTTTAAACAATGGATGGGAATCCTTTCCTAGCCAAAGATTTAAGTTGCTGAATCTGTGTTGGGTGATGTATGTTTGGGTGTGTGTTTAAAGTATTTTTTCAGAGCAGTTTTAAGTTCACAGCAAAATTGAGAGGACTGTAAAGAGTTTCCAACATACCTCCTGTACCCACACATGCATAGCCTCCCCCATTATTAACCCCACCAGAGTGGTACATTTTTTACAACTGATGAACGTACATTGACATATAATCACCCGAAGTCCATAGTTTGCAATTAACATTTATTCTTGATGTTGTATATTCTAAGGGTTTGGACAATATATAATGATGTACACATTTTATCATAATCAATGATACATCAATATATGCCATTACAGAATCATACAGTTTTCAGTGCCTTAAAAATTTTTGTACTTTGCCTAGTCATCCTCCCCTCAACCCCTGGCAACCACTAATCTTTGTGCTGTTGTCTTCATAGTTTTGACTTTTCCAGAATATCATATTGTTGGAATCATATAGTATGTAGCCTTTTCAGATTGACTTCCATCACTCAGTGATATGTGTTTAAATTTCCTCTATGTCTTTTCATGGCTTGATAGCTCATTTCTTTTTCTTTTTCTTTTTCTTTCTTTTTTTTTTTTAATTTTTAAATGTTCAGACTTTTTTGTTGAACCTCTAAATATATTTTATCTTTTTTTTTTTTTTTTTGAGACACAGTCTCGCTCTGTTGCCCAGGCTGGAGTGCAGTGGCACGATCTCAGCTCACTGCAACCTCCACCTCCGGGGTTCAAGCGATTAAAGCAATTCTCTTGCCTAAGCCTCCTGAGTAGCTGGGATTACAGGTGTGCACCACCACGCCCTGCTGGTTTTTGTATTTTTAGTAGAGTGGGGTTTTACCATGTTGGCCAGGCTGGTCTCTAATGTCTGACCTCAGGTGATCCACCCGCCCCGGCCTCCTGAAGTGCTGGGATTACAGGCATGAGCCACCATGCCTGGCCTGTCATTTCTTTTTAGTGCTCAGTAATACTCCATTGTTGGGATGTACCACAGTTTATTCATTCACATATGGAAAAATATCTGTTTTACTTCCAAGTTTTGGCTATTAAGAATAAAGCTGTTACAGACATCTGTGTGCAAGTTTTTGTATGGACATAGTTTTCAGGTCTTTTGGGTGAATACGAAGGAGTCACATTGCTGAATCATATGTACGAGTATGTTTAGTTTTGTAAGAAATGGCCAGCTGTTTTCCCAAGTGGCTGTACCAGTTTGCATTTCTACCAGCAATGTGTGAGAGTTCCTGTTGCTCCACATCCACCCAGCATTTGAGTACTTGTCCATGTTCTGGATTTTGGCCATTCTCTTAGGTGTGTAGTAGTCTTTCTTTCTTTCCTTTAGGTGTATAATCATCTGTCTGTCCATCCTTCCTCCCTCCCTCTCCCCCCTCCCCTGCCCTCCCCTCCCTTCCTCTCCCCCGTCTTTTTTTTTTTTTTTTTTTAAAGGTAGTGTCTCACTCTTGTTGCCGCCCGGGCTGGACTGTAGTGGTGCAATCATGGCTCCCTGCAGCCTCAACTTCCCAGGCTAAGGTGATTCTCCCACCTCAGCCTCCTGAATAGCTGGGACTACGGGTGCACACCACCAAGCCCAGCTAATTTTTTATATATTTAGTAGAGATGGGGTTTTGCCATGTTGCTCAGGCTGGTCTCGAACTCCTGGGCTCAAGCCCACCTCGGCCTCTCAAAGTGTTGAGATTACTTTTAATGGCAAAACCGCAATTACTTTTGCTTCAATCTAATATTTTGTTTTATTTATCTATTTATTTATTTTTGAGAGAGGGTCTTGCTCTGTTGCCCACGCTAGATTACAGTGGCACAATCTCCACTCACTGCAACCTCCACTTCCTGGGCTCAAGTGATCCTCCTAAGTAAGCCTCCCAAGTAGCTGGGATTACAGACATGAGCCACCATGTCTGGCTAGTTTTTGTATGTTTTATAGAGATAGGGTTTCTCCATGTTGCCCAGGTTGGTCTCGAGCTCCGGGCTCAAGTAATTTGCCTGCCTTGGCCTCCCAAAGTGAGTGCTGGGATTACAAGTGTGAGCCACCTCACCTGGCCACTGTTGTTTTAATTTGCATCTCCCTGATGACATTATGCGGAAATCTTTTCATATGCTTATTTTGCCATTCATATGTCTTCTTTGGTGAGGTTCTTTGGTCCATTTTTTTAAACAGGTTATTTTCTTACTGTTGAGTTTAAGGAGTTCTTTGTGTATTTTGAATAATAGTCCTTTATCAGATGTGTGTTTTGCAACTATGTTCTCCATGTCTGTGGCTTGTTTTTTCATTCCCTTGACGTTGTCTTTTGCAGAGCAGAAAATTTTAATTTTAGTAAAGTCCATCTTGTCAATTATTTCTTTCATAGCTCTTGCCTTTGGTGTTGTGTCTAAAAAGATATCACTATACTCAAGGTCATACAGATTTTCTCTTGTGTTTTCTTCCAGGAGTTTTATTTTACATTTAGGCCTGTGAGCCATTTAGAGTTAATTTTTGTGAAGGGTATAAGGTCTATGCCTAGATTCATTGTTTTGCGTGTGGATGTTCATTTGTTTCAATACCATTTGTTGAAAAGAATATTATTTCTCCACTGTATTGTCTTTGCTCCTTTGTCAAGGATCAGTTGACTATATTTATGTACTATATTTATAGACTTTTGGGCCCTCCACTGTTGCATTGATTAATTATTATTTCACCAATGCCATACTCTCTTATTTATAGTAGTGTTATAATAACTCTTGAGGTTGGGTTGCATCAGTCTTGCAGCTTTGTTCTTCTCCTTCAATATTGTGTTAGCTATTCTGAGTCTTTTGCCTCTCTATGTAAACTTTAGAATCAGTTTGTCTATATCCACAAAATGACTTGCTAGAATTTTGATTGGGATTGAATTGAATCTGGAGACCAAGTAGGGAAGAACTGACATCTTGACAATTTTGAGTCTTCTTGTCAATTATAATGGAATATCTCTCCATTTATTTAGTTCTGTTGATTTTGCTCATCAGAGTTTTGTAGTTTTCCTCATGTAGCCCTTGCACATATTTTGTTAGACTTACACCTATGTATTTCATTTTTTGGTGCTGATGTAAATGGTATTGTATTTCTAATTTCAAATTCCACTTGTTCATTGCATGTATCTGGGAAAGTGTTTGAATTTTTTATATTAATCTTGTGTCTTGTAAACTTGCTGTAATTGCTTATTCTTGGAGTATTGTTTCAATTTGGATTTTATGCATGGATTATCATGTCATATGTGAACAGTTTTATTTCTTCTCAACCTGTATACCTTTTATTTCCTTTTCTTGTTTCATTGCATTAGCTACAACTTCCAGTGTCAGCATTACCTAAGACTTCCCAGATGTTGAAAAGGAGTGGTGAAAGAGAACATCCTTGTATTATTCCTGATTTTACAAGGGAAAGCATTGAGTTTTTCACCATTTGAGTATGATGTTAGCTGTAGGATTTTTGTAGATTTGTTTAACAAGCTGAGGAAATTTTCCTCCATTCTTAGTTTATAGAGTTTTTTTTTTTTTAATCATGAATGTGTGTTGGATTTTGTCAAATGCTTTTTCTGCATCTATTGATCGTGACTTTTCTTCTTTAGCCTGTTGATGTGATGGGTTACTGAGGAGAAAACACACACTCAAACCCAAAATGTTTTTTATTTCTTTTTTTTTTTTGAGACAGAGTTTCGCTCTTGTCACCCATGCTGGAGTGCAGTGTTGCAATCTTGGCTTACTCCAGCCTCCGCCTCCTGGGTTCAAGCGATTCTCCTGCCTCAGCCTCCCCAGTAGGTGGGATTACAAGTGCCCACCACCATGCCCGGCTAATTTTTTTGTATTTTTAGTAGAGACGGGGTTTCGCCACGCAGGCTAGTCTCGAACTCCTTATGTCAGGTGATCCACCTGCCTCAGCCTCCCAAAGTGCTGGGATTACAGGCCTGAGCCCCCACGCCCAGCCCCCAAAATGTTTTTTCTATTCTCTTACTCAACAACAATAATCACAGAAGACTTCTGTGACCAAATGTGTTGGGGGGGTTTTCCCCATATGCCAAGCAAGCAACCACTTCTGCGTTGAACACCATGGTGTCCTCCAATTCAATTCTGGCACCATCTATAGTATCAGATTCCACTGGTTGACGGCTCAGTCCCACAAGACTATCCCCAGTTTAGACACCAGTTGCAAGTCTAGGCCCTCCAGAACTTCTGACTGACCAAACTTAAAGTTTGGGTTCCTGTGACGACCTCTTTGGGTTTGATTAATTTGCTAGAATGGCTCACAGAACTCAACCATTTACTTAGGCTTACTGGTTTATTATAAGGGATATTACAAAGGATATAAATGAAGAAATACATAAAACAAGGTATGGGAGAAGGGATGAGGAGTTTTCATGCCCTATCAGGGCATACCACCATCTAGGAACCTCCATGTGTTCAGCTATCAAGAAGCTATTTGGACCGAGACCTTTGGGTTTTTATGGAGGCTTCATTACATATGCAAGATTGATTAAGCCAAGCTGTTCGCCATTGGTGATCAACTTAACCTTTAGCCCTTCTCCGCTCCCCAAAGGTTGGGGCATAGGGCTGAAAGTCCCAACCCTGTAATCATGCCTTGGTCTTTCTGGTGACCAACCCCCATTTTAAAGATACCTAGGGGCTGTCAGCCAGTAGTCAACTTGCTTGCATACAAAAAGACTTCTCTTTGGAGATTCCAAGAGTTGTATGTTATGAGTTGTATGTCAGGAAATGGGTTTGGAGGCCAATTATAACATCACAATTACATCACTTGATTTTGAGATGTTGAACCTGCTTTGTATAACTCTCTTTTGTACATTATTGGATTTGATTTGCTAATATTTTGTTGAGGAATTTTGCATCATTGTTCATGAGAGATTGGTCTGTAGTTTTCTTTACTTACAATGTCTTTGTCTGGTTTTGGTATTAGGGTAATGCTGGCCTTGTAGAATGAGTTAGGAAGTGTTCCTTCTGCTTCTGTCCTCTGAAAGATGAGGCAGAAGGAACACTTCCTAACTCATTCTTCGAGAATTGGTTTAATTTCTTCCTTAAATGTTTGGTAGAATTCATCAGTGTACCCATCTAGGCCTAGTGCTTTCTTTTTTGGATGGTTATTAATTATTGATTCAGTTTATTTAATAGATATAGGCCCATTCAGATTTTCTGTTTCTTCTTGTGTGAGTTTTGGCATATTGTGTCTTTTTTTTTTTTTTTTGAGATGGAATCTCACTCTGTTGCCCAGGCTGGAGTACAGTGGCGTGATCTCGGCTCACTGCAATCTCCGCCTCCTGGGTTCAAGCAAATCTCCTTCCTCAGCCTCTGGAGTACCTGGGATTACAGGTGCCCGCCACCATACCTGGCTCATTTTTGTATTTTTAGTAGAGACAGGGTTTCACCAATGTTGGCCAGGCTGGTCTTGAACTCCTGACCTCAGGTGATCCGCCTGCCTTGGCCTCCCAAAGTGCTGGGATTATAGGCGTGAGCCACCGCCCCTGGCTGGTATATTGTGTCTTTTAAGGAATTAGTTCATTTCATCTAGGTTATCAAAATTGTAGTTCATAGTGTTATTATTCTTTTAATGTCCATGAGATATGTATTGATATCCCCTCTTTCATTTCTGTTGTTAGTAATTTATATACCTTCTCTTCTTAATTAGCCTGGCTAGGAGTGATTTGTTTTTTAACAAATTTGTTCACTGGATGATATTTAAAATTTACCATAAATTAATTAGGCCTGCCAAGGCCAGCATTACTCTCTGTATTCTTATTCTTTTTTTTTTTTTTTTGAGACAGAGTCTCGCTCTGTCGCCCAGGCTGGAGTGCAGTGGCGCAATCTCGGCTCACTGCAAGCTCCACATCCCAGGTTCACGCCATTCTCCTGCCTCAGCCTCCCGAGTAGCTGGGACTAAAGGCGCCCACCACCATGTCAGGCTAATTTTTTTGTATTTTTAGTAGAGATGGGGTTTCACCGTGTTAGCCAGGATGGTCTCGATCTCCTGACCTCGTGACCCGCCCACCTGGGCCTCCCAGAGTGCTGGGATTACAGGCGTGTGCCACCGCGCCCAGCCTACTCTCTGTATTATTATAATCGTTGTTTAGGCTTTAAATAGGGATCATATATACTAATTCTCCAGTAATATCATTTGCCACTTTGCCAGAATACTATGATTAACAAAAATGGACCACAAATTTGATTTTCTTGGTGGTTTGTCTGTATTCTCTCCTTACCCATGGATTAGGAGTCACTGAGGTAGCATGAAGTAATAGAAATACCAAGGCATGGTATTTAGAGCCAGAAATAACTAGTCAGAATCCTAATTCTAACATTTTGGCCTTAACAATCTGCATAAGTCTGAGTTTCATCATCATTAAAAATGTAATAATGATAATATTTCAGTGTTGATATGAGGAACAGAAACATTGAATGCTTTTGAATGTAGTAGGTGCTAAAGTAGACATTCATAAACAGTGCTTGCTTTTATTATTATTTTTACTATTATGATTTATGCTCATTAGCAGCATTATTGCTATTATTATTGGAAAAATGTAGGTAGGACTACCATATTCAACTTTAAAAACTCTTTCATTATCTGTTTAACAGACATCTGCTTAATATTGATCAAACGAGAGACAGTTCATGGAATGTTTCCTATCATAATGAGGTTAGATTTTGGGGGACTTTGTGATATATATACACTGATGATACATGGAATTTTGTTTCTGGCCTTTTTTAATGGTTGTCGTATGGGACCTCATTGTCCATTGCTCTGGCATCATTTAAGTATTGACCATTGGCATCAATTATCTTTTAAGGGTAAGGATATGTTTAAAGAAGCTAATGATGTCTGCCTCCATTTGTAATTAAACTTTAACTTTATATGGCTGGGTATTACTAAGGCACAGCTAAGAGCATTTTTTTGATGGTCAGCAGTACAAAGTTCTTTACGTCAAAAAGAGCTGTCCTAGGCAGAAGATTTTTGCTCTACCCTAGCAAATCATAATAAGTAAAAGCAAATTTTCACATAAAAATTAATTCCAAAAAAGATTTGGGAGTGTTCACACATGATTTTATGAAAAAATTTTTTAACCCATATCAGCTTAAAATTTGCAACTTAATAGATGAATCTTGAGGACATTATGCTAAGTGAAGTAATCCAGTCACAGAAAGACAAATACTATTTGATTCTACTTACATGAAGTACCTAGAGTAGTCAAATTCATAGGGACGGAAAGTAGAGTGGTGGTTGCCAGGGAATCTCAAGGAGGGAGAAATGGGAAGTAATAGTTTCATAAATAGAGTTTTAGTTTTACCAGATGATAAGATTTCTGTGAATGGATGGTGGTGATGGTAGCGTGACAGTATGACTATACTTAGGCCGCAGAACTGTATGCTTATGATGGTAAATTTTATATTTTGTGTATCTTACCACAACTAAAAAATTACAAGTTAGGCCAGTCGCAGTGGCTTACACCTGTAATCCCAGCACTTTGGGCGGCCGAGGGGGGTAGATTACTTGAGGTCAGGAGTTTGAGACCAGCCTGGCCAATATGGCAAAACCTCATCTCTACTAAAAAATACAAAAATTAGCCGGGCATGGTGGCATATGCCTGTAATCCCAGCTACTTGGGAGGCTGAGGCACAAGAATGGCTTGAACTGGCGAGGTAGAGGTTGCAGTGAGCTGAGATTGTGCCACTGCACTCCAGCATGGGTGACAGAGCGAGACTCTGTCTAAACAGAAAAATGCAATGTAAATATAACAGTACATATTAGAATATCACAATAAGATAAGAATTTTGGAAATGTTTAGGGTCATTCTTTACATAAATATGATTGACTTATTTGGTGATCCTTATAATATGATTGACTTGTTTAGAGGGAGGACTGAGTGCTAAGTTGAAGATGATTCGTGTTGAACGAGAGAGAACAGAGAGACAGCAGGGAGAGAGAGAGTGTGTGTGTGTGTGTCTGTGTGTGTGTGTGTGTAAAAGTGTATAGCATTAGTGCTTCTGGGGGCTGAAACAGAGTGGAGAGAATTAAACACAGTGAAACATGAGAATTCAAAAGAATAGGCAAAATGAGTGATGATTAACGTTCCAAGGCCCACAGACCTACTCCACTGCGTTATCAGCCAACGTAGTTGGGCTGGATCATGGATATTACTGAAAAGTATGAAATCTCTTAAAAACAATCATGATCTAAAGAGTTGGATTGCTGTTACTCAGAAGGATGAATTATCTGAAAACAGGGTTCTAAAGAGGTAGTTTATTTCAATATGTAGCAAATAAATCTGTGTTTACAAAACATGAAATACCTATAATAGCGTCTGAATCTTTAAGGATAAAATATTACATGTCAGCCCCTTAATATCTTCACTTCTTTCTTGAGGTCAGAAATCCTATGTCTTTTGTTTCAGATATTAATAGCTGTAATTGCCTCTTTTTTTTTTTTTTTTTTTTTTTTTTTTTTTTTTTTTTGAGACAGAATCTCGCTCAGTCACCCAGGCTGGAGTGTAGTGGCACAATCTCAGCTCATTGCAACCTCAGTCTCCTGAGTTCAAGCGATTCTCCTGCCTCAGCCTCCCAAGTAGCTGGGACTACAAGCACGAACCACCACGCCCAGCCAATTTTTTGTATTTTTATTAGAGACGGGGTTTTGCCATGTTGGCCAGGCTGGTCTTGAACTCCTGACCTCAGGTGATCCGCCTGCCTCAGCCTCCCAGAGTGCTGGGATTACAGGCATGAGCCACTGCGCCCGGCCTCAGTCTTTCACTTTTGTTTAATGAAATGTCAGAATATATGCTAGATGACTTTTAGTAAACTGTATCTGTTTAAGTAATATGTAAATGTTAAAAAGCAGCTTATTAGCCCTAGTCCCTGGAAGCTTGATTTCTGTGTAACATACTTACATATTAAATATAGTCATTCAACAAACATATATTAAGTGTTCTCTATGTGGCTTTGGTCTAGTAGGGTTCTGGGTTTCAGAGATAAGCCATAGTCCTTACCCACAAAGAACTTAAATCTGAGGATAAAATTGGAGGGGCCAGACATGTAGTTAATTTTATAAATCACTGTCACATCAAAAATGGAAATGGCCATTGAGCCCAGGCCCACCTTAACTAGTGGATTTAAATGGTATTGTGGTTTAACTGTATTCTGGGACCCATTAGTCATGGTAGAGGGTAAAGAGAAGGTGGTGTGGTATGTTTTCTCCATTTATAAACTACTGACTGACTAATTTATATAGTCTTTCCTCATTTTCACTGGGAAAAGTGAGCACTTAGGGAGATGATTGTCTTGCCCAGAATCACTATTCCTCAGGATAGAGGCTAGAAATTAGGTCTCCTGACTGAATCTGTTGCAACTTCCTACTTTATTGCATCTCTTAAGCCTCCTTTAGAATAAAAGTATCAATTACTTGTGGAAGTCAGTTACACAGACATCTTACGGGATACTTTTCTTGTAAAAATAGCGTTTTTTTCTCCTTTTTTCTTCTCCTTAGGACAGCGGATTATTATTCATAATAAAGTTTATAGTCTTTATCAAAATGTAAGGGAAAGCTTCCTAATTTTCCTTTTTTTTTTTTGTTTTTTTGTTTTTTTTTTTGGTGAGATGGAGTCTTGCCCTGTTGCCCAGGCTGGAGTGCAGTGGCACGATCTTGGCTCACTGCAACCTCTGCTTTCCAGGTTCAAGCATTTCTCCTGCCTCAGCCTCCCGAGTAGATGGGATTACAGGTGCACGCCACCACGCCCAGCTAATTTTTTGTATCTTTAGTAGAGACTGGGTTTCACCATGTTGGCCAGGCTGGTCTCAAACTCCTGACCTCATGATCCACCATTCTCGGCCTCCCAAAGTGCTGGGATTACAGGCGTGAACCACCGTGCCTGGCCCTAATTTTCCATTTTTACAAAATGATTGTCCAGTTGCTTTTTAGCCTTATCTGATATAGATAAATGATTAAAGGTACTAGGTCCCAAAACAGTTCTGTTGACTTCCTTTGGGTGCACAATCAGTAGGTATTATCTATTTTGTATTTTTATATCTGTGATCCTTTGATGAAACTGCTGTTTCATCATGACTGCTGTTTCTTTTTTAAGTTTTGCTTCATTATTCTTGGACTGGATATGTTTTGATAGGCCAAGTAGATAACATCAAATGTATCATTTGGAGTTTAATGCTCTTAAAAGACATCCTTTTCCAGCTTTGGTCTTTCAGATACGTTTTATTCATTAATTTCTTGGCATCAAATTATACCATCATCCTGACATGTTCTTTTTGGAAGAAGTATTTTAGTATGTCTTATAGGTAAATTCTAAAATGGTATTAGAGTATTTGGACCTTTGGGTTGGATCACTTGAAATCTAATAATACAATTAATTTTTTTATGCAGATCTTTGATGGAAAACAGATTCCACAGAGAATGGTTGATGGATGGAATGCTTTCTTCTTTGATAAGACAGAAGAACTGGTAATTTTAAAATAGTCTTTATGTTCTAGAATGCTCACTGATATATGTTAGCATTTGTATAATTTAATAATTTTACTTAAATTTGCTGTCCATGTTTTGGATAGTACTGTATAGACATTGTTCTTTTCTTTTTTTTTATATGTAGAAAAAGCGTTTACCTTCACTTGGAAAGAACACAGAATCATTAGGGGAGCTTTGGCTGGGACTGCTTCGTTTCTATACTGAAGAGTTTGATTTCAAGGAATATGTAATTAGCATTCGGCAGAAAAAGCTGTTGACAACTTTTGAGAAGCAGTGGACTTCCAAGTGCATTGCAATTGAAGGTAACATTTAAGCTGGTATTAATTCAGGAGCAACCAAAATTTGGTCAAGGAAATTGAGGGGAAAACTGAAATACATTAGGATTTGGAAGATTCTTCCTCTTTTATCAGTTTTCCTCCTTTAATGTGTAATTTTAGAGGAAGAGTTTGCTGATTTGTATAGTCTGAGTACATATAAGTATTAGACTTCAGCGATGACTTCTAAGTATATTTTTATGGTACAGTGAATGTAATTCTTAATCATTGATATATTTCTTTTGTAGACCCTTTTGACTTGAATCATAACCTTGGTGCTGGAGTTTCCAGAAAAAGTAAGTTTTAAATATAGAGATTCTCTGATTTTAAAACTCTGACACATTAATGTCTGCATCTTTATTGTTTTCTTCTTTCTTTAATAGTGACCAATTTCATCATGAAAGCATTTATCAATGGAAGGAAACTTTTTGGTACCCCTTTTTATCCACTCATTGGCAGAGAAGCTGTAAGTTTACATTATATGAATTGTGAATCTTTTCTTTTTTTAAATAGAACAAGAAACTTAATTGTGTTTCCAAACTGATGTTAGATATAGGGAAAGAGATGGTCATAGCTTTGTATATTTTTTCTTATTGCGTTTATCATAGTCCATAGTGAGATATATATTTTCAAAATTTTATTTGTTTAAACTATTTGTTAAATTCTGTCTTCTCCACTAGACTATAAACCCCACGAAGACAGGATTCATGTCTGTAAGGTTCACCTATTTCCAGTACATACATAGTGTCTGGCGCATTGGATGTACCAAATAAGGATTTGTTGAGTGAATGAGAATAGTCAGTCAAGACTCTGGATTGTTGAATTTTAGGTGCTGCTCATCGTCCCTCTTTTATCTTCAGAAATCTCGATGAAAATATACACATAGAAGACAAAACCGAAGAAATATTTTATTATTTGTTGGGGCTTCTCTAATTTTTGTATAGCTTTAGTAAGCTGAATTAGATGGCATGGAACCGAGAAGTTTCCTTCTACCTGAATTGGGTGGGAGAGTGTCACACATTCCTCTTGGCCTCACTCTGGTTTTTGCCTGCTTTCTTATGGTTAGGGAGACTGCAGGAGGTTTTAGCTTCAGAGCAGGAGACTTAGAAGAAATCTCAAGAAAGAGAACAAATGTATTAGGGTTCTCTTAGAGGGACAGAGCTAATAGGATATATATATATCCTATTATATATATACACAGACACACACACATATATATATACACATATATACATATATATACACACATATACATGTATATACATATATATACACACACATATATGAGTTTATTAAGTATTAATTTACATGATCACAAGGTCCCATAATAGAGTGTCTGCAGCTGAGGGGCAAGGAGAGCCAGTCCAAGTCCCAAAACTGAAGAACTTGGAGTCCGACATTTGAGGCCTGGAAGCATTCAGCACAGGAGAAAGATGTAGGCTGAGAGGCTAGGCCTGTCTTGCCTTTTCACATTTTTCTGCTTGCCTTACGTTCACTGGAAGATGATTAAATTATGCACACTAGATTAAGTGCGGATGTGCCTTCCCCAGCCCACTGACTCAAATGTTAATCTCTTTTGGCAAAACCCAACAGACACACCCAGGATTAATAGTTTGTGTGCTTCAGTCCAATGAAATTGACATTCAGTATTAACCATCACAACAAATGTGCATTTACATTGCATAGTGAATGTCCTTGAACTTGTTCAGTCCAGTTTCAGGTGTCTTATTTCTTGGGGGTAGAATAAGAAAAGCAGAGAGAAGTCTTCTTTTCCCTTGGAGCACTGGTTCTCAGATACTTTTATTTTCTAGCCTCTTATGGGGTAATAATAATTAAAATGGAGAAAAATAAAATAATAGTAAAATTTGAAACAATGCAAAAAATGTAAAAACAAAATTACTGAAAAAAGGAAAACCAAACAATTTTTTTTTCTTTTTTTGAGACGGAGTCTCGCTCTGTCACCAGGCTGGAGTGCAGTGGCGTGATCTCGGCACACTGCAACCTCCGCCTCCTGGATTCAAGCGATCCTCCTGCCTCAGCCGAGAGTAGCAGGGACCACAGGCGCCCGACACCACGCCCAGCTAATTTTTGTATTTTTAGTAGAGAGGGGATTTCACCATGTTGACCAGGATGGTCTCAATCTCCTGACCTCATGATCCACCTGCCTTGGCCTCCCAAAGTGCTGGGATTGCAGGCATGAGCCACCGCATTTGGCCTAATTTGACTAATATTTTAATTGAAATAGAAACAATGAAAAACAGATCAAAACAAATACAATGATACACTGATAAAGCATTTTACCTGAGAATTGTGAGGAATCCAACTATTTGTGTTTATATATGCATATGTTCAGTAGGAACCTCACAGTGTTGCATGCTGTCAGACCTTTTTGTTTATTTTTGTTTTTTTTTGATACAGGGTCTTGCTCTTGTCCCCA
Source organism: Pan troglodytes (assembly GCF_028858775.2). Taxonomy (NCBI): domain Eukaryota; kingdom Metazoa; phylum Chordata; class Mammalia; order Primates; family Hominidae; genus Pan; species Pan troglodytes. The sequence goes on from NC_072398.2 coordinate 178,561,045, forward strand.
GGCTGGAGTGCAGTGGTGCAATCATAGCTCACTGCAGCCTTGGACACCTGGGCTCAAGTGATTCTCCTCCCTTGGCCTCCTAAAGTGCTGAGATTTCAGGCATCAGCCACCATGCTCAGCCCCATGTAGTGACACTTTTTTTTTTTTGAGACGGAGTTTTTGCTCTTGTTGCCCAGGCTGGAGTGCAATGGCGCGATCTTGGCTCACCACAACCTCCGCCTCCCAGGTTCAAGCGATTCTCCTGCCTCGGCCTCCCAAGTAGCTGGGATTACAGGCACGCGCCACCACACCTGGCTAATTTTTTTGTATTTTTAGTAGAGACGCGGTTTCACCATGCTGGTCAGGTTGGTGTTGAACTCCCAACCAGGTGATCCGCCCATCTCAGCCTCCCAAAGTGCTGGGATTACAGGCGTGAGCCACTAAGCCCAGCCTTTTTTTTTTTTAATTTTTTTTTTTGAGACAGAGTCTCACTCTTGTTTCCCAGGCTGGAGTGCAGTGGCACAATCTTGGCGCACTGCAACCTCTGCCTCCCAGGTTCAAGCGATTCTCCTGCCTCAGCCTCCCAAGTAGCTGGGATTACAGGCATGTGCCACTACGCCCAGCTAATTTTGTATTTTTAGTAGAGACGGGGTTTCACCATGTTGGTCAGGCTGGTTTTGAACTCCTGACCTTAGGTGATCCACCTGCCTCGGCCTCCCAAAGTGCTGGGATTACAGGCGTGAGTCGCTGTGCCTGGCCGAGACTTTTTAGTAGAATGCTAAATTAGAGTCCTCGGTAAACTGGAAATGGGCCCATTTTAGTTTATGCATGCAAATTTTTAGTAATTCTTAATAATGCAATATATTATAATTACATATAGATGTCAAAATCTTTGGTCTTGAATGTCATTTGGGGCCTAGCAGAAGGGGCCCATGAGTCTGCTAATCATTTTTTGATTTACTTTATTCTCTTTCAAAAGTCAGTATGTAGTATTCCATAACTTGGATATACTAGTTTATCTAACTTTTCTTTTGATGGACATTTAGGTTATCTTCATTATGTCAGTGTTACAACTTACACAGGTTGAGCACCCCAAATCTGAAGCCTGAAATTTACTGAGCACTGACATGACCCTCAAATGAAATGCTCATATGGAGCATTTGAGATTTCAGATTTTCTGGTTTGGGGTGCTCAGCTGGTATAAATGTAATGCAAGTATTCCAAAATCCAAAACACTTCTGATCTCAAGCATTTTGGATAAGGGATTCTCAACCTGTATGGTCAAAAATGTCCTTGTACATAGTCTTTCATGCTTATACTTCATACCTATTTCACTCGTAGTTACTGAGATTATAACAGCATGCAAGATAGATTTGCCTTATTTCCCTAAATTAATGAAAGATAAAGATAAGTATATTTCCTGTCCTTTCATCTTTCTTGTTCTTTCAGTTATTTTTCTACATCATTATGTTCTCCTATATATTGACCCATTTTGTCCCTATCCATCAGCTGTCTTCTGTCATTTTTCTTCCCCATTTAACTTAATTTTGTCTGCTCTCTAGCATACACTTTGGCTTTTTTTTTTTTTTTTTTTTTTGAGGTGGAGTCTCACTCTGTCACCCATGCTGGAGTGCACTGGTGCCATCAAAGCTCACTGCAGCCTCCACCACCCAGGTTCAAGTGATCCTCCTGCCTTGGCCTCCAGAGTAACTGGGATTACAGGTGCAAGCCACCATGCCCAGATAATTTTTGTATTTTTAGTAGAGACAGAGTTTCACCACGCTGGCCAGGCTGGTCACAAACTCCTGACCTCAAATGATTGCCCACCTCGGCCTCCCAAAATGCTGGGATTACAGGTGTGAGCCACCTCGCCTGGCCATCTGACATATACCTTGAATTGCTTTGTGCCATAGTCCTTCCTGTGCACTCTTCTGTATTGTACCTTATATGAATTCAGGTATCCACCATGTGCCTGTCCTTGGGTAGCTGTACACTAATGGAAAAAAGTAAAAAAGCTAGACAATTTTAAGTATATAGTACAGTCATAAACGTTTACCAGCCTCAACTGGACTTTCAGTACTGTGTGACAGTCATATTTCTTTAGTTACCTTTAGCTCCTATTCTATTAGAACTATTTCAAATTTACTTATTTTACTCAAAATGCAGTATGCCGGCCAGGCGCGGTGGCTCACGTTTGTAATCCCAGCACTTTGGGAGGCTGAAGCAGGCAGATCACAAGGTCAGGAGTTGGAGACCAGCCTGGTCAACGTGGTGAAACCCCATCTCTACTAAAAATACAAAAAAAAAAAAATTTAGCCGAGAGTGGTGGTGCACGCCTGTAGTCCCAGCTTGGCTGAGGCAGGAGAATCGCTTGAACCCGGGAGGCGGAGGTTGCATTGAGCTGAGATTGCACCACTGCACTCCAGCCTGGGCAGAACGACACTCTGTCTCAAAAAAAAAAAAAAAAAAAAAAAAAAGCCATATGCCCTGCACTTTGTCCCACCTTTTACCTCTGCCCTTCTCACTCCAGTGGATGCTTTTCCTCTGAGACAGTACGTAGTATCAAATAAATAGTCCTTTAGCTTTCTGCTACTAGATCTATAGATCTACCTGCATCTGTAGGTATCTCTTCTTTATGAAAAATTACTTCTTACATATGTACTCTAGATTATTCTGTCTACTTTGAGTCTTCAACCTCTTCATCTGTGAAAAGCGTTTTCAGTTAAAATACATAAAATGTCATTGCAGATCAGCATTTATAGATGAACAGTTGCTCTCAGTTTTAATGATAGGGAACACTGTCTTTGAACCCCAATTAAATGAACTGTTATCTCCCTCCAAAATAATTATATTCTTAGTGGTAAACTTATATTATAAAAGATTATATCTAATTATTACTATTAGCATATTTAACATTTCTTCAATAAAATTTTTTTGTGGAAATTTGCTTTCTCTCATTATGTAAGTACGTATATTACATCTTCAATTTTGTCACAGCACCTAAAAGATTTACTACTTGACTCTTTACAGAATAAGTTTGTTGGCCTCAGGTGTAGGCCGCCCTAACTGGGGCGGAAGGATAGAGAAAAGTGGATTCAAGAGATATTCAGCAATAGAATGGATACAACTTGGTCATTAATTAGAAGTGATGGGTGAGAGAGAACAAGTTCAGGATGCTTCTTAGGTTTCTGTCTTAAGCAGCTTGGGTGAATTAAGACCTTTATGTTGTTCTGGCAAAAACTAGGATGATGATTTTAATTAGCTACATTGATTTATCAGTAGTAATGAAGAATTGTATCTCTTGTCTTAAAAAAAAAAAAAAACACACAGGATGGGCATGGTGGCTCATGCCTGTAATCTGTTACTTTGGAAGGCCAGGGCAGGAAGATCGCTTGAGGCCAGGAGTTCAAGACCAGCCTGGCCAACACAGCGAGATGCTGTCTCCAAAAAACCAAATAAAACCAAACCAAACAGCTTCATTGGAATAGAGTCCACATTATATACAATTCACTGTGCAATTCAGTGGTTTTTGATATATATACAGGATTGTGCAACCATCCCCACAATTTAATTTTAGAACATTTTCATCTTCTCTAAAATAAACCCTTGTCCTCATTAGCAGTCAGTTCTCATTCCGTCTCTTCCCCTCTTCTCAAACCACTAATCCACTTTTTGTCTCTGTAGATTTGCCTATTTTGGACATTTCATATAAGTGAAATCATATGATATGTAACATTTTGAAACTGGCTTCTTTCATTTTAGTGTGATGTTTTCAAGGTTCCTTCATGCTGTACCATGTATCAATACTTCATTCCCTTTTATGGCTGAAAAATATTCCATTGTATGGATATACCACATTTTATTATCCATTCATCAGTTGTTGGACATTTGAGTTGTTTCTACTTTTTGGCTATTATGAATAATGCTGTTGTGAATATTTGTGTGCAAATTTTTGTGAGAATGTATGTTTTTATTTCTCTTGGTATATACTTAATAGTGTAATTGCTGTGTCATTTTGACAAATTTATGTTTAACTTTTCAAGGAACTGTTTTCTAAAGTGGCTGTGCTACTTTACATTCCCACCAGCAATACATATGTGTTCTAGTTTTTCTGCATCCTCACCAATACTTGTTATTGTCTTTTTAAAGCTATAGGCATCTTATTGGGCATGTCTCTTATACTTTTATCCTTGAGTTTAGGTAAATGTGAAAACACCTAAGTGGACATGTTCTCTTGACTTCCAGAAGGATGGACACTGTTAGGACCAACTAGTCTTTGTGACAGTGCAAAACTAAGCTAAAGTTTAGAAGGATAAGCAAGGTGCAAAGATAAAGCAGAAATAAGTCTGGTTCTAAGACTTTGGAAAATTATTTACTTCTTTTTAATTCCCTACCTTTTCTTTAGGTCGTTCCTCTTTACATAATACATGTTACATGTTCTTAAAAAGCTGTATTAAATCCAATCATATTTCACATAAACCAGAGAATTGCTTTTTTTGTTGTTGTTTATTTATTTATTTTTAGTTTTTAGAGACAGTGTTTTGCTACTTCGTCCAGGCTGGAGTGCAGTGGCTATTCATAGGCACAGTCATTATGCACTACAGCCTCAAACTCCTGGCCTTGAGTGGTCCTCCCATCTCAGCCTCCTGAGTAGCTGGGACTACAGACTTTTTTTGTTTGTTTGTTTTTGAGATGGAGTCTTGCTGTGTCACCCAGGCTGGAGTGCAGTGGCACGATCTTTGCTTACTGCAACCTCCACTTCCTGGATTCAAGCAACTCTCCTGTCTCTTCCTCCTGAATAGCTGGGACTACAGGCACACGCCACCATGCTCAGCTAATTTTTGTGTTTTTAGTAGAGACGGGGTTTCGCCATGTTGGCCAGGCTGGTCTCGAACTCCTGACCTCAGGTGATCCCCCTGCCTCAGCCTCCCAAAGTGTTGGGATTACAGGCATGAGTCACTGCACCTAGCCTACAGGCAATTTTGTACAGAGAATAATTCCTTTCCAGAAGTAGCCCCATTTAGCAGAAAGCATGAGTTTTGTTGTGAGACAGACTTAGCTCTACATCTTTTATGTGAGACTTAACCTGTTTTTTTCTATGGGCAAATGACCTGAACTCCTGAATCAGTTTCCCCATCTATAAAGTGAGGATGAAAATAGTATCTACTTTATTGAGATTTTTCTTATTCATCTGTAGCATCTTTGTGTAATGTCATATGGATGTAACTTGGTTAGTACTATTAGCAACTGTGATGATGATGATTGTGAATCTTATTTTCATATCTTGGGTTTTCTTACAGTGAAATATTTGTTGCTGTTATTTTCTTTGTAAAAATAAACCATGTTTGCATCTTGGTCTTCTTTCCATTTGGATTCAAAAGTTTTATAGTGATTCCTCCTAGTAAAATTGCATTTTCTCCCTAGGAGTACTTCTTTGATTCCAGAGTATTAACAGATGGAGAACTGGCTCCCAATGATAGATGTTGCCGTGTGTGTGGAAAAATAGGCCACTACATGAAAGACTGCCCTAAAAGGAAAAGGTTGGCAAATGAATATATATCAACATTTTGAGGAAAATAAATGAGAGGCCAATTTGTAGCTATAATTATGTTCAGAAATGTTTAAGTGAGAAAGTTTAGGGTATTTAATTATACCTAAGGTAAATGTTCATTTGAGTGGAATTTTGTAATAGGGTAAGATTTGTATGTGGTATAATAGTATCTTCTAACATTCATTTGTTCATTTATTCATTAATTCACTCCAGTTTTTTTTTTTTTTGTTTTGTTTTTTTGTTTTTTTTTGAGACGGCATCTCGCCCTGTTGCCCAGGCTGGAGTGCAATGGTGTGATCTCGGCTCACTGCATCCTCTGCCTCCCGGTTTCAAGTGATTCTCCTGCCTCAGCCTCCCAAGTAGCTGGGATTACAGGCGCACACCACAATGCCCAGCTAATTTTTTGTATCTTTAGTAGAGATGGAGTTTCACCAACATTGGCCAGGCTGGTCTCGAACGCCTGACCTCGAGGATCTGCCTGCCTTGGCCTCCCAAAGTGCTGGGATTACAGGCGTGAGACACCATGCCAGCCAGTTTTGTGTTTTTTTTAAATGAAGAACTGTTTATTGACACCATCTATGTGTTGGGAATTGTTCTAGGAGAAATAAAAGTGACCAAGACATTGGGTTCTTGCTGAGGATCTCACAGTCATGCAAACTGATAATTAAAATACAATTAATGGAATTCTTGAGATAACATGCTGTGAGCTATATTTATAGATCTTGGGGAATGTACATCTTCTATACTCCCTCAAAATACATCTACGAATTATAGTCTCCCAGGTTCTGTATACTGTAGTAGGTCAGGAAGATCTCTTTCTTTTGTCATCAAGTCTGGCCTAAAATAAAAACTTGCAACTTTTGAGACAGAACAAACTTCCAGTTTCCATCACTGCTATTTACTATTAACTTTAGTCAAGACACTTATCTTCTCTAAGCCTCAATTTCTTTTTAAAACTGGAGATAATAAATATCAACCTCTAAGGATTGTTAAAGGTTTAAGATTTGGTATTTTAAAAAATTTAATATAATATTGTTTTACAAAACTACTGGAAAACCGAGTTCCTGCCAAATGAGCAGGTGTGCCATAAATGTTTGTTCCCTTGCCTTCAAAAAGACGCATGAAATGATGGGCATGTTAGTCCTTTTGTTATTGTAAGAGTCCTGCATAGTTTGTTCTATGACTCACTTAATTTACAAGTCCCTAGCCCCACATTATTGGTATCAGCAGTTTACTGTTTAGACTAAAGAAGAAAGACAGTGAAGAAGAGAAGGAAGGGAATGAAGAAGAGAAAGATTCCCGAGATGTTCTTGACCCCCGAGACCTCCACGATACTCGAGACTTTAGAGACCCGAGAGACCTCAGATGTTTTATATGTGGAGATGCTGGACATGTACGAAGGGAGTGCCCAGAGGTCAAGCTGGCCCGTCAGAGGAATAGCAGTGTGGCAGGTAAATAGAAAAGGCCAAACATAGTTTCTGGTAGAAACGAAGTCATTTATGTTGCTTGCATGCTAAATGACCCTAATTCCTCTCTGTTGCAAACCTAATTGTATGATTTTGGACCTTACAATTTCTTAAAGAGATAAAATTTAGACAATGAGGCTTTTACTTTGAATAGTACTTGGATAAGTTTATTATCAAGGTCTCCACAGTCTGTTGTATTCAATTATCTCCCTGTAAGTATGTAAGTATTCTTTGGATTTTTATTTTTATTTTTATTTTTTTGAGATGGAGTCTCGCTCTTGTTACCCAGGCTGGAGTACAGTGGAGCGATCTCGGCTCACTGCAACCTCTGCCTCCCGGGTTCAAGTGATTCTCCTGCCTCAGCCTCCTGAGTAGCTGGGATTACAGGCGCATGCCACCACGCCCAGCTAATTTTTAGACTTTTAGTGGAGACATGGTTTCACTGTGTTGGCCAGGCTGGTCTCAAATTCCTGACCTCAGGTGATCCACCCGCCTTGGCCTCCCAAAGTGCTGGGATTACAGGCGTGAGCCACCGTGCCCAGCCTATTCTTTGGATTTGAGTCAGATTCTTCATCTGTTTCTCTCACTAACATTCTTTACAAGAGACTTTTTTCCTAGAAACATATTGGAGAATTATATTTCTTCCCACTGCTGTTATGAGAGAAGGATACCTGTTCATGTTATATTTCACAAGGAATTTTGAGAATTAAATAGTAACCCAAGTAAGAGTTTATTAAAAAAAAATAAGAGAATATTTTAGAAGTAGTGATTTCCAGTTACTCAGATTCTTACTGCAGAAAGGTTTGTGTGTGTGTGTGTGTGTGTGTGTGTGTGAGAGAGAGAGAGAGAGAGAGAGAGAGAGACAGAGACAGACAGACTCTTGTTGCCCAGGCTGCACTGCGTGGTATGATCACAGCTCAGTGCAGCTTTGACCTTCTGGACTCAAGTGATCCTCCCACCTCAGCCTCCCAGAATACTAGGATTACAGATATAAGCCACTGCACCCAACCAGAAAGTATTTCTCAAATAAATATGTTGTCTCCTTTAGAAAAGCAGAATAACATTTGTTCTTGCTTCTAGGATCAGTGTTATTTTTTTTCTTGATCTGCTAGTTTGACAAATAGCTTTTAAAATTAAGTAGCTCAGTTGCTGCAAGTCCTTCGTTAATATACTTAAGGTTTAAAAGTCCAAGTTTATAAAATTGCCCAGATATTGGAGATTCTTTTACATAAGAAGGGAGTTTATTTATTGTCATTTCTCTGCTACTTTCCTTATCTGTTGATTTTCTTTGTGATGCCTTCTCTTAGCAGCCCAGCTGGTCCGCAACCTTGTAAATGCTCAACAGGTGGCTGGTTCAGCTCAGCAACAGGGTGATCAGTCCATAAGGACTAGACAGTCATCAGAATGTGTAAGTACTCTGCCTGTGAATGTGTTAGTCTTGACTGATGATAGCAGTATCTTTAATGGGTGATAGTGTTTTCTCTCAGACTGGCAAATACAATCTTCCAGATTACACAGTGCTTTGTATATATGTCCTTGCTAGGCACATAAGGTGGAATGAGCATTCCTTTTGGAATAATGTAGATCTGGGTTTCTGTCTACAGAGAAGCTACTTAATTTACATGAGCCTACTCTTCAGTTGTACAATAACTACCTAATAAGATGGATTAAAAATAAGGTAATGACTGTGAGGTTTCAGACTTTGCTTAGTGGAAAAATATCAGTACCATTAATAAAAATAGACCAAAAAATTGAGATGTTTTAGGCATTTAGTGTTGTTAGGGCAATATACACATGGCATTTTGCTTGCATGAAACTTCTGTCTTCTCATAGCTTGACCTGTGGATACCTAGTGAAATACACCCTGTAAAAAAACAGTATTGAAAGAGAATTCAGACTCATAAGTTTATTTTACTATCTTTTCTTTTTTTTTAAGATGGAGTCTCACTCCATTGCCTAGGCTGGAGTGCAGTGGCGTGTTCTCGGCTCACTGCAACCCTGCAATCCACACCCCTGGGATCATGCAATTCTGTCTCCATCTCCTGAGTAGCTGAACTGCAGGCAATACTATCACGCCCAGCTAATTTTTGTATTTTTAGTATAGACGGGGTTTTACCATATTGGTCAGGCTGGTCTTGAACTCCTGACCTCAGGTGATCCACCTGCCTTGGCTCCCCACAGTGCTGGGATTACAGGTGTGAGCCATTGCGCCCAGCCCAGACTCATAAGTTTAATATTGTTTGTTGAGTTGCTCTTAACCTTTGTGTAAATCTATATTCACCTTGTACTTCTTAATTAATAATGACTCTAAATAACACTCTAAATCTGACATAATATTCAGTGCTTTACACTTAGCAAATTTAATCCTTGGAGTGGCCATGTGAAGTGGTAGGTATTAGTATCATCAAATTTTACAAATTGGGAAACTGAGAATAAGAGAGTATAAAAATCAAACCGAAGTCTTTCTAGCATCAAATCCATTCACCGTTTAACATGCTAAATCTAATGTGATTTGTATTTTAGAAAAAACTTTCAAATATTTGAAGAATATTAGGGAGAATCTTTGGAAAACATTTAGGAAATTTTCCACCCTCACCTCAAACACTTGAATACCTATTATGTGCTTGATACTTTCATAAACAACAATAATCACATTTAATGTAGTTAACATTTGTTGAGTGTAAACTATGTGCTGTACATGCATTCATTGTTTGTGATTATAAAATATTTCAAAAGTACAGAAAAGTGTAGAAAATAAATCTCTATGTATCATTACCAGGCTTTAACAGTTTTTAACATTGTTATTTTAGCTTTATTAAAAAATCACCCTCAGTTGAAACCCCTGTACATTCTTCTTTGATCCCATTCCTATCTTAAAAGCTTCCTACCATCCTTCCCTTGCTACAGAAATGTATCTGCTATCTTGGACTTGGTGGTTATATGTTCCACATGCATTGTTCAGTTAATCTTCTCAAAAACCTGAGGCAAATTCTGATTATATTTTATAGGTAAAGAAACCGAGGTTTCAGTTTGCTTGCCTGAGGTCAATAGACACTTGGAATCAGAACGCGAACCCTCAGGCTCTCTGTCAGCAAAACTTATGCTCTAACCACTTTTCTATGCTGCCCTAATTTTCATTTTATGCTACTAGTCCTCACTTTTCTCTCACCCGTGCTTTCGGAAAGAGTCTGTCTAATGGACATTGCTATTCTGATGTCTAACAAAGCACGTCAACATGTCTAAAATATAGTTAATCTTTCCTTTCAACCCCCAGGACTTGCCTCTTCCTCCTGTGTTTTATATCTCGTTGAATGATCCCATTTTCTATCTAGTTTCCAAAACTTTTCCCTTTCCTTCAACCTCTATGTTCAGTCACTAAGTCCTGTTGTTTCTGCCTTAAAAAAAGCTAGGTGTTTGCCTCACTCCTGTAATCCCAGCAGTTTAGGAGGCTGAGGTGGGTGGATCACCTGAGGTCGGGAGTTTGAGACCAGCCTGACCAACATGGTAAAACCCCATCTCTGCTAAAACTACAAAAAATTAGCTGGATGTGGTGGCAGGGAACCTGTCATCCCAGCTAGTTGGGAGACTGAGGCAGGAGAATCACTCGAACCCAGGAGGCGGAGATTGCAATGTGCCGAGATTGCACCTCTGCACTCCAGCGTGGGCAACACAGCAGCGAGACTGTCTCAAAAAAAAAAAAAGTATCTCACAGCCATTTGCTTCCCTCTATCCCTGTTTATGTTTCCTTAGCCTAGGCTACTATCATCTCCTAATCAGTCTCAACAGCCTTTTAGCAGTCTCCTAATCAGTCTCAACAGCCTTTTAATTTTTACTTATCTATTCATTCATTTTTGAGACAGCGTCTTGCTCTGTTGCCCAGGCTGGAGTGCAGTGGCACAATCATGGCTCACTGCAGTCTTGACCTCCCAGGCTGGGGTGATTCTCCCATGTCAGCCTCCAGAGTAGCTGGGACTCCAGGCATGCACCACCACACTTGGCTAATTTTTGTATTTCTTGTAAAGATGGGATTTCGACATGTTGCCCAGGCAGGTCTCGAACTCCTGAGCTCAAGTGATCTGCCTGCCTCAGCCTCTGAAAGTGCTAGGATTACAGTCTTGAGCCACTGTTCCTGTCTCTCATCAGCCTTTGAAAAAAATTCTCTATTTTATTCTTATTAAACCAGGATAATCTTTCTAAAGTTCAGATTGATCATGTTCCTTACCTGTTTAAAACCCTTCAGTGGTTTACCACTGCACTTAGGATATAGTCTAAATTACAAGGCTTATAAGACACTTCATTGTCTTGCCCCTATTTAGCTCTTCAGCCTCGGCCATTCCCCTGCCATTATATATACTCCAGTAATATTAAACTTCTTTCAGATTCCAATTACTTTAAAAAGCCATGTGTTTTCATACCTCTAGACCTTCAATCATATTGAACACTCTTCCTCTCCCCTTATCTCTCCCTTCTTGTATCAGACTGATTTCTGTTTACCCTGAGTCTCAGCTAAAAGATCACGTTTTCTAGGAAGCTTTCCCTGATTTCTCTTCTCTCCTTCTCCCAAAGTGACTTTAGGTGTTCCTGCTCTGGGATTTCATTATGTAGTTGACCCTTGAACAAAACAGGTTTGAACTGCGTGAGTCTACTTATACATGAATTTTTTCCAACAGATTGTGGTTGGAAAGTACAGTATTCCCAGGATGCAAAACCCAAGTATTCAGAGATCCAACTTTTTGTATATATGGGTTCTGTAGAGCTGACTGTGGGACTTGAGTACAGGATTGTGGGGGTCCTGGAACCAATCCCCTGCATATCCTGAGGGACAACTGTACACTGTACATTCTTTATCATAGTACTCATTATACTTATTATGATTGCTTATGTAATCTTTATCTGCTCCCTTCCTTATCCCCCTTAAACGTTGAGCTCCATGAGGGCATACATGTTGGTATTACATTTTTATTACCTAGAACAATACTTAGTACATAATTGACACAATAAATACTTGTTGAGGGACTGAATGAAAGTGACTATGAGATATTTAGATGGAAGTTTTGAGTTTGCAATAGGAAGTATGTGTTCTGCATGATGGGAACCATGTCTGGGCTCTCTTTTCTTTGGACAATAAAACAATTTGTGAGGCAATACCTACTTGAAAAGGGGGTTTGAGTACCTTGGGAAAAAGTAATTATTTGTTATGATATACATCATAGAGTTCTGTTTTATAAAGTTTTTAATTTTGTATTTTATCTCTACTTTTATAAAATTAAGATGTTTATAAATTAATTAAAAAAAATTTTTTTTTTGTCTGCAGTCTGAATCACCATCTTATTCTCCTCAGCCTCAGCCATTTCCACAGAACTCTTCCCAGTCAGCTGCTATTACTCAGCCTTCATCTCAGCCAGGATCCCAACCTAAGCTTGGCCCACCTCAGCAGGGAGCCCAACCTCCCCATCAGGTCCAGATGCCACTGTATAACTTTCCCCAGTCACCACCAGCTCAGTATTCTCCCATGCACAATATGGGATTGTTGCCAATGCACCCTCTCCAGATCCCTGCCCCGTCCTGGCCCATCCATGGCCCAGTGATCCACTCTGCACCAGGCAGTGCCCCCAGCAATATTGGCCTGAATGATCCCAGCATCATCTTTGCACAGCCTGCTGCCAGACCTGTGGCAATCCCTAACACGTCTCACGATGGACACTGGCCCCGTACTGTGGCTCCAAATTCCCTGGTGAACAATGGTGCAGTGGGGAATTCAGGTAACCTTTCCTTTTCTTCTTTTTTATCTGCATGTCTTTTCTTCTTTTGTATCTGTCTGTAGAAACAATGTGAGGAAAAAGAAGGAAAGCAGTATTTGTGGAGGGGACAGTACAGGATTAGATAAAGACTAAGAATATGGGCTCTGGATTCAGACTGCCTGGATTTGAATCCTGGCCCTGCCATTTATTATGTAGCTTGGGCAATTAATCTCTTTGTGCATTGGTTTCATCTGTAAAATAGGCCATCTAACTCACAGGGATGTTGTAAATGTTAAATGAGGTGTAACACACATAAATGTTAGCTATTATTTTAGTATTTTAAAAAATTTTCACTGCCACTCAGTTTGGTGTATTATTTATTACACAGTTGATGAAATTGAAGAGTTAAGTAACTTCACTGTCTTACTGTCATGGTTAATAATGGTAGGTTGGCCGGGCATGGTGGCTCACGCCTGTAATCCCAGCACTTTGAGAGGCGGAGGCAGGTGGATCACCTGAAGTCAGGAGTTCGAGACCAGCCTGGCCAACATGGTGAAACCCCATCTCTACTAAAAATACAAAAATTAGCTGGGTGTGGTGGTGCACGCCTGTAATCCCAACTGTGTGGGAGGCTGAGGCAGGAGGATCGCTTGAACCCAGGAGGTGGAGGTTGCAGTGAGCCGAGATTGCGCCATTGCACTCCAGCCAGGGCGACAGAGCAGAACTGTCTCAAACAAAAAAAAGATCAAGGAAACCAAAAAAATTAATGATGGTAGGTCCAAGAGTTAAACGAATTTCTTTGTTCAAAACTGTGCTGCTGCATGCCCTAGACACTATTTTTTCTCAGGAACAATTCTTTAAAAAAGAAAAATAGTTTTTTCCTGATATCTAAGTAATACATGTTCATTATAGAGTATTTGAGAAATAAATCATCTATCATCTCAATTCCTAGACATAAATACTAAGGAATATTTTGGTGTATTACTATTCAGTCATTAAAAAAAATTGCATATTTAAGAAAATAGTTGATACATGCTATAAATCTAGTTTTACATCCAGCTTTAAAATACACACACACACACACACATATACACACATACATATAAATATTTATACACACTTAAACATACACAGGCTGGCACTGTGGCTTACACCTGTAATCCCAGAACTTTGGAAGGCTGAGGTGGGCAGATCAGTTGAGGCCAGGAGTTTAAGACCAGGCTGGCCAGCATGGCAAAACTCTTGTCTCTATTAAAAATACAAAAATTAGCCGGGTGTGGTGATGCATGCCTGTAATCCCAGCTACTCAGGAGGCTGAGGCAGGAGAATCGCTTGAACCCAGGGAAAGAGAGGTTGCAGTGAGTTGAGATCATGCCATTGCATTCCAGCCTGGGCAACAGAGTGAGACTCTCTCAAAAAAAAAAAAAAAAAAAAAAAAATATATATATATATATATATATATATATTTAGACAAAGTCTCAAAGTGTTGTCCAGGTTGGAGTGCAGTGGCTATTCACAGGCCAGTCTAGCACACTACAACCTTGAACTCCTGGGCTCAAGTGCTCCTCCTGCCTTAGCCTCCTGAGTAGCTGTGGGACTACAGGCATACACCACTGTGCCTGACTTATGCCCAACTTTTTAGTGATAATTATTTTTATCTTAAGAACTATTAGCACTTTGGGAGGCCGAGGCGGGTGGATCACAAGGTCAGGAGATCAAGCACATCCTGGCTAACACGGTGAAACCCCGTCTCTACTTAAAAAATACAAAAAATCAGCTGGGCGTGGTGGTGGGCGCCTGTAGTCCCAGCTACTCGGGAGGCTGAGGCAGGAGGATGGTGTGAACCCAGGAGGCAGAACTTGCAGTGAGCCGAGATCACGCCACTGCACTCCAGCCTGGGCGACAGCGAGACTCCATCTCAAAAAAAAAAATAAAAAAAACTATTATGGAAATTTTGAAACATACACAAAAGACAGTAAAGTATATAATGATCCCCCCTCCCCATTAACCAACTTTAACAGTTATCAATAATTTGCTATTCTTTTATCGGATTCCTAACCATTAAAAATATTTTTGACTTGACTGATCAAATCTCAGACATTGGATCAAATTTGCTTTTTAACTTCAGTTGTGTCACTTAAAAAAAAGTCATGAGATCATTGCCATACCTAGTATCATCTAATACCCAATCCTTGTTCAGTTTTTCCTGTTTATCTAAAAAAGTATATAGTTTTTTGAGACAGTCTCGCTCTGTTGCCAGGCTGGAGTGCAGTGGCACAATCTCGGCTCACTGCAACCTCCGCCTTCTGAGTTCAAGTGATTCTCCTGCCTCCTGAATAGCTGAGACTACAGGTGCGCACCACCATGCCCGGAATTTTTTTTTTTTTTTTTTTTTTTTTTTTAGAGGGAGTCTTGCTTTGTCACCCAGGCTGGAGTGCAGTGGCACGATCTCAGCTCACTGCAACCTCCGCCTCCTGGGTTCAAGCGATTCTCCTGCCTCAGCCTCCCAAGTAGCTGGGATTAGAGGCGCCCGCCACCACACCCAGCTAAATTTTGTATTTTAGTAGAGATGGGGTTTCACTATGTAGGTCAAGCTGGTCTTGAACTTCTGACCTCAAATTATCCACCTGCCTTGGCCTCCCAAAGTACAGGGATTACAGGTGAGCCACCGCGCCTGGCCCTAATTTTTGTATTTTTAGTAGAGATGGGGTTTCATTCACCATGTTGGCCAGGATGGTCTCGATCTCTTGACCTCATGATCCGCCTGCCTTGGCCTCCCAAAATGCTGGATTTACAGGCGTGAGCCTCTGTGCCCAGCCTAAAGAAGTATTCCTATTATCGATTTATTTGAATCAAAATTAAAACTGTGTGTTTGGTTTTTATATCTCTTTTTGATTTTTATCTCTCTTAACTGTCCTTTATAACAGTTGCTGCTTCTGTTTTTTTCCCAATATTAACTGTAAGGCACTGTAGAATTTCCCATATTCTGGAGTTGGCTGATTATGTCTTTGTGGCATCATTTAATGTGTACCTCTGTCCCTGTATTTCCTGTAAACTGGGATTTAGATTCAGAGACTGGATTAGATTCAGGCTCTTTCTGTTGGTAAGAATGCTGCTTGGTGGGTCCGTGTATTTCCAGTTTCCTCACTTCAGAAGGAACTTACTGTCTGGTTGTAACTATTTTAGTGACTTAAGATTGATCTGTGAGTTAGGTTTTATCAGCCTGTTTTACCCATTATCAGGTTCATCATTTTTACTTAATAGCCTTAGCTGCCATTGATAATTGTTGCCAGTATCCATTATTTTGCTATCTCCAGCTTCTTTTGGAACAATGCAAGTAAGGTATTTTGCTGAGCAAAAATGCCAGAATATGGTAACTTAATTAGATTTCTAAGATCAGAGGATATATGGCATACATGGTCCTTCTCATATATCATTCAACATGTTTATTGTGTATATGCCATGACATGCACTGTGATAGTCACTGAGTTATAGAATCATGAAGACAGACCCACTGTTTTGCCCTTTGATGTATCAGCTCCATTTTTATAATTTGAAGTCTTCCATCCCCCTGCAACTTGTTGTTCTCAGTGTTTTAGTCACAGTGAACTAATTAATGTCCCACAAACATACTGTACTGTCTCTTACCCCTGGTTGCTTATCTGAGTTGTTCCTTCTGCTTGGAATGTCCTCTCCGTTACCTCTGCCGCTCACTCTCACCTTCTTCTGTGCTGCCTCAAAGCTTGGCTAACTCACTCATCCTCCATTTTTAAATTTAGATCACTTTCTTCAGGAAATCCTTATTTTCTTAATATTCATATTATAACATTTACTGTGCTGAAATTGTCTGTTTACTCATCTGCATAACCCATTAGACTGAACTTCTAGAAGCAAAAAGTTGTTTGTCTGTCATTTTCTCTCTAGTAGTGAGTTTAGTTTTCTCTTTAGTAGCCTGCCATGTTCCTGTTATATAGTATTATTATCTAATAAACTATACTTAATATTATTCATTGTATAGATACCCAATTCATAATTGATATTAAAGCTACAGTTACACTGTGTTGAAAATGGAAGGACTGAATGGAAATATATTAAAATAATAATCATAGTTGTATCGGAGGAGATTATTATGAGTTTTTTTCCCCCATTTTTCAAATTATCTTTAATGAGATTGTATTACTCATTTTATAGAAATTTTGGGTTATGAAAAACAGGCAAAGGGGATTGGAATATATCTTTTAAAAATACCCTTTTATGTTAAAACATCATTTCTCATTTGGTTATGACCTAATTCTGGATATACCGGTTTCACTTATTTTTGTAAACCCTGAGCCCTTCAGATTCAGCCCTTAGTTGTAACTTGGCTT
Source organism: Pan troglodytes (assembly GCF_028858775.2). Lineage (NCBI taxonomy): Eukaryota > Metazoa > Chordata > Mammalia > Primates > Hominidae > Pan > Pan troglodytes. The sequence continues at coordinate 178,578,149 of NC_072398.2, forward strand.
TTATGAATTCACAGTGAACTAGCTGGTTTGCTTACCTTCTGAGAAGATTCAGCTTCTAAGAATGCAGTTCACACGGGCTTTAGTTTTTTTGCTGCCTACTCTTTCCTATCCCGTACTTAATTTGAGTTCCTGCTGGGAAGTTTAGTGAATAAGGGCAGTTATTCCCTTTTATTCCCTAGCACACTGTGACTCTGAATGAGAAAAGCCACCAGAATGATCCAGAATATAAACTTGGTACTGCACTTCGAAAAATGTACTTAAAGATACATTTTAAAGGGAAATAGAAAGATTTGGGGGGATAGTTAGCCATACAAAGAATAGGACTTACATTTTTTGAGTACCTACCTATATGCTAGCTCTTGTGCAAGCTACTTTCTTTTGGTTATCCAATTTAAACCTCATAATCTGAGGTTCAAAATGGAACCTTAGTAGTTTTAGGAAATGAGATTTGAGCTTAGACTTGTTTGGCCTCAAAGCCCAAGTTCTCAACCATTATGCCACAATGCCTCAAGCTTGTAATGGGATCTCCTTCCAGGCCAAGATATAATTGATTCTGGGATAGTTGGCATTGTCTTTAGGATAAAATCTTAAGTTCCTTTGCATGATGTACTAAGGTTTTTTGAAATGTATATCCCCACCTACCTGTCCCGCCTTTTCTCTTACCACTTCCTCCATCACTCCTGTCTCTATATTGCAGATTGTTGTGCAGTTCCCCAAATTTGATGTGCTTTCCTGCTTTCAGGCTTTTGTACATGATAACTCCTTCTCTCTGAAATGCCCCCCACCCCCTCCCTATTTTGCCTAAATTTTTCCTTGTTTTCTAGAACTCATATTAGTCAATCATCTTACGAAGACTGTCTCTAACCTTCAAAGACTGGATTAGCCCTCTCTTCAGAACATTTTGCCTGTTCTACTAGCAATTATTACATATTGTTGTGTATATATATATATATATATATATATATATCTTCTTGTATGTCTCTTATGAATAATTTGAGCAAATACCAATGCTTTATTCTTTAAAAAATTTGTTTGGTATTCTCTGAATTTAGCATAGTTCTTAGCCAATGGTAGGTACCAAATATATCTTTGTGGAATAAAGGGATATTTCAATGAATGAACTAATGTTTTTAAATGTCTTTTTCCCTCTTGTTGAAATGCAGAGCCAGGCTTTCGAGGACTGACTCCTCCAATTCCTTGGGAACATGCACCGCGTCCCCATTTCCCCCTTGTCCCAGCTTCGTGGCCTTATGGTTTGCATCAAAACTTCATGCATCAGGGAAATGCCCGATTCCAGCCCAACAAACCTTTCTATACTCAAGGTACCACTGCTTACAAATTAGTTAACAGGCTTGGGTGGGTTTTATTCTGGGATAGAGAGCCTTAGTGAAGGCCAGGATCTGGGAGTGAAAATTCATGAATTCAGTAAACATTTACTGAGAGATTATACTGTGTCAGATGGTGCTAGGTGCTTGTAAAACAAAATCTCCATTACTTGATGCACACTTTATTAGGAAAGCCAGACATGTTAAATAGAAAAGGAGTTTAGATGAATCAGTTAACATTGCCTTAGCAAATCCAAACAGGATGTGGATTTAAGATTATTACATCACAAGATTTTGACAGTTGAGCTAGATCTTGAAAGAGATGCAGGAATTTTTTTTTTGCCTAGAGATGAGAGAGGAGGAGGAGTATGCTTAGCTGAGAGATTAATATATGCAGTCACTGAGTTTTGCCTGGCATAATGAAGAAGAGGAGAAAATATTAGGGCTAGAGGACGGAGGTATATGGGAAAGATGGTGATAAGGCTAGAGAGGGTAGGCTTAGACCATATTATGGAGTTTGGACTTGGTTTACTGAGCATTGGGGACCTAATTAAAGGTTTTTAGTGGAACGAAGACATAATCAGATTTGTTTAGTAAACGTAGGACTTGAATGACCTTAAAATTTATTATGTTCTGCTGGTGCTATTGTAGTACTAATAATGGCTTTGACTGGGTAATGAATATTACAAAGAATTCCTAGAAACTTGGAGCATTTTATCTAACCTACTTGCCTCAGAGGTATTTGTTCTTATAGGCATTGTCTGAGTCTGGCCTTCAGCTCCTTGTTAACTTAGTTCAGAACACTTGGGTCAGAGTCAGTATAGTTAAACTAGGAGTTCAAGAAGTTAAAACAGGCACTCAGGAAATGCTGATTGAATGAAATGATAACTTAAAGGGGAAGTGCCTGGTATGGTCTCAGGCTTGTTATATTTAAGCCTTCTTAAACCACCCATATACTACTGGGGCATCCCTGTATTGTAGAGTGGCAGAGCCTTGACTGTGGTTGAGCTCTTCTCTTGAGCAAAGAACTGGGGCTGAAGGAAGTTACTATTAGTCATAAGCCCTTTTAGGAGGGAAGAGTCTGCAACTCTTTTCTAGTGGGTTTTTTCCCTTTGATTCCTCCTCTCCATCTTTCGTGTCCTCTCCTTTTTTCACATACAGGTATTTCCTTCCCTTCTTCATTTTTCTCACCACCCTCTCAAATGTTTTGCAGCATGCTTTATCACCTCCTATTATATAAATAGAAAAAAAGAAAGCTAACTACAAGTTAATTCTAAGGTGTTGTCAGATAAACAGGCACAAGCCTTTCAGTTTCCTGTCTGTGTTGTATCCAACAGACAGATGTGCCACCCGTCGGTGTAGAGAGCGTTGTCCCCACCCACCAAGAGGAAACGTGTCGGAGTAATGCGAGTCCATTTTCTTTCAGCTGGTCTACCGATGCACAGCAACCAGCCAATCCTGCTGTCTCAAGGGTATCCGTACCTCAATGTCAGTTACATTCAGCAGAAAAAGTGACATTTAATGGAAAGCAAAACAAATCAGGTCCTGATTTAAAATTTTAACACGTTTAGATAGCTTATTTAAATTCTAAGACTGTTTTTACAGACTGTATTATTTGTATATAAATATGAACTATAGTTTTTACTAGTATCACCAAATTGAGTGATACAAATTTCATCTATTTTATTACCCTATTTTTAAGGGAATTTTATGTTTTGTTTAACCTTGATGAATTGTATAAAGAGAGAATTTAAAAAATTACATTCTTTATTTTCTATTAGCTGTATTCATACTTTGGTTGCTTCAGACTTTATATATTGTTCTTAAAAGTTAGGAAAGAATTTCATGTGTTTTAAATTGTCACTTCTATTCTTTACAGAACCTTGTAGTGCCAAAAACTTTTTAAAAGGTAAAAAAATAAAATAAAATTACAATATGAAGATTCAGATTTTTTTTCTTTTCCATACTTGTATATTGAACATTCAAACTTGAATGGAAAGTTGATTTTGTCTGTATTTGAAGTACTTCTATTTTAAGTTAATAAATCTTTTTGACAAGTTAAATTTGGTTAATCTGTTGTATAGATGATGGAAATATTATGTAACGAGATTTCTTTTAATTTCAGTGAATAGAGCATTCTAAATCACAGATTTTAGTTTTAGAGATTCAAGTATCATTTCATGTCCTTTATTTGGTTGGATGTTCACAACACCCATATGAGGCTGATAGAAGCAGAAGCCATTTCCATTTTATCTTTGAAAATAAAAACTGAAATGCAAAGCAGTCAGTAAATTCCAAAAAGCAAACTGACATGCTGGAGTCTGAATTGAAAAGTATTTGGAAAGAGAGTTTTAAAACACTGAGACTAATATTGGCAATTAGAGTGGAGGGAAGATTACTTTTTTTTTTTTTTTTGAGATAGAGTCAGTCTCTGTCACCCAGGCTGCAGTGCTGTAGTATGATCTCGGCTCACTGCAACCTCTGTCTTCTGGGTTTGAGCGATTCTCCTGCCTCAGCCTCCCGAGTAGCTGGGATTACAGGCACGCACCACCACACTTGGCCAATTTTTGTATTTTTAGTAGTGGCGGGGTTTCACCACGTTGGTCAGGCTGGTCTCGAATTCCTGACTCAGGTGATCCACCTGCCTTGGCCTCCCGAAGTGCTGGGATTACAGGCGTTGAGCCACCGCACCCAGCCCAGACTGTATTCATTTTGAGTCCTATACTTCCACCTGGAAAGCACACTTGCCAAGATGATAATTATTTACCAGTAATACTTGGAATTATTATTGGGTATTGGAATTCAGACTCGAGTTGTTGGTGGCATAATGTTTTAGCTGTTTTAGCAGTGAGGTGAGGTAATTTTCTCTAACCCCTTAATTAGTCCGTCCAGTTGCCTGGGATTTTAGGCTAAATGATGCTATATATCTATTTGGAAATGTGCAGAGTAAGTAGATAAAAATGTAAGGACAGTGGGTCATCTTTGCTGTGCTTCCTCTGATATACATTACTTAAATAGGAGACTGCTTGGGCCCTTGACATATTTTGCAACATGGAAGATATTTGAAACCTATTGCAGGAGGTTGAGGGTATTCATGCTGTATTTACAGCCCTGAGTTAAATATATTTACTATTTTTTTTACCTAACCTGAGTTAGGTATATTTACTATTTTTTCTTATTAAAGCGTCAGCATCCTTCAGAATCCTATTAAGTGGTGGACTTAAATCATTTATTAACAAGATACCTGACCCAACTATGCATTCATGTTAAAATGACTTGGAGCATTCAAGATTTAAATTAACATTCAATACTTCATGTCCTTCCACATCTTGGAGAACAGGTAATGACGTATACAGGGGTGTTTATTATTCTCTTTACTTTTGTACATACAGTAGGCCCTCCATATCCATGGGTTTTGCATCTATGGATTCAACCAACCACGGATTGCAGATATTAAAAAAAACTGTGTCTGTACCGAACTTGTACAGTTTGTTATTATTCCCTAAACAATATAGTATAACAACTTTTCCCACAGAATTTCCATTGTATGAGGCATTATATGTAATCTAGAAATGATTTAAAGTATAAAGGAGGATGTGCATAGGTTACATGCAAAGACTACACTATTTTATATCAGGGACCTGAGCATCCTTGGATTTTGGTATATCTGCGGGAGGTCCTGGAACCAACCCCCCACCAGATACCAAGGGGACGATTGTATTTGAAATATTCATTAAAAATAAAACAACTTCCAATAACAGAATGCCCCAACCCCTCAGCCTTTCTTCCTTAAGGAAGGCAGTATAATACCACTTGGCAAAACCTATTAACTGGCAACCTAGTAACCAACAGCCTAGGTTTTACTTATATGATAGTGTTATAGATACTAGTTTTCAGCATCTCATTTGCCCCTCCTTCAGTAACTGCCAGTGTTCAATAATTGGCAAAACTGTTCTGTTGAAAAACATATATAGTTTAAAATTGATATAGTAGAAACTCAGATTTTAAGTCTGCAAAGTAGATTATGAGTTCAGATTCATTGTAGAGCAGTTAAGTAGAAAATTATCAATCTTATACAGGGAGAACACATACATTTAAGACCAAATTGTTTTGAAATGTTCTGTTTAATGACATGGAGATTAGTATTTTCCCTTGACATTAGGGTTATTAAAAATATAAATATGTACTGTATATTTTTTATATCCCCTACAGATGGACATTTTTGCTGTTTCCAGTTATTCTTATATATACATATTATATATGTAATGTGTAAAATGATGATGGGATAAAGCTATTTGTGTGTACATGTAATTATTCTATTAGGGTGAATTCCCCTAAATGGGATTACTGGGTAAAAGGATCAAAAGTCCTAAGGTTCCTGCTACATATTGCCAAATTGCCCTTCATAAAAGTGGTTATCAATCTGTAGTTCCAGCAAACAATACGTAAAATGTGTTGGTATGCTTATAAAAAAGCTTTTAACTCCCAACAACTCATTTCTTCCTTGTAAAAATTAACATGTTTATTGTAAAAAGAAAATAAGCATTATATAAAAGTACAAAGTTTAAAAATCATTCAAAAGTTCATCAGCCAGAAAGAAGTACTATCTGGTGAACTTCATTCATTCCAACCATCTCTCTTAATCATACAGGCACATATATACAAATAGTTTTACAGAAGTGGGCTCATATGCTATATTTAACAAATATAGCAAATTAACAAAAGGAAAACAAGTGTGAAACTGAAAAAATGCTCAATTTAAATACTTTTTTCCCCACAAGAGAATCTAGTCTTGTAAGATTTCTCCTAAAATTAAGGACAATTACGGAAAACAATAAAGAGGCTATTTTTTTTCTAGCTTCATATATGTTTTAATTAGAGACTGTACGTGATTCCTGCTATGAAAGATGAAACCAGCACACTCTACTTGTTATTTCTATATAGACAGTGTTCATAATATTTGACTTTATAATCATTGCCCATTATTTTTAAAGTTTCTGAAGTGTTTACTAACACTCCTTTTACTGATTCTTTGTTCCTAAGTCCTTAATTTGATTCATTTCTTCTTTAGTTGAATTTCATTATTGGGCGGTTTTTTCCCAAAGACTCATGATTTGTACTTTTAAGTTCTTACAAACTTGAGAACATCTATAGCCTTTGTATTTTAAGACAACTTTGGCAAAGTATAAAATTCCTGGCACACTTTTTCTCAAACCTTTGGAGCCTTTTGCTTCATTGCCTTCTTGTTATAAGATCTGAGACCATCCTGACCCCATTTAATTCTTTTTTCTTTTTGAGACGGAGTCTCACTCTGTTGCCCAGGCTGGAGTGCAATGGTGTGATCTCGGCTCACTGAAAGCTCCGCCTCCCGGATTCACGCCATTCTCCTGCCTCAGCCTCCCTAGTAGCTCTGCCCGCCAGCACACCCAGCTAATTTTTTGTATTTTTAGTAGAGACGGGTTTCACTGTGTTAGCCTGGATGGTCTCGATCTCCTGACCTCATGATCCGTCCGCCTCGGCCTCCCAAAGTGCTGGGATTACAGGTGTGAGCCACCGCACCCGGCCAATTCTTTTTAAACCATCAGAATATTTCTTTATTCTACATATTATTTCTCTTTTCCATTTTTTATTTCCTCCAGCCTATTTTCTCTGTGCTGTTTTATGTTTTGTGGTTTCTAGTATAAGGCCTTTAAACTCCACCAATCTTATTTTCCATCTCTTAATCCCTTTTGAACTTTTTTTTTTTTTAAAGAGATCATGTCTGCTGTCTTTTTTGAGCAGGTGGAGAATTTCTGTCACATTAACCTTTTTGAGGGAGTGGGCAATCTGTGATCATTCTTTTCTAAATAATGCTTATTTAAACTTCGGTCTACTGAAGAATAACAAACAGGAAGAGGTTAGAGGAATGAGCTTGAAGTTGGGTTGTTAATATTGGAACCCTCTCACCAAACCCATTCTTCTTTTTTTTTTTTTTTTTTTTTTTGAGATGGAGTTTCGCTCTTTTTGCCCAGGCTGAAGTGCAGTGGCACGATCTCAGCTCACCGCATCCTCTGCCTCCCAGGTTCAAGCGATTCTCCTGCCTCAGCCTCCCAAGTAACTGGGATTACAGGCATGCGCCACCATGCCCGGCTAATTTTGTATTTTTTAGTAGAGACAGGGTTTCTCCATGTTGGCCAGGCTGGTCTCAAACTCCCGACCTCAGGTGATCTGCCTGCCTCGGCCTCCCAAAGTGCTGGGATTACAGGCGTGAGCCACCGCACCTGGCCAAAAATGCATTATTTCTTTTGCCCCTTGGAACACATCTCCCTTAATTTCTTAGTATTAAAAGGCGATTGTGCCCTATGGCAAAGCTTTTAAGTCAGTGTATTTCAAATTATTGGAAGTGAAATCGATTAAGTGGTTTCATCCAATATTAAAAACTGTTACCAAGTAGGAAATACCAGAATTCACTTTGCATAGTAAGTATTCTTTCCTGAAATTTGTCTCAGTACAGAATACAGATGTGTACAGAGGTAAGATGTAAAATACGTTTTTAAAATCTATGCTGTAGTCAAAAAGTTTAAAATGCTTCATCCATAGGCAAGCACATAGATGACAGAAAGAGCCTTACAGCAAGGTTTGTCCTCAAGCTCCATCTCCTGTGTAATTTTATCAAAACGATATCTACAGACATGCAACATGTCTTACTCTTACCTCCTTCTTCTAATTAAAGAATAGGGACATTCTCCTTCCTGCTACTGATTGGCTGTGGTACCTCAATTTTGGTCCACATATTACCATACGTCTAAACAAGTATGTTTTAATGTTTGTTTAGGGAGGTTTATTTCTGTTACTAAAATTTATTGGGCTTTGTGTGTGCGTTTATTTTTACTTTAAAACATATTTTAAGACAAAGTTTTATTTTAAGAGTGTACTGGATGACAGCTTGGTTGGTCCATGGGTCATTTCTGTCCATGCCAGAAGACATTTCTTTCTACCTAGATCACTTTCATAAAGAAATAACTGCTATGACACTGTAATACATTTACGTAGAGATGCTTATATTTAATCTTAAAAGGTAGTCCTATATAGTTCTATCAGAAACCGTAAGAGCTCTTTCAGACCACTTTTATTAACTCAGGTATTATGAAAGGAACCATTGAAGAATATGAAAGCTCAAATAAGATTAAAAAATGCTTTAATACTGCTGAAGTCTTTCAATTCTAGAGCAGGCATAGAATATATAGAATGTTTACCTTATGACCAGATACAACCTCCAAAGAAAAACTGGATCCTGCAGGGCAGCTGGTCTTCACAGTTCCTGCTGGGACTACAGTTGCAGGAAGTCATTCCATCACTTTTCTCTTTTTAAGGGAGTTAAGTACAGGTAAAGGAACTCTTCTAGCAAAGATCTTAATAATCTCTTGATTATCGATGTCCGTGGAGGCTTTTTAGTCCTTCCTTTGCTTCTGCATTCTTGACCCTTGGCTTCTTTCACTCACTCTCTCCTAATTCTCCTGTCTTTCTGAATGGGCCATTCCAGTTTTCAATAGGTGACTTCTATTTCTTCCTGTGTTGGTGTTGCCTATGGTTCTGTTGTGTGCATTTCTGATATATATAAACACTCTGGGAAGTCTTATTGACAGATTCCACAATTACTTAAACATTGTCAATTCTGGCCTAGGTCGCTATGTTAAACTCTGGTCCCTATCTCCAACTTTATGGGCTTTTGTTTTTAGCTATACCATAGCTGTCTCAAATTAAATTTGTTAAACTGAATGCATCATTTTCATTACTACCACAATCCTCTAATTCTCTGCCCCTCTAAAAGCTGTCTCTTCCTGCTATATTTTCTGACTTTGTGAATGGCACGACTGTCTAGCAATTTAGGTCAAAACCATGACTAATATTAGATACTTTCCTCTCCATCAAATCTTTTTCAATCCTGTTACCCTACTGCTACTGACTAGGCCTGGATAATGTCAATGCTTATATGATAAAGGCTGGATACCTTAACCTGGATTTCAAGCTTGTGGGCAAGAACAAATGAAACTATGAAAAAATGGGCTGTATAAAGGGGTATTAAGTGCCGCTCTCTGTTGAACTGTTTGATGAAACTGGCTTTAATGATCCAGAAGCAGCCTTACATTTGAATGCATTCTATTCTTTCAAAACTGCTACAAACCAGTTTTCATGTTTATTACCACTTGCTGCTGCTGGAAAAAAGTTAGGAGCTACTATGTTTTACTCCTTTGATCTTTGAATAATAGCAGCAGCACAAATCCCAGGATTCTCAAAGCAGTTCCAACCACAACAAACCAAAAACTAAACTACAGAGAAATGGGAAACAGGTGTGTCCGGTTTAATAAAAAGGGAAAGGGTCATCAGGTGGCCACAGCCTTTCCTTGTCAGTCATATCCCCAACCTCCAGATCCTTTATACTCTCATAAGTTTGAATACAGTCAAGGTTAGTTGGGTCAAAAACTGATGTTGATTATGATTAAAAAGATACAAAACTCAGCACCTCCTTCATTAAAAATAAAGGTTGAGAAACTTGATAAGAAAAAAACTAAAATATTCTTATAGCTGCCTGGGGGAGATCTTAATCCTTCCACATACAGATATCCTCATATCCACAGGAGGCCATGTGGACTAAAACCAAACTGAGTCCATTACTCATTCCCTCTCCGGCTCTTCTTGTGGCTCTTCTTAGACCTGAAATGGCAACACATATAAATAATTATATTAAGAAGCTGGGCAGCCAGGCACAGTGGCTCACGCCTGTAATCCCAGCACTTTGGGATGCCAAGGTAGGCAGATCACCTGAGGTCAGGAATTCGAGATCAGCCTGGCCAACATGGTGAAACCCTGTCTCTACTAAAAGTACAAAAATTAGCCGAGCATGGCGGCAGGCGCCTGTAATCCCAGCTACTCAGGAGGCTGGGACAGGAGAATTGCTTGAACCCGGGAGGTGGAGGTTGCTGTGAGCCGAGATTGGGCCATTGCACTCCAGCCTCAATGACAGAGTGAGACTCCATCTCAAAAAAAAAAAAGGAGTCCTGAGAAAGACCTTGGTATGCTGACATTGATGCGGATGGAGCTGACACTCAATATTCATTAAACTGCTTGGTATTTTTTTGACTCAGAGCAACACTCTTGAGTCAGGCATTACTATCCAAATTTTACCATTGAAGAAATGACCTCTCAGAGGTTAAGAGTACACCAAACAGGCCCGGTGCGGTGGCTCACGCCTGTAATCCCAGCACTTCGGGAGACCGAGGTGGGCGGAATCACAAAGTCAGATTGAGACCATCCTGGCTAAAATGGTGAAACCCCGTCTCTACTAAAAATATAAAAAATTAGCCAAGGGTGGTGGCGGGCGCCTGTATTCCCAGCTACTCGAGAGGCTGAGGCAGGAGAATGGCGTGAGCCCAGGAGGTGGAGCTTGCAGTGAGCCGAGATTGCGCCACTGCACTCCAGCCTGGGAGACAGAGCGAGACTCCGTCTCAAAAAAAAAAAAAAAAGAGTGCACCCAACGGTATATGGCACGTGGGGGTTTCTAATGAAATCTTATCAAATGAAAGTGACTTGTCCAAGGTCACTCAACTGTTAAGTTTTAAAACTTGGGACTAAACCCCATGTTTTCTGAGACCAAAGCTCATCCATTATCCAAAGCTGCAATCCTGTAAAGCAAAACAGGTATCAGCTTGAACCCGGGAGGCAGAGGCTGCAGTGAGCCAAGTTCACGCCACTGCATTCCAGCTTGGGAGACAAGCACGAAACTCAGTTCTCAAAAAAAGAGAAAAAAGAAAAAGTTATCTAACCCCAGTAATTCTCAAAGCAATAGACCAATTTTGTCTTGTAATGAAGGAGAGTTCCTAACATCCCCCAACAAAACAAGAAAATTTCAGGTCCAATTAGTTGTAATTTGGACTATTTCTGTAAAGTTAAAATAGAGGTCAATTCATTACCTTTCGGGAGACTTTGAGTGGCTCCTGTGTCTGTGACTACGGTGATGACCTGGGGAAGAAAAGGCCATTGCATAAGATCCTACCCTTCTACTCTTATTAAACTGTCATTCTCACCTCCCCTAATACCTGCCATTGGCTTAATATTCTTTTGGCCTATGCAGGGGACACCTCTTAGTGGAAGCAACTCTTGAATTAGTGGAGGAAGAGGGAGCAAAGAAAGTAGTAATGAAACCAGTTCAAATACATATACATTCAAGGGCTTTATGACTAATTTCACAAACATCATATTGGGTTTTCACTATTATGTTAGATCTTATTCCTCCAATTTTAGATGAAAAAACTAAAGCAAACCTTATCAGCAAAGCTTATAAGTGACAGTCAAGCTGTGAACCTTAATTTTCAAATTCTATGTCCATTTGCTTTTCTGTTAGGCAGTACAGTCAGGCACTCCTGTACTGCAGGAGGCTAACTACTCCTTTTACATTTCTTTGTTAAGACAACCTGTGGCAAAAGGCCCACAAGCTTTACCTGGGGACTTGGAACGGGATCTGTGCCGCCGATCTCGGGACCTGCTGCGGTGACGTCTTGGACTCTTGCTCCGATGCCTTTCTCGGCGAGGGGAGGGGCTGTAGAAAAGACTGGTCAGACTACCAGATCTGGTTAGCAATATACATACAACACCAATACCACCACCCCCTCCCCAAAGCCCTATCCTTCATCACAAATGACTGAAGGCCTACCTTCTCCTTTTGGGAGATCGACTCCGCCTATAAAGAGGAGAGGAAGAAGAAAGCCTAGGTTGGCGCACTGGATGTGGTAGATTGCAAAAACGGCCCCAATCTTATCCTTCACGCTTCTCTGTATCACCCACCTCTGTATCCATGTCTTTTGTCACGTAACTCTAGCACCCTTCCATTCTAACTTGAGGACTGGCGACATGACTCGCTTTGGCTAATGAGATATTTGCAAATGTGATAAAAGCAGATACTGGAAAAACATTTGCATGACCGGGTTTGTTTGCTCTTGAGTTCTGCCACTACCATGAGAATATGCCCAACTTAGCCTGCTAGAGGATGACACAGAGAAGAGAAATTTCCCCTGTCATCCAAGCTAAGGCAATTCCATACCAGCCAGTAGACAGCCGACAACAGAACAGGTACTTTAAAAACTGCCTATCCAAGCTCTGCTTAAATCATTGACTGCAGACTTGTGAAAGGAACAAATGGTTATTGTTGTCTGCCAATGAGGTTTTATAGGTGGTTGTTTTGCAGCAACAGATAACTAATATATTGGGCAAACATTCTCCATAGACGGGCATTTTTCCTTCTCTAAAATCCAAACTTCTAGGCTACAGTGCTCAAAATGTTCTGGGAAAAGGCCAGTGACTAGGCTTTACCTTCTGGGAGACCGGCTCCTACTCCTCCTGTAGCGCAGTGTGGGAGAGCGACGGGGCTTGTCCAAGTCTCGGTAGCTTCTCCGGCGGTGATCAGGTGATGGCACTCTTTCCAACTGGAAACAAGATGATTGGGTCATTGAAAGGCACAGGCTTATAAAGAGCCATCTAGGAACACTAATTATACTTCACGCCCCATCTTGTCCCAAAGTCCATCTCCATGTGACTTTAAAGCACAGTAACCTGACTACAAAGAGGGAAGCACTTACCCTATTAACTAACAAAACTTATTATGAGCTATATAAGACAGCCAAAATGACTCATAGGAGAGGGAACAGAAACAGACCTGTGTGTGTGTATGTGTGTATGTTTAGTTTATCTGCAGCCTGGGCAACATGGTGAAATCCCATCTCTACAAAAAAAATACACAAATTAGCCAGGTATGCTGGCATGTGCCTGTAGTTCCAGCTACTTGGGAGGCTGAGATGGGAGGACTGCTTGAGCCTGGGAGGCTGAGAATGCAGTGAGCCACTGCACCTCAGCCTGGGCAACAGAGCAAGACCCTATCTCAAAAAAAAAAATAGTTTGCTTCCTGAAACAACTGGGCAGCTTGGTTGTTTTCAACTTTTCAGCACCGTAACTAGTACTGAAAGAACATGACTATGCGGTTGACATTTTCCCCCTCCTAAACAAGGCTTATTCCTTAGGATAGGTGCAATTATGAAAGTGTTCTTTCTTTCCAAGTATTTAATAGCTGCCACCATTTATTAGGCAATTATAATGTGCCAATACTCTGCTAAGGGCTTTAAGTTTATAATCTTATTTAATACTTTTAACAGTCTTGGGGAAAAAAGTATCATTAACCTCACTTTACATAGAAAAAACTAAATTTAAGTAATTTGCGTAAGATTATACTACTAGTATATGGCAGAGCTGAGGTGCTTTTAATAAGGAAATATTGTTTTTGGCTAGAGTTAGAAAAAAATTTTTTTTTGAGATGGAGTCTCACTTTTGCCCAGGCTGGAGTGCAGTGTTGCGATCTTGGCTCACTGCAACCTCTGCCTCCCGGGTTCAAGCAATTCTGCTGCCTCAGCCTCCTGGGTAGCTAGGATTACAGGCACCCACCACGACGCTGGCTAATTTTTGTATTTTTAGTAGAGACGAGGTTTCACCACCATGTTGGCCAGGCTGGTCTTGAACTCCTGACCGCTGGTCATCCACTCGCCTTGGCCTCCCAAAGTGCTATGATTACAGGCTTGAGCGACCACGCCCGGCCAATAGAGTTAAAAATTAAAGTCTAAAAACAAAAAACCATTCCCATTTTCTATTACTCCCTCCCCTACAACCATAAAAGTCTCAGGTGCCTGACCTTCTCATCCTCCTCTTCTTCCTCTTCACTGGACTCCACATCATCCATGTCCTCTTCCAGAGCACTAACTCGAGGCTCCAGTTGCTCAGCTTCCTCTAATACATAGCGTTTCTACAGAGAACATGATGAGAGTTAGGGGTTGTTGCCATTTCCCCTATTTCTTGAAACCTCAACACTGGGCTTCAGGGTTCCAAGGAGCAACAGCTGAGGCAATTTCATTTCAAAGACAGTTCAAGATTTTCCTAACAAGTTTAATAGACCTGAAATCTATAAAGTTCTCCTATAAACATAAATACAAACCTGAAGAGAACATCTTCATTTTCTATTGACTCTATTCCCTGTACCTTACACTCTAAAGTCATGGGAATATCAATCAGTATAGGTACAGCCTAGAACCAAAAGTAAGGGCTTCATACACAGAGAAAATCCAAGGGCTAATAAGTTCATGGCTGGTAGTTCCACTAGAAGAGGCCTAGCCCTAGAGTAGCACCAAATCTCCAGTAGACCCAGGATCTCGGGAGCTGTTGATATTCATGCATTTTGAACTGGTTCCATTTTAATCTGGGATATGGCTTAGCAATGTTTATTTGAGTGGCTAAGGATCAGAGAGGCAAAGCTGATTTCAAAAATGCCAAATGGCTAAATGTAGTGGCATGTACCTGTGGTCCCAGCTCCTTGGGAGACTGAGGTAGGAAGATCCCTTGAGCCCAGGAGTTTAAGAACAGCCTGGGCAACACAGCAAGACATTGTCTTGCTATAAGAATTGGGCCCTCAAAGTAGGTTTTCAAATTTATAATCTCCTTCTTTCCACTACATGCCCTACAGTGCCAACATGGAACAGGAGAGCTGTATCACACTCATTTCCTGAAAAGATGCCTCATGGATAATCGTTTATCACTAGGAAAGGGAAGCAAGATGGTGAAGGCAAGTTTAAGGAATTAAGGGCTCAGTCTCCCACTCCTGGCCCTATTTTTATCTGTTTTATGTCCTGGCTTTTTACATGAAGATTAGTTTAAAAAAAAATGTTCATGAAGTTAAAAAATCCCTACCTACTCTAGCTACAATACCCTTGATGTAACATCCTGAATAAATTTCTTTTTTCATGATAGACAGGTAATGTGCTGACTTTGTAACAAGGTTTGAGGGAGGCACAACTCACACATGCACGTGAACTACAAAAGGATGGAGAAAAACAAAGTTTCCTTGTTTTAAACCATTCACTTTTAAAGCCCTACTCTTCAAATATTTTATCTATTTTCCTCTCACTCCCAATCCACTATCTTGGGACTCCCAGACAGGAAGACTATTCATTAAGAGGACCCATAAGATCCACAGGCTTCAGTGTTTAAGCTGTGTGTATGTGTTTGTCTGTCTGCCCGTCTAGGAAGAGAAGGGTGACTCTGGTAACAGACTTTTATTTCTTACCTGTAGTCGGGGCAGAATGATATCACAGACTCTCTCACTGTGCAATAGTTCATCAATAAACTCATCAACATGCATCAATTCAAACTCTGCAAGAAAAAGTCATTAGAGCAAACAACCTGGAAATAACAGATTTAGATGCCAAAAAGTAAAAGAAGTGTTAAGACTTCATATCAGGACATCTATGTGCTAGGCCTCTTTAGAAGAGATTAAGGGATGAATGAAGATGTCCCAATTAGCAGGAGACAAACACAAAAACAAGCACAAACAGTCCTGAATTATGTAGGGATGATCTTGAAGAGATCATATAACTCAAATATAATTTCTCATCTGAACCTGCAATGTTTCTGAATTTAGAACATGTATCTTATATGGCACATGGAGTGATAGCTTTTGAGAACTGGCTAGGAGTGGTGGCTCATGCCTATAATCCCAGCACTTTGGGAGGCCAAGGCAGGCAGATCACTTGAGGTTAGGAGTTCAAGACAGGCCTGGCCAACATGGCGAAACCCCATCTCTACTAAAAACACAAAAATTAGCTGGGCATGGTGGTGGGCACATGTAATCCCAGCTACTCAAGAGGCTGAGGCAGGAGAATTATTTGAACCTGGGAGGCAGAGGTTGCAGTGACCTGAGACCACACCACTGCACTCCAGCCTGGGCAACAGAGCGAGACTCCGTCTCAAAAAAAAAAAAAAAAAAATTATATGTCTATATATATATGTGTGTGTGTGTATATATATATACATTTATATATATATAAAAGTATCATTAACCTCACTTTACATAGGAGAAAACTAAATTTAAGTAATTTGCATAAGATTATACTACTAGTATATGGCAGAGCTGAGGTGTTTTTAATAAGGAAATATTGTTTTTGGCTAGAGTTAGAAAAAAAATTTTTTTCTGAGACGGAGTCTCACTTTTGCCCAGGCTGGAGTGCAGTGGTGCGATCTTGGCTCACTGCAACCTCTGCCTCCCGGGTTCAAGCAATTCTGCTGCCTCAGCCTCCTGGGTAGCTAGGATTACAGGCAATTTATATTATATATAAATTATGTTATATATAAATTATATATGATTATGTATATTTATATATTTGTATGTAAATATAATTATATATAAAATGTATATATATATGTGTGTATATACACATATACAAATACATATATATACACACATACATATACATATATAGCTTTTGAGAACTTCCATGGTAAACATTACCTTACTTCTGGGGTTCTCAACCATGGGCAATTTTGCACATGCCCATCCCCCTACTTAGAAGGAGGTGTTACTTCCATCTAGTGGGTAGAGGCTAGAGATACTGCTACTCATTCTATGATGCACAAGCCAATCCTCACACAAAAGTTATACGACCCAAAATGTCAATAGGTTTAGAAATTCTTAGTTTTACATAATAAAATAATAAATAAATAACTCCATCATGGCCATGGCCATGTCCATCTTGTTCACCATGGTATTTACACCACATAGCACAGTATGTGACATGTCAATGGCACTTAATATGTATTTAGTCAATGAATGAATCAATAAGTTTAAAGTATAATACCAAATTCTATTTTTTTTAAGATGGAGTCTTGCTCTGTCGCCCAGGCTGGAATACAGCGGCATGATCTCGGCTCACTGCAATCTCCGCCTCCTGGTTCAAGGGATTCTCCTGCCTCAGCCTCCTGAGTAGCTGGGATTACAGGTGTGCACCTCCACACCCTGCTAATTACTGTAGTTTTAGTAGATATAGGGTTTCACCATACTGACGAGGCTGGTCTCAAACTCCTGACCGCAAGTGATCTGCCCGCCTTGGCCTCCAAAAGTGCTGGGATTAGAGGTGTGAGACACCGTGCTTGGCCCCAAATTCTTAACCTTCTACTGTTTAATGATACATGTAGGGGGAAAGGTAAATGTTCCTATCTTCTGTTATGACACCAAGTGAGAAAAGGTTTTGACTGCATTACCTGGAATCCCTCCTTAGCACATTAAGTAATCTCCTTGTAGAAGGTATGGAGCTGCCTCTCTTGGATATACTTATTTTTCAGTGGGATTCCTGTATAAAAATGAGTAGTCTTATATGCTGCAGTGTGAATTACAGTGTTAGAGGAGAGGCCAGTAGAAAGAACTGTGAAGATGTAAAATATGAAAAACTAATTTTGTCTGAGAGGGCTGGGGAAGGTTTTTATGGAGAAGCCATTCTGCAGCTAGATCTTTTGGGATGGAGCACATGTAAAGGGGGCATATGATGCAAGGCAGGGATTAACATAAGATGCACTTGGAAAAGGAGACAGACAGAGGAAGGCTGGGTAAGGCCAACACGAAGCTAGTAGTCAGACTGAAAACTCCCATGAGGGACAAGGGAAAACCTGCATAGAGACAGTAACAATGTAGACGAAGAGGAGCATTCACACTGTCTATGACAATGCAAAGGTAGAAGTACTGGTGAAATAAAAACTGGCTTAAAAATGACAATCAGGAGACTTAGCACCATACTTACCCCCATTTCGGTTCTGGCTCTTGATTTTTCGATAGTCATTGTACAAAGGCTCCAAGTACTTGTAGCAATCAATTGCAGTGCCTGTCAGCCTCATGTAAAGTGCCCCCAGCATGCGGACATACCTGAGAGACAGAAGACAGTGAAACAACAGGCCATCCTAGAAGTTCCTGAGTTTTACAACTAGCTGTTCTCATGACAATAGTGGATAAACATGTTCTTCTCTTTGGCAGGTAAGAAAGCTGCAATTGTGGAGGTAGAATGCAGCAGAAGAAAGACAGCTAAAATATGGAGACCTGAGTTCAAGTTCCCATGCTACCATTTATGGCTGTGGGAACATCATACATATTGATCAACTTTCAAATATATCGTCAGTAAAACTAGAATAAAACCTATTTACCTCACAGGATTACTCTAAGAATCAAAAGAAATACTGAATTTTATTTTATTTTTTAAGGCAGAGTCTTGCTCTGTTGCCCAGGCTGCAGTGCAGTGGCACGATCTTGGCTCACTGCAACCTCCGCCTCCTGGGATCAAGCAATTCTCATGCCTCAGCCTCCATGTAGCGAGGATTACAGGCGCCCGCCACCATGCCCAGCTAATTTTTGTATTTTTATTTATGTATTTATTTCTTGAGACAGAATCTTGCTCTGTTGCCCAGGCTGGAGTGCAGTGGCACGATCTCAACTCACTGCAGCCTCCACCTCCTGGGTTCAAGCGATTCTCCTGCCTCAGCCTCCCAAGTAGCTGGGATTATAGGCATGTGCCAACACACCCAGCCTAATTTTTGTATTTTTAGTAGGGACCGGTTTTGCCATGTTGGCCAGGCTAGTCTCAAACTCCTGACCTCAGGTGATCTGCCTGCCTTGGCCTCCCAAAGTGCTGGGATTACACGTGTTAGCAACAACCATGCCTGGCATATTTTTGTATTTTTAGTAGAGACGGGGTTTCCCCATGTTGGCCAGGCTGGTCTTGAACTCCTGACCTCAAGCAATCCACCTGCCTTGGCCTCCCAAAGTGCTGGGATTACAGGTGTGAGCCACCACACCTGGCCATATATTGAATTTTAAAACAGAAAGAAGATATATTTAATAACAATACAAGAACAAGTACACATAAACATGACTGCTGGTTTTGGAAAAAAGTAAGTCATCTGGGTTCAAATTCTGACTCCATAATTTACTAAGTCTGTGACACTACTGGTCAAATCATGTGTTTTCTCAATCCTTGTAAAACGGAGATAATGCTACCTAATTTATGGCTTGGTATATAAACAAGAAATGCATTGAAAGTGCTAAGTATAGCACAGAGCACACAGTAAGTGCCTAACAAAAGTTAGGTATTTTCTAGCTGTTAATGCTTTTTTAGAGTCATTCCAGCCAGGGGCGGTAGCTCACATCTGTAATCCCAGCACTTTGGGAGGCGAGGCAGGTGGATCACCGGGTCAGGAGATCGGGACCATCCTGGCTAACGCGGTGAAATGCCGTCTCTAGTAAAAATATAAAAAATTAGCCGGGTGTAGTGGTGGGCGCCTGTAGTCCCAGCTACTTGGGAGGCTGAGGCAGGAGAATGGCATGAATCCAGGAGGTGGAGCTTGCAGTGAGCCGAGACTGCGCCGCTGCACTCCAGCCTGGGCAACAGAGCGAGACTCCGTCTCAAACAAAAAAAAAGAGTTGTTCCTCTTCCCTTTTTCCTATATCTAACTACTTAAATTTCCTCTTGGGTAACTTGGAGGCTTTTGAAAGTCATAGTTTCTTTGTACGAGAAGCAGAATACTGTAGCAAAGAATATGAACTCTGAAGCCAGATTTGCCACTTACTAGCTGTTTGAACTTGGGCAAAATTAATCTGTGCCTCAGTTTCCTCTTCTGTAGAATAGGGATTAAAAGTTTAGAAGGTTGTTGTGAAAGTGAAATGAATTATTATATGCAAAGCCCTTACAGCATGGCACGTAAGAAGCTATTATGTCTGTCTCCTATACTTGTTTGTGATTTCCTCGAGAATCGGTAATACGGTAATGAGAAGCTGACATTTCCTAGGCGTTTACCATGCAGCAAATGCTGTGTTCAGAGATCTGCATGCATTACCTTCTTTCACTCTTATATTATAGTCACCATTTTACAGATAAGCAAAGTTTAGAAAATTAAGTAACCTCTCCAATGTCATAATTAATGGGCAACAGAATCTGGATGTGAACCCAGATCTTACACCTCTTAACCACCACCTTTTGTTGTTTGATTTTCACCCCTGAGCGTCCAGTGCCTACCAACATATCAGGCACTCACTTTTGCTTAATATGTATTTAGTGAATCTGTGAAATCCTTTTTCAGGGAAAAATTACCAAAACTGAGAAAGTAAAGTAGAAGATTAATACAATCAGAACAGATAAAATACAAACTTGGCAGGGTGTGGTGGCTCATGCCTGTAATCCCAGCACTCTGGGAGGCCCAGGGGGGAGGGGATCACCTGAAGTCTGGAGTTCGAGACCAGCCTGGCCAACATGGTGAAACCCCATCTCTACTAAAAATACAAAAATTAGCCAGGCGTGATGGCACATGCCTGTAATCCCAGCTACTCGGGAGGCTGAGACAGGAGAATCACTTGAACCCAGGAAATGGGGGTTGCAGTGGGCCGAGATCGCACCACTGCACTCCAGCCTGGGCAACACAGAGAGACTCTGTTTCCAAAACAAAAAAACAAACAAAAAATACAAACTCAAGGGCTCAAAAGCAAAAATCTGGAGTGGAACTCTGTAGAAATGAGATACATTGTGTACACCCCTCTTAACCAAAGCCCAATTCTGAACCGCCAAAATTAAACCTCTTATATTAGCTAGTGAACATTGCACTCACTTGAAATCTTCATTTTTGATAAACTCTACAATGATATCCTTCTCGGGTTGAATTTGAAGCATCTTCAAGGTTAAACACAGAAAGGGTGTTGGTTTTATGTTGCCACCATAGACGCCACCCACAAACCTTAACTCCATGGCTTTATCGACTACAAGTTCAGCTAAAAAACAAAAACAATACAGTGACATATTAGGGCTAAGCTCTTTCTAGTTGGAGTGGAGTTAGTTCAAGCTTTGGTTCTCCTAAATATACATCAACAGTGTAATATTAGGAGAACGAATGTGTATTAATAACAGTAACGACAGCAGCTAATATACATTGAGAATGGATAATAAAATAGATACCCTGCTAAGCTTTTCATATTATCTCACTTAACCTTTTTTAACAAGTCATGAAGAAAGTTCTAGCAATGTTCTTATTTCCAGGTAAGGAAAATGAGGGCTAAGAAAGGTAAAGTGACTTGCTCAAGGTCCACAGATTGTCACAGGACATGGATTTAAAGCCACAATTCAAATCGGAAGATTACCTGGAAGACTTCTCTGAAGCACTGATATTTATAAATACTGGAACCGGCCCAGATCTAAGAATAGTAAGATCATGAATTTGGTTTCAGGCATATTAACGTTAGGTCCTTAAAGACCTTCAACAGATTGTGTCAAAGTGTTATATCCGGATCCCTGAGCTTAACACTGTTGCAACCCAGCCTGCTATCATTAAATACGGAATAACTCACAACACACAACTGAGACAGCCTTCAGAATATGACCTTATCAGATTCATCTGTGCCTCTAATACTCAACACAAGACGAGGCACTTAGCAGGCACTCAAAATTTTTCTGAATGATCGACATACTCCGTTCCAGTACCACCCCCAGAGGCCAGTCGCTAGTCCTACCCGCGCTCGGTCAGGAGAAATGGGCCACAAGGGGGCTGAGAGGCGCTCCGCGCGCTTCCACTTACCTGTAAGTCCAAAGCACTCCTCTTTCCAGTACTTGGACTCATAGATTCGCGTTCGAATGATCTTCTCCACCAGATATTGAGGGTTGGTGCCGTGGATGCTGTGCGCATCCTTCACTGTACGGTTAGCCATTTTAGAATGCCTTCAATTCTATTTCGGTCGGATCCTTTAATGCGTCACATCCAGGTTCAGAAAAAGCACCTAGAGGAATGGAGAAAGGTGGAAGAAGTTTCACTAAACGGTTTAGGCGACCATCTTGAAACCGGAAACACCGCAGTGTAAAGGGCTTCCGCTCTTCGCGTCGCCGATCGAATCAATGATGGCGGCTGCATGTTAGCGGATGTACGTCATGCGCCCCTCTTAGGTGTACGGAGTGGGCGGGGCGAGCTAGTTGGTGTCGCATCGAAGGGACGTTCTGGGGGCGGGGCCACGCCGATTGGCGCGAAGTTTTCTTTTCTCCTTCCACCTTCTTTTCATTTCTAGTAAGACACACGCTTTGGTCCTGGCTTTCGGCCCGTAGTTGTAGAAGGAGCCCTGCTGGTGCAGGTTAGAGGTGCTGCATCCCCCGGAGCTCTCGAAGTGGAGGCGGTAGGAAACGGAGGGCTTGCGGCTAGCCGGAGGAAGCTTTGGAGCCGGGTGAGTGTGGCGTCCAGCGGGCTGCGAGGGACTCGGGGGAGGGCGCATCGGAACCTCTGAAACTGAGGACGTTCTCTGTAGACTCAGTCATTGATTCTTTTAGCTGACATGTACCAAGCGCCTGTTCAGTGCCAGGCACTGCTCTGAACTGTTAAGAGCGTTCCTCTGTTCCACACTCCGATTCCTAAAAGGCTTCCCGCGCTGCAGGGAACTGAGTTTGCAGGGGGTAAGGCGGAAGCCAACAGCCTAGAAGCAGGAGCATTCCTGCCCTCCGCACCCTGAGGCTCAGTGATGACTTTCCCTCCATCTGCATTTGTAAAGCACTCTACTTGTTTCGTTCTTTGAGCTATAGTGTAGGAATCACTACAGGGAAGGCGGAGCAGAGGTTATTACCCCATTTTACGGACGTAAATTGCGCCCAGAGAGGGACGTGTCTTAGGTCGCTTTTCGTGACTAAGCAGTCTGGTCTCCTACCCAGATCTTTTTTTCAGATGAGCTCCTAACTGCTGGGCTGTCTGTCATTCACCTTCTTTTCAGAAGAGAAGTCTGGTGGCCCCCTTCCTACTTCTCTTTTCTAACCCCGGAATTGAAGAGTCTTCTGCTGTGACAGTTGGAAAAGGCATTCTTATCCTGGTCTATTTGTGAAACTGCAATGATTAGATACGATTCTAGTTGTCTGTAACACATGAATAATAGTACCCTCGTCTCTGCTGTGTTAGGTGGGCTGGAAATG
Organism: Pan troglodytes; assembly: GCF_028858775.2. Lineage (NCBI taxonomy): Eukaryota > Metazoa > Chordata > Mammalia > Primates > Hominidae > Pan > Pan troglodytes. The sequence continues at coordinate 178,601,289 of NC_072398.2, forward strand.
CCAAAGGAGTTTCCAATATGACAGAATGGTTTAAGTCCCTTTGCAACAGTTTTTAACTTTAATGGAGGGCAATATGTGGACTTTAGGAGGTTTGTGAATCTGCCGAAATTGAATGCAAAATTTTGCTTGAATTATGTTAGTTCCATAATATTCATCAAATGATACTTAATAAATAAAACCACTGTACCTTACAAATAAATGCAAAGGATTAAGGTAGTGGGAAAGTGGATTTACCATTTTGCATTTTTTCACTTAATCTTCCATTATCCTAAAATAGTGCCTGGCACACGATGGGTACTTAATAAATATTGGTTGAATAAACGGAAGATTCTATTTTCTCCATTTTGTGGGTAAGTAAATTGAGGCCCAATCCACAATGCTCAGTCAGTGGCTGGGAAGCCTGATTTATTGTAATAAGTACACCAAAAGCAAGCTCTCAGTTACATATTAACATTATCCAGTTTCGGGCCAGGCTGGTCTCAAACTCCTGATCTCAAATGATCTGCCTACCTCGGCCTCCCTTAGTGCTGGGATTACAGGAATGAGCCACCACGCCCGGCCAACAATCATGTTTTAAAGAAATAATGTCATCAAAAAATGTTTATGATATAATTTTAGGTGAAAACATAAGAATACAAACTACTTATATGAGATAATTTGTTTTTCAAATTATACATGTATGATGTGATTATACATCACTTAGTAGCTCTGAATTTGAGCAAGTCACTTTCTCTCTAAGTGTCAGTTTTCTCCTCTGTAAAATGAGACACTGATGGTCCTTACCTCAGAAAGTTGCTGTAAATATTAAATAAAACTGCACTTGTTCAAAAAACTGGTCTGGGTGCGGTGACTACGCCTGTAATCCTAGCACTTTGGGAGGCTGAGGCAGGTAAATTTAACTCCATCTCAAAAACAAACAATTAAAAAAGAAATAATTGCTGATTCTCCTGCCTCAGCCTGCCGAGTGCCTGCGATTGCAGGCACGCGCCGCCACGCCTGACTAGTTTTCGTATTTTTTTGGTGGAGACGGGGTTTCGCTGTGTTGGCCGGGCCGGTCTCCAGCTCCTAACCGCGAGTGATCCGCCAGCCTCGGCCTCCTGAGGTGCCGGGATTGCAGACGGAGTCTCGTTCACTCAGTGCTCAATGGTGCCCAGGCTGGAGTGCAGTGGCGTGATCTCGGCTCGCTACAACCTCCACCTCCCAGCCGCCTGCCTTGGCCTCCCAAAATGCCGAGATTGCAGCCTCTGCCCAGCCGCCACCCCGTCTGGGAAGTGAGGAGCGTCTCTGCCTGGCCGCCTATCGTCTGGGATGTGAGGAGCCCCTCTGCCTGGCTGCCCAGTCTGGAAAGTGAGGAAGCGTCTCTGCCCGGCCACCATCCCATCTAGAAAGTGAGGAGCGCCTCTTCCCGGCCGCCATCACATCTAGGAAGTGAGGAGCATCTCTGCCCGGCAGCCCATCATCTGAGATGTGGGGAGCACCTCTGCCCTGCCGCCCCGTCTGGGATGTGAGGAGCGCCTCTGCCCGGTTGCCCCGTCTGAGAAGTGAGGAGACCCTCTGCCTGGCAACCGCCCCGTCTGAGAAGTGAGGAGACCCTCCGCCCGGCAACCGCCCCGTCTGAGAAGTGACGAGCCCCTCCGCCCGGCAGCCACCCCGTCTGAGAAGTGAGGAGCCCCTCCGCCCGGCAGCTACCCCATCTGGGAAGTGAGGAGCCTCTCCGCCCGGCAGCCACCCCGTCCGGGAGGGAGGTGGGGGGGTCAGCTCCCCGCCCGGCCAGCCGCCCCGTCCGGGAGGGAGGTGGGGGGGGGTCAGCCCCCCGCCCGGCCAGCAGCCCCGTCCGGAAGGTGAGGGGCGCCTCTGCCCGGCCACCCCTACTGGGAAGTGAGGAGCCCCTCTGCCCGGCCAGCCGCCCCGTCCGGGAGGGAGGTGGGAGGGTCAGCCCCCCGCCCGGCCAGCAGCCCCGTCCGGGAGGTGAGGGGCGCCTCTGCCCGGCCGCCCCTACTGGGAAGTGAGGAGCCCCTCTGCCAGGCCACCACCCCGTCTGGGAGGTGTACCCAACAGCTCATTGAGAACGGGCCATGATGACAGTGGCGGTTTTGTGGAATAGAAAGGGGGGAAAGGTGGGGAAAAGATTGAGAAATCGGATGGTTGCCGTGTCTGTGTAGAAAGAAGTATACATGGGAGACTTCATTTTGTTCTGTACTAAGAAAAATTTTTCTGCCTTGGGATCCTGTTGATCTGTGACCTTACCCCCAACCCTGTGCTCTCTGAAACATGTGCTGTGTTCACTCAGGGTTAAATGGATTAAGGGCGGTGCAAGATGTGCTTTGTTAAACAGATGCTTGAAGGCAGCAGGCTCGTTAAGAGTCATTACCACTCCATAATCTCAAGTACCCAGGGACACAAACACTGCGGAAGGCCGCAGGGTCCTCTGCCTAGGAAAACCAGAGACCTTTGTTCACTTGTTTATCTGCTCACCTTTCCTCCACTATTGTCCTATGACCCTGCAAAATCCGCCTCTGCGAGAAACACCCAAGAATGATCAATAAAAAAAAAGAAAAATACCAAAAAAAAAGAAAAAAAGAAAAAGAAGAAAAAAAAAAGATTAAATAAAACTGAATAGGCTGGGTGTGGTGGATAACACTTATAATCCCAGTACTTTGGGAGGCCAAGGCAGGAGGATCTCTTGAGGCCAGGAGTTTGAGACCAGCCTAGACAACACAGTGAGACCCCATTTCTACAGAAAATAAAAAACAAGGTTGAATTTTAAAACATGAAAAGAAATTGAAGAAAGACCAAAAAGAAATATCTTAAAATTCAAACCATGGTGGTGTTGTAGGTGCTTTTAATTTTCTTCTCTTTTTTTGAGACGGAGTTTCTCTCTGTCGCCCAGGCTGGAGTGCAATGGTGCAATCTCAGCTCACTGCAACTTGCGCCTCCTTGGTTCAAGTGATTCTCCTGCCTCAGCCTCCTGAGTAGTTGGGATTACAGGCAAGTGCCACCATGCCCGGCTAATTTTTTTTGCATTTTTAGTAGAGACGGGGTTTCACCATGTTGTTCAGGCTGGTCTCGAACTCCTGACCTCGTGATCTGTCCGCCTCGGCCTCCCAAAGTGCTGGGATTACAGGCGTGAGCCACCGTGCCTGGCCTTAATTTTCTTCTTTACAATATTTTAGTATATTTCAAATTTTCTAAAATGACATAACAAGAAATAAATTTAGGTGAAAAAAAAAAAAAAAAAACATTATCCAGTTTCACACGGTGTGTTGTAAGGTGAAGTAGTTAAGAGCACAGTAATTGCAATCTGGCTTTTCCGGGTTTGAGTTAAGGCTGTGCCATCCTGTATAAGATAGGATAAGTTATCACCTTGAAGTGATAATAACATCTACTTTTCTTTTTTTTATTTTGAGACAGAGTTCTGCTCTGTCACCCAGACTAGAGTGCAGTGTTGCGATCTCGGCTCACTGCAGCCTCCACCTCCCGGGTTCAAGTGATTTGCCTGCCACCACGCCCACCTGATTTTTGTATTTTTAGTAGAGACGGGGTTTCACCATGTTGGCCAGGCTGGTCCCGAACTCCTGACCTCAGGTGATCCACCCACCTCAGCCTCTCAAAATGCTGGGATTACAGGCGTGAGCCACTGCGCCCAGCCTTTGTATTTCTGTTTTATCCTTGTGTGCATTTTATAAGGGTCATGAAGACATTTACAACCCCTGTATCACTGTCTTTTAATTTCACTTTGTTAGATGTTTTACACCTATTGTTCTGCCTTATTCCTAGTATTTCTAAATGTTATAGTTTCATTTCTTAGGAATTGACCTTTCTGTTTTCCTGGATGGGAAGAGATACGGCATAGTACAAGATGGACACAGATGATACTAAATTGCCTGTGTGTAATCTTCGTAGACCATGACTTCAAATAAAATGTTTTCTTAGTCGCCCCATCTGGGAGGGAGGTGGGGGGCTGAGCCCCCCACCTGGCCAGCCACCCCAACCGGGAGGTGAGGGGCGCCTCTGCCCGGCCGCCCCTACTGGGAAGTGAGGAGCCCCTCTGCCCGGCCAGCCGCCCTGTCCGGGAGGGAGGTGGGGGGGTCAGCCCCCCGCCCGGCCAGCCGCCCCGTCCGGGAGGGAGGTGGGGGGCTCAGCCCCCCACCCGGCCAGCCACCCCATCCGGGAGGTGAGGGGCGCCTCTGCCCGGCCGCCCCTACTGGGAAGTGAGGAGCCCCTCTGCCCGGCCAGCCGCCCCGTCCGGGAGGGAGGTGGGGGGGGTCAGCCCCCCCGCCCGGCCAGCCGCCCCGTCTGGGAGGGAGGTGGGGGACTCAGCCCCCCGCCCGGCCAGCCGCCCCGTCCGGGAGGGAGGTTGGGGGGTCAGCCCCCCACCCGGCCAGCCACCCCGTCCGGGAGGGAGGTGGGGGGGTCAGCCCCCCGCCCGGCCAGCCACCTCGTCCGGGAGGTGAGGGGCGCCCCTGCCCGGCCACCACCCCGTCTGGGAGGTGTGCCCAACAGCTCATTGAGAACGGGCCATGATGACAGTGGCGGTTTTGTGGAATAGAAAGAAGGGGGAAAGGTGGCGAAAAGATCGAGAAATCGGATGGTTGCTGTGTCTGTGTGAAAAGGGGTAGACATGGGAGACTTTTCATTTTGTTCTGTACTAAGAAAAATTCTTCTGCCTTGGGATCATGTTGATCTGTGGCCTTGTCCCCAACCCTGTGCTCTCTGAAACATGTGCTGTGTCCACTCAGGGTTGAATGGATTAAGGGTGGTGCAAGATGTGCTTTGTTAAACAGATGCTTGAAGGCAGCATGCTCGTTAAGAGTCATCGCCACTCCCTAATCTCAAGTACCCAGGGACACAAACACTGCGGAGGGCCGCAGGGTCCTCTGCCTAGGAAAACCAGAGACCTTTGTTCACTTGTTTATCTGCTGACCTTCCCTCCACTATTGTCCTGTGACCCTGCCAGTTCCCCCTCTGCGAGAAACACCCAAGAATGATCAATAAAAAAAAAAAAAAAAAAATTAAAAAAAAAAAGTTTTCTTAGTCTAAAATGTATGGGAGTGTAGCAGGGGCAGAAAATAAGTCTGACCTCATTTGAAGGGAGGGACTGACTATGTCTTAGAATCCATCAGATAAATACCAAATATTTATCATGGTAACTCAGAGTTTGGACTCTTCCACAGAAGCCATGGCACACTACCCCACAAGGCTGAAGACCAGAAAAACTTATTCATGGGTTGGCAGGCCCTTGTTGGATCGAAAACTGCACTACCAAACCTATAGGTGAGTGATGGGGTCCTTTGGTTGTCCTGGAAATACAGCTTCTCAAGCTAAACAGTCAACTTGTATCTAGCCTGTTCTAATTACTACGGATTGACGATGAATGAACAGGAGATTAGAACTGATTGTAAGGAGGGTTTTGTTTGATGCAAGAAGATGGTGGGATAAATATAGCAGTTAGTGATGGAGCAAAATTATGGCAGGCTGATAAAATTTTGTATGTAGGATAATGTCATGTCTATTTAAGGTGAGTTCTATATAACTTTTGATGAAAATGAGATGATAGATGTTTTTACTATGTCTTTCCCAGCCCTGGAGATTTCTGACAATTTGACATTGTTATTGGGCAGCTTGACAGCCTTGGGAAACATTTGTTGTTCTTTGTCAATAACTGAGAGGAATTAGGGTTCCTAATAAGACCTTTGGATTCATTACTCAGCTAAAACAATTCATTCAACCCATTTTGCCTATTCTTAAATATAACTGGGCGAATTGGTTTCCCAGTAGGAGAGTTGGTCAGCAGAAAGAAATCAGGATTGGAGAGCCCTCTCCTTTGTGCCCAGGGGATCTGAAGAGCTTGACCCACTTTAGGTTATTTCATAATGTGCTTCTCTGTTACTTCCTAGAGAAATGTGTGTGAAAACAGAAGGTTGTTCCACCGAGATTCACATCCAGATTGGACAGTTTGTGTTGATTGAAGGGGATGATGATGAAAACCCGTATGTTGCTAAATTGCTTGAGTTGTTCGAAGATGGTGAGTTTGGGACTGGAATAATAAACCGTTCCTTGTCATGAATGATTGGGAGGTGGGGAGATTGTGGATTCTTTTGTTCACAGCAGTGTGCAGGGCACATTAGACTGAGGTGGGATCACGTAAAAACTAGCTGTGTCTTCTTCCATCTAGAAAATTTCTTTACTCACCAAAGCAGTATTGAGTAAAATGGAACTGGAAGGCTCAATAATTTAACTTTTTCATTATTTTGGGGAGTAAGCAAGGCTATTAAGGCAGAATTGGGGGGGATGGAGAGAATGGATGAATTTGGGGGAAAGGGAGAAGGAAAAAACAGGTAATTTGTACTATCATAGAGATGTGTCCTTTAGTTTTGGCATGAAGGTTAGTAATATATTTTGCAAGTGCTACTTCATTACAAGTGAAGAGGTAAGTTGGATTTGGAAGGTGTAGCAATTGGGGTTTCAGTCAGGGAAAACAAAAACACTTAAGATATTTTACCCAGAGGAACTTGTGTGTTAGTGTTGGAAAGGCTAGAAGAAAAGGTGACATTTACCAGAGATGAGTAAGTGCAGGAAGCCACTGCTGCCCCTAGGCTGGAGGAACAAAAGGGAAGGTGGCATCAACCAGAGCCTACAAGCCCACATTGAAAGCTTTAGCTGATTTGCTGACCTTCTAACCCTCTGCAAAACAAGAGGAGAGCACAGAAACGTGGGAGCGGGGCACAGCTCCACAAGGAGGATTAGGAAGATAGCAATTGGAAACTATCTAAAACTGCCTCGTTCAAGAGACAGAAGAAGGGCATGGTCATTAGGTAATCCTGTGGTAGTCTGTATGCCCAAGAGAAGGAACTGATAGACTGAGTGGATAAAGAAGTTTTATATTACTATAGTCCCCCTTATCCGTGGTTTCAACTTCTGCGATTTCAGTTACCTGACAACAACCATAGTCCAAAAATATTAAATGGAAAATCACAGAAAAAAACAAGTCATAAGCTTTAAATTGTGTGCCATTGTGAGTAATGTGGTGAAATCTCACGCTGTCCCACCTGAAATGTGAGTCATCCCTTTGTCCAGTGTATCCGTGCTGTACAGTATGTATGTGTAGGAAAAATCATAGCATATACAGGGTTAGTGGCAGCATCTGCAGGTTCAAGCATCTACTGGTCTTGGCGCGTACCCTCAGCAGATAAGGGGAGAGTACTGCACATAGATAAGGAGGATTTTGGACATACTTTCTCTTTGACATACTTAGAAGTATGGAGAAAAACCTCATCAAACTAATGTCCAGTAGAGGCAGCACATCAGAATCATGGGCTTTGGTGTATAGATTCTAGAATCCTCTCTTGGTGCTCCATTGGATGGCTTTAGTCTTTCTCTGAAGAAAGCTAAGCAGGGAAGAGATGATGATGATGAGGAGGCACTAGTGAGTGTTCTTTCGGTTGGAGCTATTGCTGGTATGGAGTGATACTAATCGTATGCTGTAATAATAAAGCTGAAGATTGCAAGCATTTGCCAGAAGTCATCTCAGTGGTTGATGCTGTAATTATTTTGTGTGTGTGTGTGTGTGTCTGTGTGTGACAGAATCTTGCCGTGTCACCCAGACTGGAGTGCAGTGGCACAATCTCAGCTCATGCAGCCTCAACCTCCTGGGTTCAAGCAATTCTCCTGCCTCAGCCTCCCAAGTAGCTGGGATGACAGGCACCTGCCACCATGCCCAGCTAATTTTCTTTTTCTTTCTTTCTTTTTTTTTTTTTGAGACGGAATCTCGCTGTGTTGCCCAGTCTGGAGTGCAGTGGTGCCATCTCGGCTCACTGCAAGCTCTGCCTCCCGGGTTCAAGCCATTCTCTTGCCTCAGCCTCCTGAGTAGCTGAGACTACAGGCACCCGCCACCATGCCCAGCTAATTTTTTGTATTTTTAGTAGAGACGGGGTTTCACCGTGTTAGCCAGGATGGTCTTGAGCTCCTGACCTCATGATCCGCCCGCCTCAGCCTCCCAAAGTGCTGGGATTACAGGCGTGAGCCACCACGCCTGGACAATTTTTTGTATTTTTAGCAGAGGTGAGGTCTCACCATGTTGGGCAGGCTGGTCTCCAACTCCTGACCTCAAGTGATCCGCCTGCCTTGGCCTCCCAGAGTACTGTGATTACAGACGTGAGCCACTGCACCCAGCCTGATGCTATAATTCTTGCTAGGATTTTTGTTTTGCTGCTGTTTGATGCTGTCTTTATAGTCACTGATTTTTCTTTGTTCATTGCCTGTGTTTAGAGTAGCTCCTCTCAGAGGCCTTTTTGTCATTCCTTTGCCGGCTGATAGCACCATTAGGAAATGGAGCAATCCCAGAAGAGCGGGTGTGTGGGCTGGAAGTAGATTGCTGCAGTTGGTCATGTGACCTTTGACAAACTCTTTAAGGTCCCCGTCACTTGATTTCTTTGCCTGAAAAGGGGGATAGCTGTAGTACCTACCTTGTAGGGTTATTAGAAGGATTAAGGATCGGCCAGGTGTGGTGGCTCATGCCTGTAATCCCAGCACTTTGGTAGGCCGAGGCAGGCAGATCACGAGGTCAGGAGATTGAGACCGTCCTGGCTAACATGGTGAAGCCCCGTCTCTACTAAAAATACAAAAAAATAATTAGCTGGGCGTGATGGCGGGCGCCTGTAATCCCAGCTACTTGGGAGGCTGAGGCAGGAGAATGGTGTGAACCTGGGAGGCAGAGCTTGCAGTGAGCCAAGATCAAACCACTGCACTCCAGTCCAGGTGACAGAGTGAGACTCCGTCTCAAAAAAAAAAAAATAAATAAAAGATAACACATGTTGGGCCAGGCATGGTGGCTCATGCCTGTAATCCCAGCACTTTGAGAGGCCAAGGCGGGCGGATCACTTGAGGTCAAGAGTTTGAGACCAGCCTGGCCAACATGGTGAAACCCCATCTCTACTAAAAATATAAAAATTAGCCAGGCGTGGTGGCACAGGCCTGTGGTCCCAGCTACTCGGGAGGTTGAGCCAGGAGAATCTCCTGAACCAGGGAGGCAGAGGTTGCAGTGAGCCGAGATCACGCCACTGCACTCCAGCCTGGGGGACAGAGCAAGACTCCGTCACAAAAAAAAAAAAAGAAAATTTTGGCGGGAGGTGGTGGCTCATGCCTGTAATTCCAGCACTTTGGGAGGCCAAGGTAGGCAGATCACATGAGGTCACGAGTTTGAGACCAGCCTGGCCAACGTGGTGAGACCTCGTTTCTACTGAAAATACAAAAATTAGCCAGGTAGGATGGCAGGTGCCTGTAATCTCCGCTACTCAGGAGGCTGAGGCAGCAGAATCACTTTAACCCAGGGGCAGAGTTTGCAGTGAGCCAAGATGGGGCCACTGCACTCCAGCCTGGGTGACAGAGACTCTGTCTCAAAAAACAAAAAACAAAACCACACATGTCAAGGGCTAAGCACAGTGTCTGGCACATAGGAATTGCTCAGTAAAGTGTCCTTGAGTTGTCTTAACCTTTCCCTTTCCACCAAATTCTTTCTAGATTCTGATCCTCCTCCTAAGAAACGTGCTCGAGTACAGTGGTTTGTCCGATTCTGTGAAGTCCCTGCCTGTAAACAGCATTTGTTGGGCCGGAAGCCTGGTGCACAGGAAATATTCTGGTATGATTACCCGGCCTGTGACAGCAACATTAATGCGGAGACCATCATTGGCCTTGTTCGGGTAGGTGATGCCACCATCCTTGGTTCTACCTTGAAGCTTATTTCTGTCTGCCTCCTGAACTTCATGACCCCAGAAATATTACCGGCTCTAATACCCCATAGGGAATGCATTATTTCCTGTCATCTTCTGTGCTTGCCTGTCTGTTTCATCTCAACAGATATTTATTGAGAGCACGTATCATGTGTTAGGAGCCTCCTACAAGAAGTGACATTTGGGTTGTGACCTGAGGGATGAGCAGGAATTAGCAGATGTATCTCAGGGGGATGTTATATTTAGCTATGACTGTGGCATGCATAAAGCATTGTGAGGCTGAATATGCTGGCTTAAACGAGGACTGCACCTTGAGTAAATCAGTACAAAGAGTGCTAGTTGCTACAGACAAATTTGTATGACAGGATTTCTTAATAAATCATGTGCTAATGAGCGGCTGGTTTGCAGGCTGAGGTAAGTCACTGGTTATGAGTTTTTCCTGAAGTGACTTCAGGCTCCCCAACATGGGATTAGGTTGTGATGTGAGGTGTGGTTGTATGCTGATTATGTGGTTCATTGAGCGTTAGGGTAGAGACTCTCGTCTGGCATGATTATCTTAATTTATCTTTGAGTTAAATGAGTGAAGGAGAGAAAGCTAAAGGAGTGTGAGGCAGATGCAAAAGTTGAGGCAGCAGGATGAGTATACGCGGAGAGGCACAGGGCTTGGAGCATCTGGGCAGGAGCACAGTGGTGGGAATAGCAGGACTGTGACAAGACCTCTTCAAGGAGTATTGCGCACTCTGTAGGTAAAATGAGGCCAGATCTTAGAAGGCATTGAAAAATTAAGTAATTTGGTCTTGCTACAGTGGGAGCCATTATTGGCTGTTGAGCAGGCGAGCATGTTTAGATAAGTTTGTGGGGAAACTTGGCATAGGCGAACAGAATGGACTGGAAAAGAAAGCAATGGTAGGGTATAAGAATATCAGCTAGGAGGAATCTGTGAAAATAACCCAGGAGTGAGAGGATGCATATTTGAACTAGGGTGATGATAATAATAGGAATTGAGAGATGAACAATAAACATTTTTAAAATGAAATGAAAGGAATAATTTATTTCATTGATGTCTTTAAAGTGATTAATGATAAAATGAGTAAATACTCAGTAAATATTCATTATTATGTGTTTTTCTAGCAATATGCTATGCCATGTCTATGCATCTTTAGATTGGAAAGGTAACATTTTAGGTACAGATATGGACTTCAATGTTTTTAATTGTAGCTCTGATGGAATACTCCTTGGCTCTCTTGGGGCTCATCTCTTCCTACTTATCTATACTTCCTAAATTCAGGTGATACCTTTAGCCCCAAAGGATGTGGTACCGACGAATCTGAAAAATGAGAAGACACTCTTTGTGAAACTATCCTGGAATGAGAAGAAATTCAGGCCACTTTCCTCAGAACTATTTGCGGAGTTGAATAAACCACAAGAGAGTGCAGCCAAGTGCCAGAAACCCGTGAGAGCCAAGAGTAAGAGTGCAGAGAGCCCTTCTTGGACCCCAGCAGAACATGTGGCCAAAAGGATTGAATCAAGGCACTCCGCCTCCAAATCTCGCCAAACTCCTACCCATCCTCTTACCCCAAGAGCCAGAAAGAGGCTGGAGCTTGGCAGTAAGTTGTGGAATGGATCACAGTGGTCAATACTGGGGCTAAAGGGTTATGTGATAAAAATGATAATTTATGGGAAAGTATTGAGTTAGTGATCACAGTGCGCTATAGCCTGGAACTCAAGTGATCATGCTCAAGCAATCCTCCTGCCTCAGCCTCCCCAGTAGCTGGGACTGCAAGGGTACATCACTGCACTTGGCTCCATTTTCTGGGTTTTTTTGTTTTTGTTTTTTGAGACAGAGTCTTGCTGCGTCACCCAGGTTGGAATGCAATGGCACAATCACGACTTATTGTAGGCTTGACCTCTTGGGCTCAAATGATCCTCCTTCCTCAGTCTCCCAAGTAGCTGGGACTACAAGTGTGTACCACTATGCCTGGCTAATTTTATTTTAATTTTTTGTAGCAAGAGGGTCTTGCCATATTGCCCAGGCTGGTCTCAAAGTCCTGGGCTCAAGTGATCCACCCGCCTTGGCCTCCCAAAGTGCTGGGATTACAGGCATGAGCCACCATGCCCAACTATCAAAGTTTGTGTTTAATTTTAGGACTTCTCCCTTTTTTTATTTAATTTTTTAAATATGTGAAACATTAATATCATTCGAGTCAAAACTACTTAAATGTACCCAGAAAAGCACTACTCCTTTCCTTGCCCTCCAACCCTGCTTACTCCACCTTCTATATGTTAATTAATTGTTTTACTTTCTGGTTTATCTTTCCTATGTTTCGTTTTGGAAAAATCAGCAGATACATATACATATATGTATACCTATATGCAGACACACATATATTTTTATTTTTCGTTTTCTTACCAAAAGGGTAGTATACTGGATATATTCTTTTCCAACTTGCTTTTTCCCCTTACAATGTATCTGAAACTCACCCCACAGCCTTTCTGAGAGCTCATCCTCATCTTATTGTAGTCATTCATCCTTTTTTGAATGTTTTGTGTAGGTGTCAAGTTCAAGTATAAGTTACTTGTATTCTTGATAGCTCTATAGTACAGTATGTGTTTTAGGAGCTGAATATAAATGTATAAAACATTTAGAAAATGCAGCATAAATATCAACTAATCTGTAATATCATCTTCAGAAATAAAGGGGCTGACTGGGCGTGGTGGCTCACACCTGTAGTCCCAACACTTTTGGAGGCCGAGGCGGGTGGATCAACTGAGGTCAGGCATTTGAGACCAACCTGGCCAACATGGTGAAACCCCGTCTCTACTACAAATGCAAAAAATTAGCCAGGTGTGGCAGTGCATGCCTGTAATCCCAGCTATTCGGGAGGCTGAGGCAGGAGAAGCACATGAACCTGGGAGGCACAGGTGGCAGTGAGCTGAGATCACGCTATTGCACTCCAGTCTGAGCAACAGAGCGAGACTCTGTCTCAGAAAAAAAGAAAGAAAGAAACAAGGGAGTTTTTCTTTTTTTTTTCTTTAGTTCCTCATATGTCCCCTCTTCTTCCTCTTTTCAACTCTGTTGAAATTTTACCTTTCTTTCAAGGTATATCTCAAAAGCCATCTTTATGAGCACTCAGGTGCTTCTGGACACTTATTTCACTTTATATAATATAATAGGCAGTCATGTGTATCATCTGTTAGACTAGAGTGTTTTTTGTGTTGGAACCAGGATTGAGCCTCATTCAGCTTTTGCTTAACCTCAGCCCCTGGCACACGCCTGCCTTTTTAACTGCTCAGTTGGTAGCTGCAAATGAGCAGCTGGGGTTCTTGGTGCTGTGGTCCTCGTGACAAGGGAGCAATTCCAGACAGTTTTGTGTATTCACAGAACCCAGTGGATTGTCCCCAGGAACCCCACTTCTCTCCATTGGCAGATATAATCTGGGTTAAGAAAAATCTCGGCCTCATTGTTACTTGATAGCATCTCTAGTATAAATCTCTTCAGATGTCATTGAGTTAGGGTTGAAGGCGTGCGATGTCACCCCTGATTGAGACCCACTATTCTGATAGGTTATTTCAGGGAAACCTGTTAGAGATGAGAGAACACTCCATTTATCTGCAAAAGCTGACTTAAAAGTTGACTTATGGTTCTAACTAGGAAAATCACTCCTAAAATTTAGGTGAGAGATGAAAAATTATTAGAGCTACCTGGGCTGGAGAAAGAAAGCCTGGAATGATTAAAAATGTAGATAATTCCTGTTTTACATATAACTCAGTGGCTGAATTTGGCTGTGATGAGATTGTGGGTTTGTATATTGTTAGGTAAAAAATTTACACATTGTGATGATTTCTCTTGGACTTAGGTAACCCTCAGATGTCCCAGCAGACTTCATGTGCCTCCTTGGATTCTCCAGGAAGAATAAAACGGAAAGTGGCCTTCTCGGAGATCACCTCACCTTCTAAGAGATCTCAGCCTGATAAACTTCAAACCTTGTCTCTAGCTCTGAAAGCCCCAGAGAAAACCAGAGAGACTGGACTCTCTTATACTGAGGATGACAAGAAGGCTTCATCTGAACATCGCATAATCCTGAGAACCCGAATTCCAGCTTCGAAAACCACAGACATTAGAGAGGAGAGAACACTTACCCCTATCAGTGGGGGACAGAGATCTTCAGTGGTGCCGTCCGTGATTCTGAAACCAGAAAACATCAAAAAGAGGTGACCAGGGACATTACCCACAGAGCAAATTGAAATCCTTCACATCATGTGAAGTGTGTGAGTCATAGTCAAAAAAGTTCGAACAGTAGTTGAAAAACCTATGTCACAGAAGTATTGGGGAGCTTTCTTAAAATACAGATTTCTAGGCCTCTTCCCACACCTAGTGAGTCAGACTCCAAGCACTGGCCCTAGGAATCTGTATTTGGAAATGCTCTTCAGATGGTTCCAGTATACCGAGCTGTTATTTGGGGATCATTGCTATAGAAGATAACTTCCCAAACCTGCATTGCTATCCAGTTTGGGATTTCATTATTTCCTGTGGCTTTTTGCCACACTTTAACAGTCATTTTTTAAAGCAGTTTTTCATTGTTGTTGTTTCATTTTATTTCAATAGTTTTTGGGGAATAGGTGGTCTTTGGTTACATGGATAAGTTCTTAAGTGGTGATTTCTGAGGTTTTGGTGCACCTGTCACCTGACCAGTGTACATTGTACCCTATATGTAGTCTTTTATCCCTCACCCACCTTCCACCCTTCCCCCTGAGTCCCCAAAGTCCCTTATATCATTCTTATGCCTTTGCATCCTCATAGCTTAGCTCCCACTTATAAGTGAGAACATATGATATTTGGTTTTCCATTTCCAAGTCACTTCACTTAGAATAATGGTCTCATCTCCATCCAAGTTGCTGGAAGTGCCATTATTTCATTGTTTTATGGCTGAGTAGTATTCCATGGTAAATATATACCACATTTTCTTTATCCACTCGTTGGTTGATGGGTATTTAGGCTGGTTCCATATTTTTGCAATTGCAAATTGTGCTGCTATAAACATGCGTGTGCATGTGTCTTTTTTTTAATATAATGACTTCTTTTCCTTTGGGTAGATACCCAGGAGTGGGATTGCTGAATCAAATGGTGGATCTACTTTTAGTTATTTAAGGAGTCTCCACACTGTTTTCTATAGTGGTTGTACAAGTTTACATTCCCACCAGCAGTGTAGAAGTGTTCCCTTTTCTGGCTGGGCGCGGTGGCTCACGCCTGTAATCCTAGCACTTTGGGAGGCTGAGGCGGGCGGATCACAAGGTCAGGAGATCAAGACCATCCTGGCTAACACAGTGAAACCCCATCTCTACTAAAACATAAAAAATTAGCCGGGCTTGGTGGTGGGCGCCTGTGGTCCCAGCTACTTGGGAGGCTGAGGCAGGAGAATGCCGTGAACCTGGGAGGCGGAGTTTGCAGTGAGCGGAGGTCGCGCCACTGCACTCCAGCCTGGGCGACAGCGAGACTCCGTCTCAAAAAAAAAAAAAAAAGAAGTGTTCCCTTTTCACCACATCCACACCAACATCTATTATTTTTTGATTTTTTTAAGTTATGGCCATTCTAACAGGAATAAGGTGGTATTTCATTGTGGTTTTAATTTGCATTTCCCTGATAATTAGTGCCGTTGAATATTTTTTCATATGTTTGCTGGCTGTTTCTGTATCTTCTTTTGTGAATTGTCTATTCATGTCCTTTGCCTACTTTTTTTTTTACCTTTTGTTTTTTTTTGAGCGGGAGTCTTGCTCTGTCGCCCAGGCTAGAGTGCAGTGGTGCGATCTTGGCTCACTACAGCCTTTGCCTCCTGGGTTCAAGCAATTCTCCTGCCTCAACCTCCTGAGTAGCTGGGACTATAGGCACTCACCACCACGCCCGACTAATTTTTGTATTTTAGTAGAGGTGGGATTTCACCATGTTGGCTAGGCTAGTCTCGAACTCCTGATCTCAAGTGATCCACCCATCTCAGCCTCCCAGAGTGCTGGGATTATAGGCGCGAGCCACCGCACCCGGCTCTTTGCCCACTTTTTGATGGGATTATTTGTTTTTTTCTTGCTGATTTGTTTGAGTTCCTTGTAGATTCTGGATATTAGTCCTCTGTTGGATGCATAGTTTGCAAATATTTTCTCCCACTCTGTGGGTTGTCTGTTTATAGTCTGCTGATTATTTCTTTTGCTGTGCAGAAGCTTTTTAGTATCATTAGGTCCCATTTATTTATTGTTGTTTTTGTTGCATTTGCTTTTGGGGTTCTAAGTCATGAATTCTTTGCCTAACAATGTCTAGAAGACTTTTTCCAATGTTATCATCTAGATTTTTTTTTTGTTTTTTGAGATGGAGTCTCACTCTGTCTGACGCCCAGGCTGTAGTGCAGTGGCATGATCTCAGCTCACTGCAACTTCTGCCTCCCGGGTTCAAGCAATTCTTCTGCCTCAGCCTCCTGAGTAGCTGGGACTACCAGCGCGAGCCACTACACCTGGCTAATTTTTGTATTTTTAGTAGAGACGGGGTTTCACCATATTGGCCAGGCTGGTCTCGAACTCCTGACCTTCTGATCCACCTGCCTCAGCCTCCCAAAGTACTGGGATTACAGGCGTGAGCCACTGCGCCTGCCCGTTATCTTCTAGATTTTTTATGGTTTCAGGTTTTAGATTTAAGTCTCTGATCCATCTTGAGTTGATTTTTGTATAAGATGAGAGATGAGGATCCAGTTTCTTTCTTCTTCTTCTTTTTTTTCTTTTTTTGGAGACAGAGTTTTGCTGTTGTTGTCCAGGCTGGAGTGCAATGGCACGATCTCGGATTACTGCAACCTCCGCCTCCTGGGTTCAAGCGATTCTCCTGCCTCAGCCTCCCGAGTAGCTGAGATTACAGGCACCTGCCACCATGCCCAGCTAATTTTTTTGTATTTTTAGTAGAGACAGGGTTTCACTGTGTTGGCCAGGCTGATCTCAAACTCCTGACCTCAGGTGATCCACCCACCTCGGCTTCCCATTTTTGTATTTTTAGTAGAGACAGGGTTTCACCGTGTTGGCCAGGCTGATCTCAAACTCCAGACCTTAGGTGGTCCACCCACGTCGGCCTCCCAAAGTGCTGGGATTACAGGCATGAGCCACCATGGCCGGCCCCAGTTTCATTCTTCTACATGTGGCTTGCCAATTATTCCAGCACCATTTGTTGAACAGGGTGTCCTTTTCCCACTTTGTGTTTTTGTTTGCTTTGTCGAACATCAGTCGGCTATAAGTATTTGGCTTTATTTCTGGGTTCTCTGTTCTGTTCCATTGGTCTATGTGCCTATTTTTATACCAGTACTATGCTGTTTTGGTAACTATATCCTTGAAGTTATAGTTTGAAGTCAGGTAATGTGATGCCTCCAGATTTTTCTTTTTGCTTAGTATTGCTTTGTCTATGCGGGCTTTCTTTTTTGGTCCATATGAATTTTAGTATTGTTTTTTCTAGTTCTGTGAAGAATGATGATAGTATTTTGATGGGAATTGCACTGAATATGTTGAATCTGTAGATTGCTTTTGCATTGTGGTCATTTACACAATATTGATTCTACCCATCCATGAGCATGGGATGTGTTTCCATTTGTTTGTGTCATCTGTGATTTCTATCAGCAATGTATCAGATCTAGGACCTTTTTGGATGAGTCTTCAGGGTTTTCTAGGTATATGATCATATCATTGGTGCACATTAACAGTTTGACATGCTCTTTTTTAATTCGGATGCCCTTTATTTCTTTCTCTTTTCTGATTGCTCTGGCTAGGACTCATTTTTTAACTGGAGACTATTCTCAAATACAAACTGTACAAAAAGATAAGACATTTAGAACAAACTTTGCTGTACAAATAAAAATGCAACAAGCCAGAAGTTACAATTTGTAGTATTTGCTACCTAGAAACTTCAGCACCTGTTCCATAATAGGTTGCTCAGTAAATGCTTTATATTGAATATATAGCTGCATTTCTGCTAACCTTGAGCCTGTGTGGATAATAAATTCATGCATGCGTCAGAAACAAAAAAGGACAAGCACCTCTCCCTGGGAGTAGCATATTTTGGTCTCTAGTTGGGGAGGTGGTGAGTCTAATTTAAATAAGCTTAAGGCAGACTTTGAACTCTGGGTTTGAGTCAAGCTTCAATTATAACTTTTTAGTTATAATTTTTTGCCAACTTTTTAGCAGAAAGAAAGTTTTACTCTTTTCAAAGTATATATAAAAAGACTGGGAGCCAATCAGGCCACTTGACTATCTTCTAGTGCCTTTTGTACACTCTGGTATCCAAAACTGCTTCCCGTGACCTCGCTGTGATTTCTTGCAGGGATGCAAAAGAAGCAAAAGCCCAGAATGAAGCCACCTCTACTCCCCATCGTATCCGCAGAAAGAGTTCTGTCTTGACTATGAATCGGATTAGGCAGCAGCTTCGGTAAGACTACTCCTTGGCAGGCAGAGAAACATTGCTGCCATCTCTGATATCTATAATCTTATCTCCTAATGCCTCTTATACTGTTTATTTGCCAATCCATTGAAATTGACCTTTTACCTAGCATGTCCACTGGAATTATGTTAAGTTTCAAATAATTGTCTTAGTCTGAAGGGGCAAGAAATACTTCCTGGGCTTAGGTGACTCCCATCCCTAATCATCATGTCCAGCAAGACTGTTGGTGGGATGGGGTGCCTAAAAGCATGAACTTGGATTCTGACAGATCTGGATTTGAACCTGGGCTTTGTCATTTACCATCTGTGTAACCTTGGGAAGGCAAAATTACCTTTCTAAGCCTGAAATTCCTCATCTACAAAATATAATAATATACATGTCATAAAGTTGTTGAGGGGTTTGATGAGATAATATAAATAATGCTCCTAACAGAGTGTCTCGGTAGCAAGCACCCATGTCGCCTGGTCACAGGAGGGACCCTGCAATACTTGTAATCCACACTAATGTTATAGAGTTCTTCTTATTTAGACTTGAACACTAGTATCAAAAAATATGTCCCTACCATTCAGGTTTCTAGGTAATAGTAAAAGTGACCAAGAAGAGAAAGAGATTCTGCCAGCATCAGAGATTTCAGACTCTAGCAGTGACGAAGAAGAGGCTTCCACACCGCCCCTTCCAAGGAGAGCACCCAGAACTGTGTCCAGGAACCTGCGATCTTCCTTGAAGTCATCCTTACATACCCCCACGAAGGTGCCAAAGAAGAGTGTAAGGTTCTTCTAGGTTTACTTCCCATTGAAGCATCCCTCTCTTAGTTTAAAAGTTACAAATGCTGAAGTCACAGATTAGTAACAGCTGGAATCTGAGGACAGATCTGTTATATTCAATACTATTCTTTGTGGAATATTCATGGAGAAAGGGACCTAAGTGAACACTAGGACTGAAAATGAATCTAGTAGAGAATGATTTTTGAGGTAAGTCCCTTTTACAGTACAGAATCAGATGGCCAAGAGCTGAACTTCCTGAGGGAAGTAAGTACAAGACCCACTCCTGTTTGCATTTCCCACGGAGCACTGGCAGAGTGGGTATCGCATGTACGGCCACCGAGCTGTGGTGTTAGTTTTGTTGTCCCACTTGATACACCTGAGAAACCGGGAGTGCTACTTACATATTGGTAACAAATCATGTCACAGCAAGATGGAAGGAGAAGATCAATGGACATCTTTTCTGCTTCCTGTGGAGCTTTAGCAGAACACCGAAAAGGTATTCAGATCAGGATCTTCTCATGTTCGAATGTGCTTGAGAAATGTTTGAATTAGAGTTAAATTGACAGAGCATCTTATTCTTTGGAACACAATTGAGAAATCTTAATTAGAAGACTTTCTAAAGCTGATGTCCATTTTTCCATATGAAGATGTGATTTGGCTTGGGTTGAAATCAAAGAAAAATCTCGGCTGGGCATGGTGGCTCATGCGTGTAATCCCAGTACTTTGGAGGCCGAGGTGGGTGGATCACTTGAGGTCAGGAATTCAAGACCAGCCTGGCCAACAATGGTGAAACCCTGTCTCTGCTTAAAATACAAAAATTAGCCAGGCATGGTGGCAGGTGCCTGTAATCCCAGCTACTCTGGAGGCTGAGGCGGGAGAATCACTTGAACCTGGGAGGCAGAGGTTTCAGTGAGCTGAGATCGCACCATAGCACTCTAGCCTGGGCGACAGAGTGAGACTGTATCTCAAGAAAAAAGAAAAGTCTCTAGGGAAAGGAATCCAGTAGATCAGTAGTCCCCAGCTCCTTTGGCACCAGGGACCCCCTTCGTGGAAGACAAATTTTCTACGGATGGCAGGGGCTTGGGGGATGGTTTCAGGATGAAATTGTTCTACCCTAGATCACCAGGCATTGGATTCTCATAAGGAGTGTGCAACCTAGATCCCTTGCACACACAGTTCACAATAGGATTTGCACTCCTATGAGAATCTAATGCCTCTGCTGCTCTAGCAGAAGGCAGAGCTCAGGTGGTAATGCTCACCCCACCCACCACTCACCTCCTGCTGTGTCCTGGTTCCTAACAGGCCTCTGGTTTGATTGTGTCTCCTGGCCCCCACCCAAAAGTAGGGATATAGGGTGTAGGGTACCTTCAGCATAATAAAAAAGGGCAGAAGCCCATCAGGTTTCTTGATACCTTCTCAGCAAGGCCTTGTCAACACTTTTCTGTTTTCTCCAAAATTAATAAATGTAAGGCCTTTTTTTTTTTTTTTAGACACGCTCTTGCTCTGTCTCTTGCCCAGGCTGGAGTGCAGTGGTGCAATCTCAACTCACTGTAGCCTCAACCTCCTGGGCTCAAGCGATCCTTCCACCTCAGCCTCCCAAGTAGCTGGGACTACAGGAGTGTGCCATCATGCCTAGCTAATTTAGAGGGGGCTTTCACCTCTGTGTTGCCCAGGCTGTCCTCAAACTCCTGAGTTTAAGCAGTCCTCCCTTCTTGGCCTTTCTAAGTTTTGGGATTACAGGCGTGAGTCACCGCACCAGCCTGTAAAGCCTTTTAAACAGTTTAAGTGCTTTCTGCCTCGGGAGGAAATGGAGAGATTGTTCTCTCTCTAGCCAGGCTGAAAACAGAGGGTGGGTGGAGTGAAATGCCCCATAGAAGGGAATGCTTTGTAGAAACGCCATGAAGATGAGGGAAGCAGCAGCAGGCTTGTTCTAGCAAGCCATGAGCAAGGAAGAAGATAGAGGGCTGTTAGACTACACTAAGCGGTGACCTGGGGGTTTGGAGTGGAAAAGTCTGCCAAGGTTTCTCCAAATCCCGCACCGTGGGCCGTGGAAGTCCTGGGCTGATGCTTGGCCATATCTTCAAATAAGCCCAGGGAAAGATCTAATGAATCAAACCTAGTTTATGCCTCCTCTTCTCTTCTGTATTTGGGCAGAGTAGTTAGGGTGTCTTAAACATTTCTTGTATTTCAAGATAATATTTTACTTTTAAATAGTATTTCATCCAAACTTAATTCTTTCCTCAGACTGACATTGTTATAAATCCTGATACTATACATACATTAGAAAAAAGAAACCATGTTTGGACGATGAACAAAGTTTATGCAATGTGAGGTGAGAGAGGGAGAGTCATGGTCCTTTATCCAGGAAGGAACTAAGAGGAATTCACCACCTCTCTTCCTTTTATCAGATCAGCACAAATCACATTTGCTGGTGTGTCCTGGATGGTGTTTTGCTTTTTCCTTGTGAAATATGTTCTTTGTTTTCAATACAGCTCAAGCCTAGAATGCCACGTGGTGCCACTCCTCAGATCCGTAGTCGAAGCCTGGCTGCCCAGGAGCCGGCCAGTGTGCTAGAGGAAGCCCGACTGAGGTACTGCTGCTCTTGATTCCCCTTCAGAGAGGCAGGAACCATGGGGCCTCTGCTTTCATTCACATAAAATTAGCAGTCACTGGTCTACCTAATAAAGGTAGATACACTGTGTGTCTATACTTTTACCTATCTAGGTAAAGTGAGTGTATGTTTAGAAAAAAGAAACCTCTCAGGCAGCATCTGGGTTAGCCAGTGTGGACAGGCCCTGGGAGGATTGGCCTTCCCGTCTACTGCCATAATTTCCGCAGGGATGGAAGATGATTAGTCAGGACAGTGCCTCTTTGTTTTGATGCCCTTTAGAACCATATGGAGACTTTCATATAAGTCTGGATCCTGTCAGAAATCAAGCAAAATCTGAATCTCCTGTGGGATGAGGTCCACCCATGTGATTTGGGTGGAGAAACGGAGGCCAAGGATTATGAGGCCAAATGGAGGGATTTGAGAATGAAGGGATTCTCTAGCATTTGAAATTGAGTTTTCAGGTAGAAACATAGACAAGAAACCATAATCATTTTCCATTGATTAATGAGTAGATGGTTGGGGAATGTTCCTAAAGTCTTCCTTTTCTTCCATTTACCACCAATGGTAGGCTGCATGTTTCTGCTGTACCTGAGTCTCTTCCCTGTCGGGAACAGGAATTCCAAGACATCTACAATTTTGTGGAAAGCAAACTCCTTGACCATACCGGAGGGTGAGTCATGTGAGGCAGGCAGGGTAGTTTGGGGAATAAGGCCCCTGCTAGTAGAATGCCTTGGGTGTTACAGTTCAGCCATACAGGCTTTCTCCAGTATCAGCAGACTAGACCAAATCGTTGCTGAAGCCCAAAGCTTCTGAAACATTGGTTGCCAAAGTAATCCTATAGTAACAGAAATTTTGCCTTTCAGAAAGAATGAAACTGGCCTTCATTGAGTAGGCAGTTTGCATATAGCATTATGCAAACTGTGGAATGAATGATTCTATATAAGCAGGTCCTACTCTGACCAGCTTCCAAGGATGGTCCCTATTGCCCCCACCTCCACATTTCAAGGGTCTCGGTCCTTCCCTCAGTATACATTCCCACACTCCTAACTGATTATAGCGTGTAGTGGCTGGCTGAGACCTACCCCACGGGTTTTCCCCTCTTGCTCTAGGTGCATGTACATCTCCGGTGTCCCTGGGACAGGGAAGACTGCCACTGTTCATGAAGTGATACGCTGCCTGCAGCAGGCAGCCCAAGCCAATGATGTTCCTCCCTTTCAATACATTGAGGTCAATGGCATGAAGCTGACGGAGCCCCACCAAGTCTATGTGCAAATCTTGCAGGTAAGCAGAGCTGTTTAGGCTTTTTGGAAAATGCTGTTTCTTCGTGACACATGAAAAAGGAAAGAGTTACTTAATTTTGCATGTATTGCATGTTCATGATATACCAGGCATTGTCCTTTCTATAGAGGTAGCAAGGGCAAGGAAGACAGAATTCTTACCCTAACAGACTTCAAAGTCTAGGAGCTGGATAATGATTACAAGCCAGGAAACCAGTACTTACCCACATGGTGAAAACTGTGAGCTCACAGGTAGCAGTGTGGCAACATGGAAAAGGGGTCCGTGGCAGGCCAGAGGTTAAGCCTTGCTCTTTTGTCCATGGGCTGTTATTTTGGAGCAGGTAACATCCAGTTATAGAATTCTGTAATAGTGATTTTAAGGGGGCTTCTGGCCCAGCCTGTGACTCATTTGCATTTCAAACTCATATACTTTCTTTATCTTTTGGTGCCTTCTCTTGTCCTTCCAAGTTAAAGTTAAGACTAGATTGGGAGGCAGAATATAGGATACCGAAGTCCTCAGGTTAAATGCCTCCCTCCATTTGCAGATTTAACTTTAAGCCCAAGGGAGTAAGACCCTTACAGTTCCTCACAACTGTGTTTCTCCTAATGCAGAAGCTAACAGGCCAAAAAGCAACAGCCAACCATGCGGCAGAACTGCTGGCAAAGCAATTCTGCACCCGAGGGTCTCCTCAGGAAACCACCGTCCTGCTTGTGGATGAGGTGAGGTGCCCATGGGCGGACAGGAGAAGAAACAGGGCTGTACTTCAGGAGCAAGTGCTGGATGGGAGGGAGGAAAGTCCTGGCTCCCTTCTCCATTCATATGAGCCCATTTTCTGGTGCTGAGAGGCATGTGTCAATGGATTGCTTTGGTGCTATGACTTGGGAAACATGCAGCTAAAGCAGTGGTTATAGGTCTTCATTTTGAAGCCCCAGCTCAGTCTCTGTGATTAACTCTGCACCTCTCTCCTTTTCCCTGGCAGCTTGACCTTCTGTGGACTCACAAACAAGACATAATGTACAATCTCTTTGACTGGCCCACTCATAAGGAGGCCCGGCTTGTGGTCCTGACAATTGCCAACACAATGGACCTGCCAGAGCGAATCATGATGAACCGGGTGTCCAGCCGACTGGTAGGTTCTAGGGCAGTTCCCATGCTGTTGTTGCAGATCTGTAAGCTTGGCCAAGAAGTTCTGCAAAAATGGTCCAGGTGTGGTGGCTCACGCCTGTAAACCCAGCACTTTGGGAGGCCAAGGCGGGCGGATCACTTGAGGTCAGGAGTTCAAGACCAGCCTGGCCAACACAGTGAAACCCCGTCTCTACTAAAAATACAAAAATTAGCCAGGCTAATTTTTACTTAGGAAGCTGAGGCAGGAGAATTGCTTGAACTCCGGAGGCAGAGTTTGCATTGAGTTGAGATTGTGCCACTGCACTCCAGTCTGGCAACGGAGCGAGAGTCCATCCCAAAAAAAAAAAAGTTCTGCAAAAATGAATACTAAAATAAATTGGGACGTTAAGAAATGTGATTTCTGCAATGCTTGTAGTTTCTATGTTGGAATATGTAACCATTGCATGATTTTCTGCAAACATCATATCTTGGTGTTCTGCTACTCGTGGACTTTTAAACTGCACCAAACCATGGAGGTTTAATTATTTAAAAAAAAAAATGTTTTAGGCTGGGCACAGTGGCTCACGCCTGTAATCCCAGCACTTTGGGAGGCCAAGGCAGGTGGATCACCTGAGGTCAGGAGTTCGAGACCAGCCTGACCAACATGGAGAAACCCCATCTCTACTAAACAGACAAAAATTAGCCAGGTGTGGTGACGCATGCCTGTAATCCCAGCTACTCGGGAGGCTGAGGCAGGAGAATCTCTTGAACCCAGGAGGCGGAGGTTGCGGTGAGCCGAGATCACGCCACTGCACTCCAGCCTGAGCAACAAGTGCGAAACTCTGTCTCAAAAAAAAAAAAAAGTTTTAGCACTTATAACCTGCCAGGCAGTGTTAGGTGCTTGGAATAGTGCAATAAACCAGGCAGATGCAATGTCTGCCCTCACAGGCCTTGCAGTTCAGCAGGAAGCACAATGAGAAATCATGAAGAGCCTGGTAAGTGAAGCCAAGTGCAGTGACAATGTATAGCATAGATCTGAAGATCCTCTCACCCACTTCAATTAAAGCACCTCAGCTTTTATCTACTTCCAAATGATTCTGATAGAATCAAAGGTCCTTAGGCCGGGCGTGGTGGCTCATGCCTATAATCCCAGTTTAGGCCGGGCGTGGTTGCTCACGCCTGTAATCCCAGCACTTTGGGAGGCCGAGGCGGGTGGATCCCGAGGTCAGGAGATCGAGACCATCCTGGCTAACACGGTGAAACCCTGTCTCTACTAAAAATACAAAAAAATTAGCTGGGCGTGGTGGTGGGCACTGGTAGTCCCAGCTACTTGGGAGGCTGAGGCAGGAGAATGGCGTGAACCCAGGAGGCGGAGCTTGCAGTGAGCCGAGATCATGCCACTGCACTGTAGCCTGAGCAACAGAGCAAGACTCCGTCTCAAAGAAAAAAAAAGAATCAAAGGTCCTTAAATGAAATGAAAAAATAGTTCAAAAACTACTGCCCTACAGGACACCACTGGTCATTGTCAGTAAAGGCAGTGGTAGTCTAGGTATGAAATGTGTAATTTGTTATATGGGACCTGGGAATTGGGTTTGGGGGCCCAAGGGTGACTTTCCACCTGGATAATCACTGGGCAATCAACGAACTTATTCCTCTGTTGTTTTGGCTCCCCAGGGTCTTACCAGGATGTGCTTCCAGCCCTATACATATAGCCAGCTGCAGCAGATCCTAAGATCCCGGCTCAAGCATCTAAAGGCCTTTGAAGATGATGCCATCCAGCTGGTAGCCAGGAAGGTAAGTCACCAGCTGCACCCATAAATCAGTCAGCACATCTTTGCTGAGTACCTGCTGGGTATGAGGCCCTATGCTGGTGCTCTGAGGTTGGAGAGAAATTTAGAAAGTCGTGTAAAAATATCAAAAAAGAGAGACAAGATTATGAGAAATTCCTTAGCCTTGTTATTTTATGATTAGAGGGCCCTAAATATTGTGGGTTTATATGCAAACTAATATGAATTCATTCAGGGAGCAAGCAGTTTTGCATGATGAAAGGGACAATATAGTCAGGTAGACAAACCTGGTTTGAATTCTGGCTTTAACGCTTAGTAGGCATGCAGAAAGTTATAGGAAAGTTACTTAAAAATTTCCTGAGCCTCAGTTTTCTTCTCTGAAGAAGAATGAGAGCACTTCCCTCATAGGGTCATTGTGAAAATATAACAATATCATGTCTATTACATGCCCAGCAAGGCACACTCTCCAGGCTAGATATGAGGTATTAGATGCCCCTCCCCTCCAAGTCTAATAGGAGAATGCTCCCTGAGAGTTCACCACAGACTAGTCTCCCCGGCTGCTGAGGAACAAAGTGGGTTAAATGTCTGCCTCAAGCAGAAAGAAAGAAAGAAGAACCGTACATCCACAAGTATTTCAGCACGTAAAAGAATTATAAACTTATTTCTAGTTTCCTCTTGCTGACACACTCTTCACCCTGAATGGCTGTAGCAGCAGCACATGACTGTGACTCCTGCTTGGAACTAGCTACTATATTAGGGACTGGGGTAAGAGGTGAGCCAATTGTGTGCCTGTCTCCAGGCTTTGCTTTCCAGGAGAGAGATCCTCAAAGTTATCATCTAGGCATTTTATGGGTAGAGTTTTTCACTTTTGCTATTATGCTATCTACCTAGACTATCTAAGAGGCTTTTTCTTTTCTCCGAATGATCCTTTTTTTATGCCACCCTTTTTTTTTTAGAAACAGCGTCTCACTCGGTCGCCCAGGCTGGAGTGCAGTGGCGTGATCTCAGCTCACTGCAACCTCCGCCTTCTAGGTTCAAGAGATTCTCCTGCCTCAGCCTCCCGAGTAGCTGGGATTACAGGCGTGTGCCACCATGCCCGGCTAATTTTTGTATTTTAGTAGAGATGGGGTTTTGCTATGTTGGCCAGGCTGGTCTTGAACTCCTGACCTCAGGTGATCCACCCACCTTGGCCTCCCAAAGTGCTGGGATTACAGGAGCAAGCCACTGTGCTCGGCCAATGCCATCCTATTTATTTGAAATTGTCCTTTCCCGTTTTCCTCCAAGATGCTTCTGTCAGTTGATTTTGGTCTCTATCTTGCATCGTTAGAGACTTTCCACAGTTGTCTTGGTTGTCCTCTCAGGTGTAAGGGTGAAGATTAAACAGCTGGCTCTGAACATGTGAGTGGGGCTTATTCACTATGAGATTTGCTGTGGGATGATCTGAGTGGGCCAGTATCACTGTCTTTCCTCCTTTCCCATGGGAATAGTCAGATTTCTCAGTATGCTTCCCCTGTCCTGTCTGGAGGGCAGTGTTCTGGGAATGAGGGGCTGGTGCCAGGTACAGAAGAGGTCTTCCAGTTTGGCATGCATATAGTAATCATCTATTTTTGGTAAGGGACACCTTCTACAATAATGCCTGGCATTCCTAGGACCAGAGACTTTTTGCTAAACTTTGCTTGAGAATAAATTTCCTTTGTTTTTTTTGTTTTGAGACGGAGTCTCGCTCTGTCGCCAGGCTGGAGTGCGATGGTGCAATTTTGGCTTACCGCAACCTCCACCTCCCTTGTTCAAGCCATTCTCCTGCCTCAGCCTCCCAAGTAGCTGGGACTATAGGTGCACACCACCACACCCAGCTAATTTTTGTATTTTTAGTAGAGACAGGGTTTAACCATGTTGGCCAGGCTGGTATTAATCTCTTGACCTCCTGATCCACCCACCTCAGCCTCCCAAAGTGCTGGGATTACAGCCAATAAAACTTTTATTTATAAAAACAGATGGTGAGCCACACTTTGTTGTTTCCTGATCTAAGGCATCTTTAGTTTCTTAAGGTGCTCAACTTTTTTTAACTTTCAACCACAACCAAATATTCCCTACTTTTGGCTGGGTGCGGTGGCTCACGCCTGTAATCCCAGCACTTTGGGAGGCTGAGGCAGGTGGATCACAAGGTCAAGAGATCGAGACCATCCTGGCTAACAGGGTGAAACCCCGTCTCTACTAAAAATACAAAAAATTAGCCGGGCGCGGTGGCACGAGCCTGTAGTCCCAGCTACTAGGGAGGCTGAGGCAGGAGAATTGCTTGAACCTGGGAGGCCGAGGTTGCAGTGAGCCGAGATCGGCACCGCTGCACTCCAGCCTGGGAGACAGAGCGAGACTACGTCTCAGAAAAAAAAAAAAAAAAAAAAAATGCCCTACTTTAGCTAAACAACCCCCCTTTACCTCTTTCCAGCACCACTAACTCCTGAGCATTTTGAGGATTTTTAATGTAACTTAGATTTGTTCTTAGATTCCTCAATATAGGTTTAGGATTTGGCTTTCTCCAGTCCACTACACTAACCGCTACTCTTCCATGTCTTTCTAACTTGCAGAATTATTATTATTATTATTATTTTTTTTTTTTTTTTTTGAGACGGAGTCTCGCTCTGTCGCCCAGGCTGGAGTGCAGTGGCACAATCTCGGCTCACTGCAACCTCCACCTCTTGGGTTCATGCCATTCTCCTGCCTCAGCCTCCCGAGTAGCTGGGACTACAGGTGCCCGCCAACATGCCCAGCTAATTTTTTGTATTTTCAGTAGATACGGGGTTTCACTGTGTTAGCCAGGATGGTCTCAATCTCCTGACCTCGTGATCTGCCTGCCTTGGTCTCCCAAAGTGCTGGGATTACAGGCGTGAGCCACCACGCCTGGCACTAACTTGCAAAATTATATTTTTAAATCTTCTCCTGATGCTTCCCTTCCTTTTAGAGTCTTGGGGTAGGTTGTTGTTGTCATTGTTTTTTGAGACAGTCTTGCTCTGTGACCCAGGCTGGAGTGCAGCAGCACAATCTTGGCTCACTGCAACCTCCGCCTCCCAGGTTCTAGCAATTCTCCTGCCTCAGCCTCCTGAGTAGCTGGGACTACAGGCAGGCACCTGCCACCATGCCCAGCTGTTTTGTATTTTTAGTAGAGGCGGAGTTTTACCATGTTGTCCAGGCTGGTCTTGAACTCCTGACCTCAAGTGATCTGCCTGCCTTGGCCTCCCAAAGTTAAAGGCTTACAGGTGTGAGCCACTGCACCTGGGCAGAGTTTTGGTGTTTTGTTTTGTTTTTTTTTGAGAGGGAGTCTCACTCTGTTGCCCAGGCTGGAGTGCAGTGGCACGATCTCAGCTCACTGCAACCTCTGCCTCCTGGGTTCAAGCAATTCTCCTGCCTCAGTCTCCCGAGTAGCAGGACTACAGGCATGTGCCACCACGCCCAGCTAATTTTTTGTATTTTTAGTAGAGACGGGGTTTCACCATGTTAGCCAGGATGGTCTCTATCTCCTGACCTCGTGATCTGCCCGCTGCAGCCTCCCAAAGTGCTGGGATTACAGGCGTGAGCCACCGCGCCCCGCCCCAGCCCAGTTTTTTTAACAAAGATTCAGAAGACATCCAATTTGGATGCTGCTCTTCCTCAAATCTCTTGCCCATAGTTTCAAAGCCCTCTCTATTTCTTTACATATGACGAAGCGAATCTGTTTTATATTCTATATCCTATAGTTATGATATCTGAAGTCTTTAGGGGTCTGATTCTGATAACCATTGATTCTGCTGGTTCCCATGCATATGTGGCTTGGTTTTCTTATTTTTTTGTCTTGATTTTTATTTTATTTTACTATATGCATGGGATTCAGCATGCTCCTTTATTTGAGAGTTAATTGGGGCCTGGGTTGAAGTTGAATTCATTTAGAATTTGGTTTTTTTTTTTTGTTGTTGTTGTTTTTTTGTTTTTTTTGCTTCTAGGGGCACTACCAACTGTTACCATTTTTAAAATAAAATTCTCCACTTGAGAATTGTAGGAAATACAACATAAATTTGGGCTCCAAATCCAAGCAAGGGCTTATGGTTGTAAAAACTCGAGAGTGTCTGGGTAGGGTGGCTCATGCCTATAATCCCAGCACTTTGGGAGGCCAAGGTGAGAGGATCACTTGAGCCTGGGAGTTTGAGACCAGCCTGGGCAACATATTAAAACCCCGTCTCTACAAAAAATTTAAAAATTAGCCCAATGCGATGGCATGTGCCTGTAGTCCCAGCTACTTGGGAAGCTGAGGTGGGAGGATTGCTTGAGCCGAGGAGGTGGAGGCTGCAGTGAGTCATGATCATGCCACTGCACTCCAGCCTGGGTGACAGAGCAAGACCCTCTCTCAAACAAAAAAACCAACAAAAAGTCGGCTGGGCGCAGTGGGTCACACCTGTAATCCCAGCACTTTGGGAGGGTGAAACCCCATCTCTACTAAAAATACAAAAAATTAGCCAGGTGTGGTGGCAGATGCCTTTAATCTCAGCTATTCGGGAGGCTGAGGCAGGAGAATCGCTTGAACCCCACAGGTGGAGGTTGCAGTAAGCTGAGATCACACCACTGCACTCCAGCCTGGGCATCAAGAGTGAAACTCTGTCTCAAAAATAAATAAATAAATAAAACCCAAGTTTTTTGTGTGTGCCCACATCCACCTAGCACTAAGGTCAAGTAGGCCGTTTTTCCTGCCATCCGTTCTGCGTGATGGGTCTCACTCACCCTGTACTGAGGCTGAAGTGGAGGTCAAGTTTCAGGTGCCTGCAGGATGTCCTGTTAGGTTCCGTGTTGGCTGGGCCTTAGCTTCTTCTTGTGTCTCCCTTGTCCCAGCAGCAGCCCGAAGGGATGCATAGGGTTGCCAAGTGTCACTGATACCCTTGGGGTCAGACTGGTTTAGGTGTTTCCTTACCCCCCAGAGTTCCCCTTTAACTTTGTCTTGAGGCCCTTGAGTCCCTGCTATTCACCACACAAAGTGCCTCTTCACCAGGCTGTACAGGTGGTAATGGGAGGGGAGGAGAACTGACGAAGCAGGAAGTGCTACAGGACACCCTTACCAGTTCAATACTGGAGATTAGAGGAAGGGAAAAATGTAAGCCGATAGTCATGTTTGTGTCCTGGGTTACTTGGAAAGTGATTTTTTTTTTTTAGATGGACTCTAGACTGGAGTGCAGTGGCGTGATCTTGGCTCACTGCAACCTCCACCTCCCAGGTTCAAGTGACTCTCCTGCCTCAGCCTCCCCAGTAGCTGGGATTACAGGCATGTGCCACCATGCCCAGCTGATTTTTGTATTTTTAGTAGAGATAGGGTTTCACCATGTTGGTCAGGCTGGTCTTAAACTTCTGACCTCAAGTGATCCACCTGCCTGGGCCTCCCAAAGTGCTAGGATTACAGGTGTGACCCACCGCGCCCCCGACCCTGGCTAATTTTTGTGTTTTTAGTAGAGATGGGGTTTCGCCATGTTGGCCAGGCTGGTCTCAAACTCCTGACCTCAGGTGATCCGCCTGCCTCGGCCTCCCAAAGTTCTGGGATTATAGGTGTGAGCCACCGCGTCCAGCCCCTTCCTACATTCTTGATTCTGGTCCTCTTAGCCATTGACCAAGCCAACCCCAAATTCACCACGTGCTGTAAGGGGTGCCTGGCTATGGCTTTATCTCCAGATAGGCTCCACCTCAGCCTCTTGTCTTTGGCTGGCTGCTTCTGGGGGCACACGTCTGTCTCTATGCAAGGAGTGAGAACTCTTGTTTGCAGATGCTTCAATAGTGATCTTGAACCAAGCGTCTCTGATTTTAGACTTCATTTCCTGAATAGTAAAGCTGAGAATTTCTGTGTTGTCCACTGTGGAGTTAACTGTAAAACCAAGACAGAGGTTTGGACTAGAGGATTAGAGTCCCATGCACAATGTAATAATTCATTTCTATTCTTCCTCCAGGTTCCCTGCCAGGGCTAAGTACTTAACTTTACGCTTATGTCCATTGCCAGCACTACCTTTTCTTTTTAGTTGAATACAGAATCTCTTGGTTCTTCTGGGCTAAGGTGGCCTCAGGAATAAAATATTCCCTCTTGTAGGTAGCAGCACTGTCTGGAGATGCACGACGGTGCCTGGACATCTGCAGGCGTGCCACAGAGATCTGTGAGTTCTCCCAGCAGAAGCCTGACTCCCCTGGCCTGGTCACCATAGCCCACTCAATGGAAGCTGTGGATGAGATGTTTTCATCATCATACATCACGGCCATCAAGTAAGATGCTCCACTTCCTGAGCCTTCCTGGAAGGCTGTAGAAACATGTTTCCCTTTCTAAGCTTTTACTCATTCAACCTGCACTTACTAATAACACAGTTATGTTTCGTAGGGACATTATCTAGTCAGGGAAACAGAAATATAACCCTAGGATAATAGAATATTTGCCACTTATTGAGCTATATTATAGGTGTTTAGGGCATAAAAGTGCTATGATAGGAACAAAAAAAAAGGAAGCAGCTGCTTCTCTCACACTGATTGATGTGCTCAGCTCATGAAATGAGGGCACAGGTATTTATGAGTGACCAGTGTATTTCCGGATGTAGTTGCTATGTTTCCTCACTTCCACAGTGACATTTTCTGTATCAGTTTGAGAGTTTGGGGGTCAGGGGGATCCTTGCCACATAATATAGGAGAAATTATTTCCCAGGTTTTCTCTTTTCTAAAGACACAGAAAAGTTTTCTTTGGCTTTCCTCTGGGCTGGGGTTACAGCCACTGACAAAAACTCACATCCCCTCGTTTCCTTTAAGAAATTCCTCTGTTCTGGAACAGAGCTTCCTGAGAGCCATCCTCGCAGAGTTCCGTCGATCAGGACTGGAGGAAGCCACGTTTCAACAGGTGATCTCCTCCTCTTTTCAAATCCTTCTAGATTTTGTACTTATGCTTTTAAAATACGTGGAAATTTCCATGAATGTGTGACACTCTATTTTGTGCCACCTAGAGTATGTGAAAGAATACCAGACCGGCACCTATTTTAATGTGACATTTTGTAGAGCTGCATGAGAAGAGACCTTTAGCGACTGGTTTCTGCATGTTAGATTGAAGGCCTGTGTGCCAGACACTGTTCAAAGAATGAGGAACAAGACAAAGTTACTCCCTGATTACAGCTTATGTTGTAGTGGAGTCAAGGCTTTCAGAATGAGGCCATATTTGAGAACAAATCACAGATCAATCCAATCCCTGCATGGGCATAGTTCAATTAGATCAAGTGAGAGGGATCAGTAGGGCGTGTGCTTTGTTAGTTTACTTAAGACTCTAGTAATTGGCTGCCTTGGAAGATGAATTGTTAAAGGTGTTTATGAGTGTGTACCTGAGAGTGTGTATGTTTGTGTATGTATGTTTTAGACATCTTTATTTAACTAAAATAAGTCAGGAGAACATTTTCCTTTCAGCTACTTATTTATTGGGTTGGTTGTAAATTCTTGTTTAAAATTTTAGCTACTGGTCATGTTTTGCCCATTACTGTTCTCCTCCTAGAGTCTGAGATAGCTCTTCTGCAGAGAGTGACTTTCATTTTAGTTTGTAAACATTTCCTGAACATCTGCAGTGTGCCATTAACTGTGATGAATCCTTGAACCCCAAGCCGATTTGGTTAACATCCCTGTTCCTGACAAACTCCCAGTCTTGGGGCTGGGACGGGGATAGACTCATAGATATTTAGAATGGAAAGTGACCAGAAATGCTCCAGATTTAGCTGACCCAGTAGAGAACGTTAGGGTAGGAATCTATGTTTCCAGCTATCCTCCTGCCTCCCTTTATTTCTTTATTCAATTTTCTCTCTAGGCCTTTGTGCTTTTCCAAGGGTCATGCCTTGGCATTTGCTCACTGTACCTGATAAGGAAAGTGGCCTTGTAGCAAAATTTGACTTGAATTTTGACAATCTCAATTATGAAACTCTCAGCCCCTGGAGACAAGACTATTTGTATCACCAGTGAGAGTTACTAGTCATTTTATATCCATTAACTCACAAGGGATGTACAGTGTATTTTATAGATAAAATTGAAGCTCAAAAGAGTGCAGTAACTTGGCCAGGTTTACATATTTAGGTAAATGGTAGCACCAGGATTCGGGCCTGCTGTTTTCTGATTCCAAGGCTAGCATTCCATTCTGCCTCTGCATTTTGTGTACCACTGGGGCACCAACTGATGCCTTCTGGAGTGTTTGATATCCTGGGGGCCATGTGTCTGATTTTCCCAAATGAAGAAAGAAAGGAACAGAAAAAGCCCCAGGATTGTATTTCCTCTTAACCTTTGCCTTGCTATTTGTGTCTAGATATATAGTCAACATGTGGCACTGTGCAGAATGGAGGGACTGCCATACCCCACCATGTCAGAGACCATGGCCGTGTGTTCTCACCTGGGCTCCTGTCGCCTCCTGCTTGTGGAGCCCAGCAGGAACGATCTGCTCCTTCGGGTGCGGCTCAACGTCAGCCAGGATGATGTGCTGTATGCGCTGAAAGACGAGTAAAGGGGCTTCACAAGTTAAAAGACTGTGGTCTTGCTGGGTTTTGTTTTTTGAGACAGGGTCTTGCTCTGTCGCCCAGGCTGGAGTGCAGTGGCACGATCATGGCTCACTGCAGCCTTGACTTCTCAGGCTTAGGTGACCCCCCAACCTCAGCCTCCCAGGTGGCTGAAACTACAGGCACATGCCACCACGCCCAGCTGATTTTTTGTAGAGACAGGGCTTCACCATGTTGCCAAGCTAGTCTACAAAGCATCTGATTTTGGAAGTACATGGAATTGTTGTAACAAAGTATATTGAATGGAAATGGCTCTCATGTATTTTGGAATTTTCCATTAAATAATTTGCTTTTTCCTGAGTGTTTGTGAAGTTATTACATTATAATCATTACAAACATCTGATTATGAAACCAAACTGTCCTTCCTACAATAGTCCTTCCATGTGACTTTTATTTCTGTTACTAGGCCTGCCATTTATTTAATGCTAACATATATAAAATATAAGTACACGATTTACTTGTATCTATATAAAATAGTTCTGGGAGAGTAGGCAAAAAACTGGTTACACTGATTACCTCTGGAAAGAATCAGATGGCCAGGGTTAGGGGTTAGAGGAGGACTTTTCACTGTATGTCATTATCTGTCTTAAGTTTCAAATAATATAAATAAAATTTAGGCCAGGGGCGGTGGCTCACGCCTGTAATCCCAGCACTTTGGGAGGCTGAGGCGGGTGGATCAGGAGATCGAGACCATCCTGGCTAACACGGTGAAACCCCGTCTCTACTAAAAATACAAAAAAATTAGCCAGTTGTGGTGGCGGGCGCCTGTAGTCCAGCTACTCGGGAGGCTGAGGCAGGAGAGTGGCATGAACCCGGGAGGCGGAACTTGCAGTGAGCTGAGATCGCGCCACTGCACTCCAGCCTGAGCGACAGAGTGAAACTCCGTCTCAAAAATAAATAAATACATAAATAAATAAAATATAGTTTATAAAAAAGGAACTACTGGAAATAATATAAATCATAAGTAATCTCTAGCCACAAATAGCTAGAAAGTGTAATTTTTACAAAGGTACCATTTACCATAAAAACAAAACAAACCTTTAAATACAAAAGATTTATATGTCACAGAAAATATAAGGTACTTAGAAATAAATTGATTTAAACATTTATTTATTTAT
Organism: Pan troglodytes; assembly: GCF_028858775.2. Lineage (NCBI taxonomy): Eukaryota > Metazoa > Chordata > Mammalia > Primates > Hominidae > Pan > Pan troglodytes. The sequence continues at coordinate 178,636,695 of NC_072398.2, forward strand.
TTTTTCCCTCTGTCACCAAGGCTGGAATGCAGTAATGGATCATAGCTCACTCCAGCCTTAACCTCCTGGGTTCAAGTAATCCTGCCTCAGCCTCCTAAGTAGCTGGGATTCCAGGTGTGGGCCACCATGTCCGTCTCCTAGGAATAAGTCTAATAAAGAGATGCAAGTAATCTCTAGATAGAAATCAATTCCAATCAAAATCTTGGCAAGGTTTCTTGTATGACTTTGCAGTTAATTCTAATATTTATATGGAAACCAACAACAGGCAATGAACATCTAAAACCTCATGAAGTACTGAGGCTGGGCGTGGGTGGCTCATGCCGGTAATCCCAACACTTTGGGAGGCCAAGGCGGGCGGATCACCTGAGGTCAGGAGTTCGAGACCAGCCTGATCAATATGGTGAAATCTCGTTTCTACTAAAAATGCAAAAATTAGTCGGGCGTGGTGGTGTCACCTGTAGTCCCAGCTACTTGGGAGTCAGGAGAATTGCTTGAACCCACCCAGGAGGCAGAGGTTGCAGTGAGCTGAGATCACACCATTGCACTCCAGCCTGGGCGACAGAGCAAGACTCCGTCTGAAAAAAATAAATAAAACCTAATATGAGGTACTGAAAAAAAACAGCCCCACCCGTGTACTAGTCCTGTCAGAAATGCTTGTCCTAAATTTACTGATGAGAAAATTATCAGACAAATCTAAATTTGGGAGAAATACTCTGCAAAGCAGCTGTTCAACTCATTGAAAATACTAATATCACAAGAAAAAAAACATAAAACATGGAGGAACTATTCTACACCAAAGGAGAATAGAGACATGAGAGCTAAATGCACTATATAAACCTTGACTGGGTCCTGGATTTAGGAAATATAAACAATTATAAACATTATTAACTATGTATTAGACAGCAGTATTTTGTAAGTGTTAAATTCCCTGAGCGTGATAAATTTGTGATTATGTAGGAGAATGCTGTTCTTAGGAGATTCATAATGAAATATTTATAAGTGATGTATTATGTCTGCAACTCATTCTCAAATCATTTAGCAAAAATATGTATTTCTATATTCACATATATATTTATAATTACATATAATGGATTGAGGATCAATATCAATATTTTAAAAACTGCAATGAAAAAGAAAAAATGAGCCAGGCACAGTGGTTCATACTTGTAATCCCAGCATTTTGGGAGGCCAAGGCAGGTAGATCACCTGAGGTCAGGAATTCGAGACCAGCTCGGCCAACATGGTGAAGCCCCATCTACTAAAAATACAAAAATTAGCCAGGGGTGATGGTGTGCACCTGTAATCTCAGCTACAGGGGTGCTGAGGCAAAAGAATTGCTTGAACCCAGGAGGCAGAGGTTGCAGTGAGCCAAGATTGTGCCACTGCATTCCAGCCTGGGCAACAGAGCAAGACTGTCTCAGAAAAAAAAAAGAAGGAAAAAGAAAAAAATGGTAAATAACAAATAAGTCATCCAAAGAAGAAACATGAATGACCAAGAAAATGGAAACAGTAAAAGAGGCATGCAAACCAAAACCATTTCACATCTATTAGAAAACCTTTCTATGGTTACACAGAACAACTGGAACCCCAATACCCTGCTGATGGAGGTGGAATGACTTTTGAAGATTATTTGGTGAATCTTAGCCTAGGAAATGCAAGAAATTGTATGAGCCAGTGTATTAGTCTGTCCTCGCGCTATGAAGAAATACCTGACACTGCGTAATTTATAAAGAAAAGTTTAATTGACTCACAGTTCCACATGGCTGGGGAGCCCTCAGGAAACTTAAAATCATGGTGAAAGGCACCTCTTCACAGGGCAGCAGGAGAGAGAATGAGTGCCAGCAGGGGAAATGCCAGATGCTTATAAAACCATCAGATCTCCTGAGAACTCACTCCTATCACAAGAACAGCATGAAGGAAACCATGATTCAATTACCTCCCACAAGGTGCCTCCCAGGACACATGGGGATTATGGGATTACTATTCAAGATGAGATTTGGGTGGGAACACAGAGCCAAACCATATCAGCCAGTGTGATGGCTAATAGAGCATGCAGACAGCCTATTGTGGGACTATATATATATATATATATATACACACACATATATATATACACACATATACACACACACACACACACACACATATATATCCTATTGGTTCTGTTCCTCTAGAGAAACCTGACTAATGCAGCCAGCAATTCCATTCCTAAGTATATGCTCTAGAGAAATTCACATACGTACACCAAGAGTCATATACAAAAAGTTCATAGCACTCTATAATGGTAAGCCATTGGGAAAGTGACTTATTTTCATGCTATGGAATCATAACAGAAATGAAAATCAGCTAACTAGATACAGTATACATGTCAATTTGAGTGAAGCTTACAAACAGGGTTGAGTAGAAAAAGGTTGAAGAATTACACTGTATGTAACCAATGATATAATTTTTAAAAGCTTGCAAAAAAAAATAGTATGTATTGCTTAAGGATACCTACACAGAAATAGAAATGCTCAGGAATAACAAACACTAAATTTAGGATAATGGGTACATCTTTGGGAAAGGGAGGTGTTGCAATATGGGAGATGTACAGGTAGCTCCAACTATGTTTGTTTTTCTTTTTTCACAAAAGTCAGATAGTTTTATGTTGTAAAAACATTAGTTATTTGTCAAAGGTTATGTTCTTCCGTCTTCATCTGTCACCAGCTGTCAGCATCTCCTTTAAAGATCGGTTTTTTCTTCATAATGACACCTGCATGTGGCTCGTTGGCTGTCCAGATATGGTTTACAACCTAAATGTATAACACTGTCAAACAAGAGCTCCACTGTTGTTTCACATGCCTGAACATGCTAAGTTAGTCCTAGTGTTTTCTGTACTTCTCGGAAGATCTTGGAGAGGCAATACTGGAATTTCTCATCACAGTCATTCTTGCTTTTGCCACAGTTCTCATAGCACCTGTCGTGTTGGTTGCAACACTTTGTCAGGGAAGGGATACCAATGTTAAGATGAACGCCAAACAGTGGAGAGCCACATCCATTCGGTGGGGAGGGTTTATAACCATAACGTGGGAAAGGCTTAGATCCGTCACTGCATTTATACTGGCAGAGACCGTCCTCGCCTCCCAGGAGGTCCAAGGCGGCGTTCAGGTACGTGTCTATCTTATGAACGCCGTTCCGGATAGTCTTCAGGGTGGCCCTCCAGTCGGTGGTCTAGGCCTGCTCCAGGCACCTGATAACAGCGGCCATGAGGAGGAGCAGGAGGGTGAGCGCGGGGCGCGGGAGCAGGGCCAACCGCGCAGCGCCGGGCTCTACGGGTCCCCGAGCCGCGGCGGGGGGCGCGTCCCCAAAGAGCCCCCGGGAAGCGCTAGGCAGCGGCGCGGGCCCCGGGGTTGGCAGCCGCCAGCTCCATAACCACGCCTCCTTCCCGGCTGGCAGGCAGGGCCTCGCTGGCTTTACGTGAACCGCCTCGGGGAGGCAGCGCGGTCGCGGGGACGCGCCCGCTCACCTGTTTTTTTTTTTTTTTCCTTAAACTGGTAATAGATGTCCATGTAGTTAATTCACACACACAACAAGGAACTATTGAGTGCCTACTATGTATCATGCACTGCTGTAGACACGAGACACTTGGAGAAGCAATAAAAAAATTTCTCCTTCTGGAGCTTGCATTCTAGTAAATGTTAAATATTGTGTATCTTTGTTTATATCTTAAATGTTTCATTATAAAAATTTTTAAATAATTTTAAAAGGAATGAGAAATATGGATGTGAAACCTCAATTTAAATATGGTAATGGGCAGGGCATGGTGGCTCACGCCTGTAATCCCAGCACTTTGGGAGGCTGATGTGGGTTGATCCCCTGAGCTCAGGAGTTTGAGATCAGCCTGGGCACATAGCAAAAACATGTTTCTACAAAAAAAAAAAAAAATGCTGGGCATGGTGGCACGTGCCTGTGGTCCCAGCTACTCAAGAGGCTGAGGTGAGAGGATTGCTTGAGCCTGGGAGGTGCAGGTTGCAGTGAGTGGAGATCGCACCACTGCACTCTAGCCTGGGTAACAGAATGAGATCCTGTCTCAAAAAAAAAAAAAAAAAAAAAAAAAAAAGTAAGCAATCAGGAGATGGAAAAGCCCTTTGTCCAAGTAAACTGGGAGATCTTTGAAATCGCTAACTAGAAAACATAATTTAAAAGTTCAAGGCATAGGCAGGAGAGGAGATGGCAATGTTTTAGACAGAAGAAACTAATCCAGCAGTTTAACTTTAAAATACATTTTAAAACTTTTTTTCCTTTCTCTTGGGTTTCAAGATATAACCTTGAAGCAAACTGCAAAAGCCTTTTCCCTTAGCCGTAAAATAGACCCCATATCCCTCCCTTTCTCACTGTATATACTCCCTTCACATTTATCTTACTGTATGCTAGTATTTAATTATCTGCCTTCTGAGAAGTTCCAAGGGCTAATCTTGAGACAGACAAACCAAGCCTGGAGACACAGCTGCAAAATTCCAAAGATTACTTCAAGGTGGCTAGTCAACAGCGGGGCCATTGTGGAGATGAGACCAGCCCACGCTCCAGGTAGGCTGGGACCCAAGATAGCCACCAGAACAAGACACACAGACGTTGTACTCTGTACAATTCTTGCATGCTTCCCATATCAAATTTTCCTTTTAAGCCCTTCTCTTTCCCTCCAAAATCGAAGTGGTTACTTTAGATGGGAATCTGGCCACTTCCCCATTACTCCGCTCTCGGTTTTTTTGTTTGTTTTAGTTTGAGACAGGGTCTCACCTTGTCACCCGGGTTGGAGTGCAGTTGACAGCTCATTGCAGCTTGGACCTCCGGGGCCACAGCGATTCTCCTGCCTCGGCCTCTCAGTAGGTAGGACTACAGGCACGCACCACCACACCCGGCTAATATTTGTAATTTTTTGTAGAGACAGGGTTTCGCCATGTTGCCCAGGCTGGTCTCGGACTCCTGAGCTCAATCTCTTGTTAACTGGACTCTGCAAGCCGCAGGGAGAAACGTGCTTTCCTTAGAAAACTAGACTAGAGCATATTTAATGATGCTAAAGAGGTTGGTTTTGTATTTCCCTGGGCAAATAATTCTCTCTGAGCCTCCGTTTCTTCTAGAGATGATGTCCATCTTGCAGGATTGAGAACTGGTATAAGCTCCATTATGAAAAGTGACTGACACAAGCTTGGCAGAAAACGGGTATAGTCCGTTTCTCTCCTTAATACCCTCCATGCCATTTGATTGCACAGCAGGGTAGGCGAGTGAGAACTTAGTGTTAGACTCTGTAAAGTATTTAAGATGTGCAGCGAGCTCTGCCTGTCTGAAGTTTTCAACGGACCGGAAAAGGATACTTTCAGGTGCTGAATTATTAAGAAACATATGGTGGGCCCCATTTCCATTTCCCCAGGCTTAAAGGACATGGACAAGCAGGTGAGCCCCGCCCCTGTCTCTCTTCCAGGGCGGAGCTTGGGTAGGCCCCGCACTCTTGCTCGGTGGGGCGGGGCGAGGGCTGGAGGCGGGGTAGGTCTAGCGAGCGAGCGAACGCCCAGCGCCTCGGGCTGAGTGAGGGAGGAGGTTCGGTGGAGAGGCTGCAAGTGGGCGAGGGCTGGGCGCAGCGACCTCATTGGAGCCGGCCGGTGGACGCCCCGGCGGAACCGCCCAGAGTTCCTGTCCTGCGCTACCTGCCCGAACGCGCCTGCGCGCTGCGAACCCCGCCCTGGTGTCACCTGTTGGAGCCCCCCCGCCCGCGTAGCCGTGCACATGCGCACTGCCGGCCGCCGGCCAGTGGGGTCACGTGTTGCGCGCGAGCCACCTCCCCTGCTGGCGCTTCCTGTCGCTACCGCTGCGGCCCAGGGCCCGCGGGAGCCCAGGGCGGTGCCGGGTGAGACAAGGCCGGGGTTTGGCTCGGATTCACCGCGAGGTATGCCGCGTCCCCGCCCCTCGGTGTGGGGAGTTCTGGGGACCGCGGGGGTAGATGGAGGCGGCGCGGGCGGGGCAGGGCGGCGCGTCCCGCAGCGCGGGAGTGGGGGTCCCGTGTCGCCTCCCCCTACGGACTCCGTTGCCCACCTTCCGTGAGGCCTGGCTCTGTCATCGGGGCCGCAGCCTTGGGGTGTCTGACTGGCCTCGCTTTCACCTGAGCCGGGGTCACTCCCGAAATCTGACGCTCAGAATCTCCCGGAGCGCCCGCCAGCTCCTCCGCCCGCTCCCCGCCGCCTCCACGCCCGTCAGCTGGTCTCCCGCCAGCGCTGTGGCGAGATGCGCCGGCTTCCTGCCTTTTCTCCCTACCTCCTGTGCACCTCCCCTTTGGTGCCAGAATGGGGTTTCTGAAACACCGGTACGATCCCGCCACTTGTTTCCCAGCGCCCTCAGAATAATGCCCAAACGCTTTTCGGCTTAGAGATTTTCATGTTCTGCCGCTTGCTCACATTTCCACCTCGGCTTGTGCATTCAGGCCTCACCGCTTATGCCCCAGTCATACCAGGCCTCAGGTTCCATTGTACAGGCCAAGCTGCTCCCCACTTCAGAGCCGTCAAGTGTTCCCTCGTCTTGGAATCCTATTCCCCTCTTTCCCCCAACTTCTTTGCGTGACTCAGCTCAGGCGTCACCGCCTCGAAGGAGGAGCCTTTTCTCCCAGGGCTGAAGAAGGGGTCACCTCAGGGCACCCATGGCCCCTGGGGCAACCCCGTGTAGTCCACCTCCACCCTGTAAATGGTCATTGAAGGCTGAGACCGTCTTAGGTTCATTTCTGCGCTCCCAGTGCCCAGCGCAAGGTCTGACACAGGAGGTCCTGTGAATAACTGTGAGATCTTTATGGGAATCAGAATGCTGAGCCAGCTTTCTCCAGAGCTCAGCTGTGAGATGGAACTTTGATGACATGTCCTTGGATGATGAAAATGTTCTGTATGTGTGCTGTCTGGTCATAGCGCCTCACCACATATGGCTGTTAAGCACTTGGAATGTGTCTGTTGTGGCTGATGGACTGGATTTTTAGCTTTATTTCATTTTAATTCATTGAAATTTAAAATTAAATAGCCAGCTATGGCTTCCATAAGCACAGCTTTAGAGCCTTTCTGAATTCTACCCAGCCTTCCACCCACCCTGAACCTAGAGTACTTCCCTGAATGTGCTTTTTAAATTTGAGTCCGTTCAGAACATTCCCCAGTAAACCCATTAACAGGTGATCCCCATCCCTCCCATGGCCTGTGCTGCTTCAGTGCTTTAATTAAAGGTAACCCATACTTTGGTGTTCAGCATTGCCTTTGGGAGTTTACTATCCACACCTTACCACGGGTAGCACTGTTGGGGGCGTGGCTTATGGGCTACTCCAGCCTGAATCTCTGTAACTCTTCTATAGGTATCTAGGCTGCCATGATGCCAGGGCCAAGACCTCGGAAGGGCCCTCAGGCCAGAGGCCAAGGGGTGGCCGCTGCCAAGCAGGTATGGAACTTAGCCTTCTAGGCTACTGGGTCGGTTTGGGGATGGGGGTCCCTAGACAACTTAGGCAAACTGGATCACATGTAGTTCCCCCATTAGTTCAGAGACTTGGAGCAGTGCCTCCTGGAGGTGGCAGAGCCCTTAGACACCCATCTACTAGTCTCTTCCACATACAAGTGGGGAGAGGGTTCAGGAATCACCAAAGTTTAGGATGTTCTGATGGGACCTCAGTTCTCTCAAAGGTTCCTTAGATAGGGTCACAACTTTGCTTGTTAGCCAGGGATGCCAGGGCATGAGGGCTGTAGTCAGTGGGAGGACTTCACTGCCTAGGGACAGATGGCTGTGCCCCAAGTGGAAGAACAGGGGGGTCTCCTCTCCAATTTTCTTCCTTTATTTCTTCTGGGCCTACGTCTTGAGACTTCTTAGTCCATTTTTACTGTCTTTAAAAAGGCAGGTAAGAAAGGAGATGGGGTAAAGGGCATAGACTCAAGTCGCAAAGAGCTTGTTTTAAATTCTGATTGTCTCACAAGACTGTCTCAGTTTCATCTGAACATTGGGATAAAAACAGAATGTAAGCTGGGTGCCATGGCTCACGCCTGTAATCCCAGCACTTTGGGAGGCCGAGGTGGGTGGATCACCTGAGGTCAGGAGTTAGAGACCAGCCTGGCCAACATAGTGAAACCCCATCTCTACCAAAAATACAAAAATTAGCTGGGCGTGGTGGCATGTGCCTGTATTCCCAGCTTCTTGGGAGGCTGAGGCAGGAGAATCGCTTAGACCCGGGAGGCAGAGGTTGCAGTGAGCCAAGATAGCGCCACTGCACTCTAGCCTGGGCGACAGAGCCAGACTCTGTCTCAGAAAAAAAAAAAAAAAAAAGGATGTACCTCTACCTAGAGTAGTCATATTCATGGAAACAGAAGAATGGTGCTTACCAGAGGCTGGAAGGAGGGGAGGAAGGGGGGTTAATGTTTAATGGGTAGAAAGTTTGTTTCACAACATGAAAACAGTTCTGTGGATGGATGATGGCGATGGTAGCAGGATATTGTGAATGTCCTTATGCCATTGAACTCACCCTTAACAGTGGTTAAGATGGTAAATTTCATGTTGTATGTGTTTTACCAGAGTTTAAAAAAATAGGACCTTCTTTTTTTTTTTTTTTTTTTTTTTTTGAGACGGAGTCTCGCTCTGTCGCCCAGGCTGGAGTGCAGTGGCGCCATCTCGGCTCACTGCAAGCTCCATCTCCCGGGTTCACGCCATTCTCCTGCCTCAGCCTCCCGAGTAGCTGGGACTACAGGCGCTCGCCACCGCGCCCAGCTAATTTTTTGCATTTTTTAGTAGAGACGGGGTTTCACCGTGTTAGCCAGGATGGTCTCCATCTCCTGACCTCGTGATCCACCCGCCTCGGCCTCCCAAAGTGCTGGGATTACAGGCGTGAGACACCGCGCCTGGCCAAAAAATAGGACCTTCTTCTCAGAATTGTGAGAATTAACTGAGGTAGTTAAGATAATCACATAGAACGCTAAGAACAGTGCATGGCAGCTATTGCTGTTGGTCGTAATAATGGTAGTGTGTTTTAAATTCTGACTCACAAGACTGTCTCAGTTTCAGTGTGGTCTTACTGGGTTTTTTGTTGAGTCCCTAGGAAGGTAAGTGTCTCAAGGAGTAATGTTGCAGGCCTCAGTTTCTTTCTGCACATTGGGCCTCACAGACTGAAGGAGCCACTGATTGGGACTTGGAGAGCCCCAAGTCTGGCTCTGGAGCTGGACCCTACCCTGCTTGTTGTGTGGTTCCTAAGAGTCCTGCTCTGCTCTCAGATGGGGCTCTTTATGGAGTTTGGCCCTGAGGACATGCTGCTGGGCATGGATGAGGCTGAAGATGATGAGGACCTGGAGGCTGAGCTGCTGGCTCTCACAGGGGAAGCACAAACCACAGGCAAGAAGCCAGCACCCAAGGGGCAGGGTGAGTTTGGACACAGGGCTGGTCTTGGTGCTGGGACAAGATGGGCACAGGCTGGTGGTAGAGGGGTTCCCTTGCAGCTGGACGGAGCCAGCCAGATCCCCTGGTCCTTCCAATACCCATCTGCAGCACTCCCACCAAGAGGCGGCCTCGCCCTGCTTCCCCACCTTGTGTCATGGCCTGGGGTGGCCCCTCCCCATTGTGGACAAATGTGTTTCTCAGACTGACTCAGGTCCCCATCCTTAGCCCTAGCCACGGTATTGGTGTAGGGTAGGGGCCCAGTTAGCACAGACTGAACTGGGTACATAGGAAGTACATAGAAATTGTGTCCAGTGAGTTAAGTGGAATCTCCCTCCACAGCCCAGATGAGAACAGAGACTTCAGGCCTGGGAGGATCAGGAGGTCTAAATCGTCCTCTCTTTTCACCAGGAACCCTCAGAGAATCCCCCCACTCATCCCCCACCATCCTGTGTGTCCCTGAGTTGAGGATAATGGGAGGACCTAGGAAGGGGCTCACTGCTCCTGCCTTGGGGTGGCACAAGCCTAGGTTTGAATCCTAGCTCTGCCACTTAAGGATTGCAGTGATAGGAAAATTAATGTTGGAAGTTTCTTAGTTTATTCAGTATATGAAAAGGGGATATTATCCATCTTGCAGATTTGTTTTGAAGCTCAATTGGACTTTGAAAATCTTTACAGATGTGAAAGGTGTTGGAGGTTGGAGAGAGTGGATGGCCATGTCTATGTCAGGCTACCATAGGCAGAGGTGCAGAGAAAGGAGCAGCTTGTTGCTTGGTGGGGGGCCAAGGAAGGTTTCCCTGTTGAGGTTCTTTTGAACTGGGTCTTAAAGGAAGAGCAGTTTTCCAGGTGGGACTCTGCCGTGGGAGGGAAGGGGGATTTCTGCCTGGGTGGATCTACCAAGCCCCTCCTTTACTCATCCCTGACCTTATCTGAGTTGTGCTGACTTGTTGTGACCTTTTTCCCCCAGCCCCCCTGCCCATGGCCCACATCGAGAAGTTGGCGGCAGACTGTATGCGGGATGTGGAGGAGGAGGAGGAGGAGGAAGGGCTGGAGGAAGATGCAGAGCTGCTGGTGTGTCTGCCAGGCTGGTATCCCAGGGCTCTGAGGCAAGCTTGGGCCTGGTGGAGGAGAGGGCAGTGGAGAGGAGGCTGGGGGTGCCCCTGTATTCTCTGAGTGAGTGCTTGCCCCTCCTGGCTGTACAGTGGGTGGCGTGTCTCTTTGACTTCTGGTCTAAGCTCTGCAGTTGGGGATTCTCAGATTTGGAGTAATTACTATTTTCAAGGCTATCCTCGGTCAGATTAAAGAAATGTTTTGGTGAAGGGGACTCAGGCACAGTGACTGACGTTAGGGAATATTGCTGAGAGAGAGGGTCCTTTACTCTCAGGTCCTGTTGTGGGTATGGTCTTGAGGCCCCCAAGCTCCTGGGCTGTGTTTTGTCTCCCTAGACGGAGCTGCAGGAGGTCTTAGGTGTGGACGAGGAGACTGAGCCCCTGGATGGTGATGAGGTAGCTGACCCAGGCGGCTCTGAGGAGGAGAACGGCCTAGAAGACACTGAACCTCCAGTGCAGACAGCCGTCCTGACAGCTTCAGCCCCAGCAGCTCAGGTGGGTTCTGGAGGAGGGCCCCTGTGCCTCTGATGCTCCTGTGCGCCCAGACGTAACACGTGTGTGGCCTGGCCTGCACAACAAGGCTGCAGTCACCCTTTCCAGGACCCTCCTCCAGCAGCCGCCCCAAGCAGAAACTGAGCACAAGAAACTCCTCCGTGGCAGCCAGCCTCAAAGGCCTCTCTGTTCTCCTAGACTACCCCCCGGGAGCCATATCCTGGCTTCCACCAAGTGGGGCTCTGTATTTGCCTCTGCCATGGCCTCTGGCCTCTCCAGTGAGCCTTTGCTTCCTGCCTTAAGGCTTTTAGGCTCTTTTTTCTCCTGGAGTCCCAGAGCTCCATCTTCTAGGGCAGCTTCCGCAGAGGGAGAATGGTAGGCCTAGCAGGCCCTGGAGTGGCCAGGCCCTTAGCTGAATTGTTCATAGGCCGGAGCATCTCAGGGGCTACACGCTTTGCTGGAGGAACGGATTCACAACTACCGAGAGGCTGCGGCCAGTGCCAAGGAGGCAGGCGAAGCAGCCAAAGCCAGGCGCTGCGAGCGCGGCCTGAAGGTGAGTCGGGCTAGGCTGGGAGCAGGGCTAGGCTGGGAGCAGGGCACGGGAGGGGGCTGCATGAAAGGCGGCTGGTGGAGATCGCACCAGTGGAGGGGAGGTCACCCCACCAGACTTTGGGGGTTGGGGGGCCACCCCTGGCCTGTCTTGGAGCAGGGTCTGGGCTGAGATGGCTGGCTGGGTTTCTGGACCAGTTCTCTCCCTCAGACCTTGGAGTCGCAGCTAGCCTCTGTGAGGAGAGGCAGAAAGATCAATGAGGATGAGATCCCACCTCCAGTGGCCTTAGGAAAGCGGCCCCTGGCCCCCCAGGAACCAGCCAACAGGAGCCCTGAGACAGACCCTCCAGCTCCCCCTGCCTTGGAGTCAGGTATCTGCAGATGCCCAAATCCTGTTCTAGTTCCTGGGGTCATAGCCCACAGCGTGTGTCCCCAGCCTGCCACCACTGTTCATTACCATTGGTCACATCCTCCCCAGGACATCAAGCCAGTGAAGTCCGTGGGCACCTTCTTCTGTGACCCTCATGTGCTCTCTGGGGACTGTTTGTTTCCTTATAGACAACCCCTCCCAACCTGAGACCAGCCTCCCTGGCATTTCTGCCCAGCCCGTTTCAGACTTAGACCCAGACCCGCGGGCCCTGCTGTCATCCCGACAGAGAGAGTACAAAGTGGCTGCCCTCAGTGCCAAGCGGGCTGGAGAGCTAGACCGTGCCCGAGAGCTCATGAGGATTGGGAAGGTATGGCATCTGGCTCAGGGCACCCACCCTCATTTTATAGACAGGGGAAACCGGCTCAGAAAGGGAGCTAGACTGAGATTGAGTGAGATTGGCCTGAGTGGGGGTTGTTTCAGCCCAGGCTCTTGGGGTCCCCTGTCTTTCACCCACACCTGCTTTTCCAACTTCTGCAGAGATTCGGTGCTGTCCTGGAGGCCCTGGAGAAGGGGCAGCCCGTGGATCTGAGTGCCATGCCCCCGGCACCTGAGGGTCAGTATGTATCTGCTCAGGCTGCGGTGGGGTTGGGGAGTAGTAGCAGGCCTGGGGCTGGCCAGGCCCTCCCACCTACACCTCTACTCTGGGTCCCCCAGATCTGAAGCCCCAGCAGGCTTCTCAGGCCCCCACAGCACCCTCAGTCATTCCCCCAGCCGTGGAGCGAGTGCAGCCAGTGATGGCCCCTGACGTCCCAGCAACCCCAGGTAGGGCAGGATGGTGGGACTGTGGCGTGGGGACCTGCAGGCATTGGAGGGCAGGCTGAGCTGATGCCCACTTCTTCCTTCTTTCCTTCAAGTGGCCCCTACAGAGTCACAGACAGTGCTGGATGCCCTGCAGCAGAGGCTGAACAAGTACCGCGAGGCGGGCATCCAGGCCCGGAGTGGTGGGGACGAGCGCAAGGCTCGGATGCATGAGCGCATTGCCAAGGTGGGCCCGCGGCTGTGCAGCCCCTGCCTGTGCTGGCCTCTTCCCTGGCTGGGTGCTCTGTCTCCCTGGTCCTCCAGCTAGTCCTTGTCTTTTCTGAACCATCATCTGTTTGTCTCTCTGGGGCTCTTGCTGCCTTAGGGATCTTTTTGTCTCCCAGGGCTGCTGTCTTCCCACCAGTCTCCCTCTCCTTGCCCCACTGTGTGTCATGTTGGGCAGGGGGCCTGTGGGCTGCTGCCGACCACAGGCCCCTCCCTTCCTTCCCTTGCAGCAATATCAAGATGCTATTCGAGCACACCGAGCAGGACGGAAAGTCAACTTTGCTGAATTGCCTGTTCCTCCAGGTAAGTGGGGCATGGCCTAGGGGCTCTGTGAGGAGGTGGTCCCTGGGCAAGAAGGGAATGGGGGACAGCCAGTGATTCCCACTTCTCATGCGTCTGCCTCCCCTCTGTGGAGCCATCCATCCCAGCCATGCCCCAGCAGAGCCATGCCCCAGACAGGGCCCCGGGTAGCTTTGTGCTTCTCTGAGGCTGCTCCCTGCCCCTCCCATGCTGTCTCTCTCCCACAGGATTTCCCCCCATCCCTGGCCTGGAGTCCACTATGGGTGTTGAGGAGGACGCAGTGGCAGCGACATTGGCAGCTGCAGAGAAACTGGCCTCCGCAGAGGATTCAGCCCCGGCTGATAAAGACGAGGACGAGGTTTGGTTGAGGGCTCAACTCCAGGGCTGGTGGGGAGAATAGCAGGTGAGGGGTAAACCCAGATCCTGTTGTCCATACTAACAAGCCCAATAAGGTACATATTCTTTCCTCCACTGTACAGAGAAAAAACTTGCCCAAGGACACCCAGCTAGGAAATAGAACTAGGATTCAAACCAAGGTCTTTCTGAACCCAGAGCCCTGGCTCCATCCCCATTACCCTGCAGTCTCTCTCCTGTTGGGGAGGTTAGATGTGAGAGCTTCTGAGGCTGCTTCTAGCTCTCAGATCTTTTAGGACCCAGGAAGAGAAGCCACCCATCTCAGGTCACACAGCGATGTAGTACAGTGTTAGGAAGACAGCCCAAGTCTGGGAGCCGCCATGACTATGCTAGGGAACACATCCCCTCCTAACAGCCTCCTGGGCACCTGCAGGGTGAGCCCCCAGCACAGGCCCCAGTGGCCAAGAAACCTGCACGGCCCACAGTCCCTTCATCCCAGCGCCTGCCTGAGCCCAGGGCCTCAAGTTCTAAGGAGTCACCGAGTCCATCTGGTGAGTTGGGGACAAGCAGGGTGAAGAACTGAGGGCCTAGAGAGGGCAGGTGTGGCCCTAACCAGTGGCCTTCTCCCTTCAGTGCGGGAGCAGCTGGCACTGCTGGAGGCACGGAAACTGCAGTATCAGCGGGCAGCCCTGCAGGCCAAGCGCAGCCAGGACCTGGAGCAGGCCAAAGCCTATCTGCGGGTAGCCAAATGTCTTGAGGCTCAGATCATCCAGGCCCGATCTGGCAGACCTATTGATCTGTCCAAGGTGAGTCCCACCTGGTTAACCACCAGGACTTCTCAGGCGGAGAAGGTGGCTGGCAGGCTTGACAGGCTGTGAACGAGGGCAGCTTCTGGGATGAGGTAGGGTTTGGACAGAGCATGATGACAGCTGGGAAAGAGCCTTTTGCTCATACTCCTCTACCTCACGGCCCCAAAGGAAACCAGGAGAAGGGAAGGTGGGCTGCCTGTGGTCAGAGATGACAAGGCTGGGCCAGGCCATGGGAGGCAAGAGTGTTATCTTGGGATAGAATGGGAGGCGATGAGTTGTCATCACTGGACTTTAGTAGAAGCTGAAGAATTACTTAGTTTGGGTTCCTGCCTTTGTTGGACTTGGTAGAGGAGTAATCTGACTCTTGGGGCCCGAGGGGCCTTGTGACCTGGGTAGGTGCCTTCGCCCTTGACGGATGAGGAGGGCGACTTCATCCTCATCCACCATGAGGACCTGCGACTCTCCCAGAAGGCGGAGGAGGTGTATGCCCAGCTGCAAAAAATGCTTCTGGAGCAACAAGAGGTCAGCAGGCCCCTCGTCTGTTCCTCCCCTCTGTGCCCACAGCCTCCCCGTGGAGGAAGACCTGGAGCTCAGACCACACAGCCCTGGACTCAAAATTCTCAGCTCTTTCACTTACTCACTGTGTGACTTGGGCAAGGCACTTCCTTCTCTGAACTACATTTTCCTCATCTATGAGATGGGGTGATAATACCCCTCTTTCAGGGTGGTACAGAGTTCAAACAACAGAGAAGAGGGAAAGAACATTGTGATGTGCGTGTATGTTTATGTATTTATCTATCTGAACTGCCACCTGTTCTGGAAAGGCTGCCTTCTGAGGGGATGTTTGAGTTAGATTTTGATGGAAGGAGTTGCTAATTTGGGGAATGGCTCTCCTCAGAAGAGAAAATGACAAAAGTGTAGGCAGAGAAACGTGGTGGGACTTGGGAGTAGTGCCCTTGGGGCTGTGTTGTGGGAGGAGAGAGGTGAGGCTACAGAGGAAAGTTGAAGCTTTGAGAAGTCTAGCCTTGAATGCCAACCAAGGCAGGTCCTGCTCTGGGCTCGGGAGTCACTCTGGGCCTCTATTTTCAGAAGTGCCTGCTGTTCTCCAAGCAGTTCATGCACCAGGGCAACGTGGCTGAGACCACCCGGCAAGTGCAAGGACTGGGGCTGGGCTCATAGGGTGGGGAGCAGAAAATCCACCATCATGCTGACATACCCATCCCTGTCAGATTTGAGAAGCTTGCTCAGGACCGCAAGAAACAGCTGGAGATCCTGCAGCTGGCCCAGGCTCAGGGCCTCGACCCTCCCACCCACCACTTTGAGTTGAAGACATTCCAGACTGTGAGGTACCAAGGCCTAGGGAAACAGGGGCTCCAGGCAGGGAGGGCAGGAGGCTGGGAGCCCAGGCCAGAGACTGCTACCCCTTTAGTGAGGCTTCCCAAGCCTGGCCCCGCTGTGGGCACTGGGGCTGCTGAGGACGACAGGGTGCATGCTAGTGGAGAGCGCACAGCTGTCTGGGTGCTGTGGAAAGAGCTCTGGACCAGAAGTCAGAGATCAAGGTCTGCATACCAGCTCTGCCTTCCCTCCCTCCTGTCACCACCCAGCTGGGCAGACAGGCCCTGGACGAAGGGACCTTGTTCCACTACTGTCCTTTACTTTTGAGCATTTTCTCCTTCCCGCTTGGCTCTAGGATCTTCTCAGAACTCAACAGCACAGAAATGCATCTGATCATTGTCCGGGGAATGAACCTCCCAGCCCCTCCAGGTAACCCTAGGGCCGCCCCTACTCCAGGAGGCTCTTGCCCGGACACTCCAAGTGCTAGGCTCCTGGCCACTCCCTCTGACTTGACTCCCTTTTCTCCTTCCCAGGGGTGACTCCCGATGACCTGGATGCTTTTGTGCGGTTTGAGTTTCACTACCCTAACTCGGTGAGGTTCAGGTAGAAGTAGGATCCTCTGAAACCCGCCTTGCATTCCAGGACCCTGTGCTCACTTTCTTCCCATCCCTGGGAGGTGTGGCTGCAGTGCCTGCCCTGTGTGCCTCTTTGTTTATACGCTGTCCTGACTTCTCCCTCCTCACTGCTTAGGACCAGGCTCAAAAAAGCAAAACAGCTGTGGTGAAGAACACAAACTCTCCAGGTGAGAGCCACACGTGGGCCTCTTTCTCCTCCCTCAGAGTGTGTGGGCAGCACTGGTGTTTCCAGAGTGGGTTCCCATCTATGCCCTTACTTGATCCACCCCACTTGGGAGATAAAGGTGCTGTTAACATGCTTCTTCTGTAGTTGGAGAAACGCGCAGAGAGGTACAGGGACTTGCCTGGGGCCTCATGGCAAGGAAGTGGTAGAAATGGGATATGAACACAGGAATTCTGTATCCCAATTCCAAGTCTTTCCTACTTTGTTATAATCTATGTCTAAAAAGAGTACAAAAACTCACTTCCAAGGCCAGGACCGCGATGCTCTACCACCCTTTGGAGGCAGCACCCCAAAATGCAGGTGGAGAGATTGGGGGAAGGCAGCCAGCCCTGGGCCTCCATTTCCACTTCCTCAGGAAATCCCGAGAGCCAAGCCCCTCCTTGCTTTCTCCCCCTTTGCCAGAATTTGATCAACTCTTCAAACTAAACATCAACCGAAACCACCGGGGCTTCAAGAGGGTGATCCAGAGCAAAGGCATCAAGTTTGAGATCTTCCACAAAGGGTGAGGCTCCTATCGGTCACGCTGCCACACGGGCCGGGAGGAGGGAAGAGCGTTTGTCACTGCTGCCCCTGCATGGGCTCAGCCAGCACATTCCTGCCTTCCCTGCCCAGTCCAATCCTCTGCTGCCTCTTGACTCCCCAGGTCCTTCTTCAGAAGCGACAAGCTGGTTGGCACAGCACACCTGAAACTGGAGCGCCTGGAGAATGAGTGTGAAATCAGAGAAATTGTGGAGGTAGGGGCTGGGGTGTGGGCAAGCCAAAGGGGTTGGTACGACAAGAGCCAATATGCACTGAATGCCACACCTTGTTGTAGGTTTTCGTGCTCATTACTTAATTTGAAATTCTCCACAAGTGTGCTTAGAGTAGGTGGAATCCTCATTTCACAGATGGAGAGGTTCAGAAGGTCTGAGAAATCTCATAGAGGGACCCAGGAGAAGGCAGCCTCCTTGTTTCCAGGAACTCAATGGATTCCACAGGCAAGGACTATACGACCTTGCCTCTGACAAATGAGGAAACTCAGGTCCGAGAGGAAAGGGGGTTCTGTAAGCTCATATGGTGTGTCCTTGGCAGAGCTACGACCAGCTCCTTACTGATAACCTATGTAGGCTGGGGCTTTTCCCACTGCAGCACACCTGGCCCTACTGCCTGCCTGGGGAAGTTGTTCTTATGCGGGCCCTGGTCTCTATTGGAGCCACTGAGGATGGTTGGACTTCTTGGGCCTATTGTACTGCTTTGTGCCCTAATTAACTGCCTCATCTTCTGCCCAGAAGAGGGAGTAGCGTGGTGAATGGGAAGGAACCCTGGGTTTGGGGTTCCAGTGCTGACTCTGCCACATAGAGTCATCTGCTTCTCTCTCTTGGCCTCTGTGAAGTGAGGGTTTGGGTCAGTGGAAGGCTGCTGCTTCAAGCCAATGTTTCTTCCAGAAGTTGCCGTGGGGATTGAGGAGAAAATGAACAGAGCTCTAGGATGCTTGTCTAGATTTATTTATTACTTTTTTAATAAGACTCACCTAAAACCACCACCACCACCTCCTCCAAATACTGGGAGGGTAGGGTTGTCATGAATGGAGATTCCTGTGTTCATGCCACAGGACATCTTAGCTCCTCTCACTTCTTTCCTGGGAATGTAGGGACCTGCCTGCTCCCCATCTCTGTCCCCTTAGTTACCATTTCCCTCTCTGTGGTCCTCACAGGTCCTGGATGGAAGGAAGCCCACCGGGGGGAAGCTGGAGGTGAAGGTGAGGCTGCGGGAGCCTCTGAGTGGCCAGGATGTGCAGATGGTCACTGAGAACTGGCTGGTTCTGGAGCCCAGGGGCTTGTGAGGTGGGCAGCTCTCTGGGCCTTCAGAACCTTTGCCCCCTCCTTTTACTCAACTAACTACTCAACTTATATCTGGAGAGAAAACCTAGGAGTTTCTCATCTATGAGAAAGACCTACCATGCTGGGTAGGGCTTATGGGCTGAGTTTCTGATGTTCCTCAGTAGAAATGGGAAGAGAAGGTAACCTTCCAAGGTTTAACTATCTATCTATCTTCAGGAAACCCTTTCTAAAATCTTTGTGTTTTCACTGCAGTTTAGACTGATTTCTTGTGCTTTGCACCCCTGTGTAGCCGATGGCCAGCACCAGGAGAGGAGTCAGGCCGCGACTGTGCAGGAGTTGACTTTCCCAGCTTTGCTGGCTTCAGAAGCCTTTGTACATAAGAGATGCTGCTACCCAAGCACCAAAGACCTGTTAAGCATGTGCACTACTGACCACGACTTTCCTGTTGTTGGCCCCTCTGGGGCTCTACAGAAACAGACTGGGTTCCAGGAGCCCATCTCACCGCTGTCTCCCCCTGCCCCGAGTCTGGAAGAGGGCAAGGACACTTCCATTCCTCTGTACCATGGAGTCCTGCAGCCCCTTAACCCCTGCGTGGCAACTGTGTACAGCTTACCCCTGCCTCCAGTTGCACCACTTCTAGATGTGCCTTTAAAAGATGTAACTATGAGATGGGAGAACTTGAGGGTGATCGGGAACCTCCCCTGCTGAGGGTGGTGTCAGGGTTCTGTGACTCCAGTGGGCCAGTGGTAGCCTGTCCCAGACAACTCCGTCACCCCAGCTCTGCCTGTGCCTTTATCCCTGACAGCTGCTGCACTAGCCTTCCTGCTTCCCTAAGGACTTAGTGGAGGGGGAAAGTTGTTTTTGGTACTACTTGGTGGGAAGTAAGGGGAAGGTTGGATCTTGGGTTTGGTCTACCCACCCAAGAGAAAAGACTGTTAACTGGAAGAAAAAATATATATATAAAATTTTATGTAGACACGTTTATTTATTTAGGAAACTAAGTCTAACTCATTGTAGGCATTTTATACTCAACTATACAGAGTATCCATCAAAGTCCTAATCTAAAGTCCTGCTCCCTGTCACTTTTTAAAAGCCAGGGTAGCAGTAACATGACAAACGGCTGCTGTGGCTTCCTCTTGAGAGAGGACAGGGAAAGCCTTTCCTCTTCAGCTGGTTATGTGGGGAACTTCCTTAGTTTTTTCCACAAGAAATTCTCCTTTGGCTTTGTTTTTCTGAATGGATGGAGACTATGAAGGGGTTTGTAGTTGTAAGAGATTTAATATTCAAAACTGAAATATTCTGCATTTCTTAGAAATACCCCATCATCTTCCCCCACCCCCTTTTTGAATTATTAATTCAAGATCAACAAAGCATTCCTCAAGATCACTTTTAAAAAAGGTTAGAAGTGAAGCAAATACATTCAGCTTACTGATCACTATAGTATTGCATAAGCACAGCTCAAGAACTGAGCTTTGTATGTGTCCTTTTGGGGGATAACAGGGCTGGACCATGCTTCCCTGCCCTTAAACGCAGAGCTTTTAGTGGGTCACAGAGCGGGAACTACACACAAGTGACTTTTTTCCCCACGAGCCCTCTGGCCAATTTTTTTTTTTTTTTTTTTTTTGAGACAGAGTAGCTCTCTGCCAGCCAGGCTGGAGTGCAGTGGCATGATCTCAGCTCGCTGCAACCCTCACCTCCCAGGTTCAAGCGATTCTCCTGTGTCAGTCTCCTGAGTAGCTGGGATTACAGGCACCCACCACTATGCCCGGCTAATTTTTGTGTTTTTAGTAGAGACGGTGTTTCGCCATGTTGGTCAGGCTGGTCTCGAACTCCTGACCTCATGATCCACCCACCTCAGCCTCCCAAAGTGCTGGGATTACAGGTGTGAGCCACCGCACCCGGCTGGCCAATCTTATCAGAAGTGAGCTACCAAAACTTCCACAGATGTGAGATTTAACACTTAATTGCAGTCACGTGTATGCAACACAGCAATAATCTAGAATGAAAAGGAGGGTGATTAGCCTTCATAAGATGACCTATAGAGCAAAGAAAGGTGACTGGAAGGGTTCCTAACCCAACCTACTCCCCTTAGGGTGTGTATCCAACCCAGTGCTTCCTAAGAGGGTTACGGACCACTGTGGTTATCCTCTAAAGTTCCAGTCAGCTCTAGGAGTTTCTAAATTCAGGCCTCTGTTGGAAATGGCCTATTTCGATACATAGAAAGTTTTCTATGGCTCTAAAGGTTTCTCCTTTGCAACCCATTCAATTTCAGTCTGCTGCTTTGCTCTTTCAAAACAGAACCTCCAGGCTGACGAGGCAAGACAAAGCCTCCCACCAGACTTGGAGATTGAAGTTCTTAAAAGGCCTTTGTTGTAGCCAAAGGCACGCATGCGTCACTGGTAGTAGGAGGAGCCTGTCCCAGCCTCATCTTGTCCTGAGATTTATCCACATACAGGAAACAGGCGGGACACAGTGGCTCACGCCTGTAATCCCACCACTTTGGAAAGCTGAGGCAGGTGGATCACCTGAGGTCAGGAATTCAAGACCAGCCTGGCCAACATGGTGAAACCCCATCTCCACTAAAAACAAAAACAATTAGCTGGGCATGGTGGCCGGCGCCTGTAATCCCAGCTACTAGGGAGGCTGAGACACACGAATCACTTGAGCCCAGGAAGCAGAGGTTGCAGTGAGCCTCGATTGTACCACTGCACTCCAGCCTGGGCGACAGAGCAAGACTCTGTCTCAAAACAAACACAAATACAGTATCCAAACATTGGAGATTAGTGACTCACCTGCAGTTGGGAGCCAGCTACAACCCAAATCATTTTAAAATTTTCAATTCTTTGATCTCATGCAATGCACACTTTCTTCTGAATTAGCAAACTGAATAAACTACAGAAATTTTTTAGACTCAAGAAGTCTTGCTTACAATTAAAGGGCAAACTCCTGTGACTCTAACATTTTTCCTTTCTCATAGCACCATTTTGAAATTTGCATTGTTGCTTCCGGATTTTGAAGCCTTGTTTTCCAAGTATTTGTGGGCAGTTCCTAAAAGACTTTGTCCCTTAAGTAAGGGCAGCTGCTTTCAGGATGAAACCATGCGACTGAGACTGGCAGATCCTGGGAGCTTGCACCTGGGTCAACTCCACAGATGGATTCGTTTCTTCTCTGCCTCAGCTGCCCAGGCTCTAAAATGGCATCATTTCTCCCTACTTCTTAGCCCTTCTGACTACATACAATCCCTGAATTCCCACTGCCATGATTATTATTTTTGCATTATAAAAATAGAAACCGGCCAGGCACGGTGGCTCATGCCTGTAATCCCAGCACTTTGGGAGGCCAAGGTGGGCAGATCACCTGAGGTCAGGAGTTCGGGACCAACTTGACCGATGTGAAACCCCATCTCTAGTAAAAATACAAAATTAGCTGGGCGTGGTGGTGCATGACTGTAATCCCAGATACTGCGCAGGCTGAGGCAGGAGAATCACTTGAACCCAGGAGGCGGTGGTTGCAGTGAGCCGAGATAGTGCCATTGCACTCCAGTCTGGGCAACAAGAGCAAAACTCCGATCTCAAAAAAAAAAAAAAAAAAAAAAAAATAGAAACATCATTACAAACTTGCTAATTCCAGAAACAATGTTCAGCAGGTTGATTGTTGTTTGAAATGTGTTAAATGCATAAATTATTTCCCAGGTGACCAGTTATCTAGAGGTAAACTTAACTGAAAATCTTGGGCCCACCAGTGCTCAGGAACCACTGTGGCTGGGGGAAGACAAGATGTGGGAATTTACAGAGGCATAATTTCAAATCTGTAGCCCTAGAGTCCAGTAGTTCCTCAGAAGATGTTGATAAAAATGCATTGCCTAGCATTTGATAAGCATTTAATAATTTTAAAAAATTTAATAAATTACCAGAATGGCAATTCTATTCCTCTTAAGTATAGAAGGATCGCTGTATCTCAAAGTTTACAATCCAGAAGATTTGCCTGTTTCGAAATGTGGTTCAGCCCCTTGCTTTATATAATTCTTACAATATATTGTATAAAAGCAAGGATAAACAAGGAAAACAATTAACTAGCATTGGCTATTTTATGCCCAATTCCACAAATGATTTTACTAAACACAGAGGACATTTGATGCAGCTGAGAAAGGATCTGAGGGCCAGAGTTTGTCCTTAGTGGGAGAATTTAAAAGCTTGCACTGAACCAGAATAAATAAGTACAATGGCAAGCAGGAAGATAAACCACAGGAAAACAGGACCAGTCCCTGTAGATGTTCCAGACTTTTGAGGTATGTTCAGACAAAGCTGGCTATTAGACCAAAAATAAGCTGCCCCTGTTAACAAGTGCTTCCTGTTCTTGTCAGGTTTGGAGGTAGTGGTTACCAGGGCTCGGTCCTGACAAGCTGCTGCTCTGTGGGCCAAGCTTCCCCTTAGAAGCTCTGAGTACCTCTGAGCCTGTGGGAAAGGTCACAGTAAGAGTTCTGTGCAACCACCATCGGTAAAACCTTTGGAGAGGCAGATGTCGACTATAAGCTCCCACCTCAGAGAGCAGGATGAACCTACCCAGACATTTCCCAGGCCAGGCCTTTAGGCCTCTGGAAAACAGCTGCTGCCGCAAACACAGCTCCACAGCCTGCTGTTGCCTCGTGCTAAACCCAGCACTAGCCACTGGGGAGCAGCCTGTCGCTGTCCCACAGGCCTGCGTTAGTTTCCAGGGAATTCTTGGAGCTGTACTAATACTGCAGAAAAACTAGTTTAGCCTTGGCTTTCAGAAGATGCCAGTGACAATGGAGTACATTGCCCTAAAGCAGTATTTTCAAAATGTGCATTGTGGAATCCATTTGGTCTAAGATCAAAATAAATTTTTAATGAAACAGAAAAAGGTCAGAGTGCATCACACATATCATGGATAAACCAGATTTTGGTTTCTAATACCACTCCCATTAAAAGAAGCCAGGGCTCCTTGCAGAAATAGCTGATTCCAGGGCTAGGGCAGGATAAGCACAAGATAAGCCTGAAGCATCTTGTTAGGATAGAAATAAAAAAGAAGTACTCAAAAAAAAAAAAAAAAATAGCATGTCACCAGGATGTAGGAGCCAGCTTGAAGGGTCTCTTGTCTAGCTAAAGCTGAGACCATTTGTGCACCAAAATAATGAATTGGAACCACTGAAAAAGGCCAGGCTTGGTGGCTCATGCCTGTAATCCCAGCACTTTGGGAGGCCAAGGTGGGTGGTTTGCTTGAGCCCAGAAGTTTGAGGCTGCAGTGAGCTAAGATTGTGCCACTGCACTCCAGCATGGGTGACAGAGTGAGACACTGTTTCAAAACAAAACAAAGCAAAACAAAAAACAGTCCATGAGTGTATAATGAAAATTAAATGAATAAATTGGGAAGGAAGGGCTTCTGCTTATAGTAGATTACCAAGTGCAACCTGTAAAGCTGGAGAATGCGCTAGAATTGGAAAATCATTTTGCAAACATCATAGTAAAAGATCAGTGCAGGTAAGAAACATCAATGCATGCTAATTTAACGGGACACTTTCATAGGCAAGAGATTTGCATGGTCTGAAAGTCTACATATACTGGTTATAAGTTCCAGGTAGGGGGATATACAGAGAAGTTGGACACCTTGACCAAGTGATCAAAATTTACCACTATCAATGAGGGGGCAGATGGATATCAAGTCATTATGGGCAAAAACACATAAACTGATTCTAAATATGAGGAAATATCAAACTGAGTTGTTTTCTGTTAAAAAAAAAAAACAGGGTGGGGTTGGGGTGGCTACATTCACCAAAAATATCAATGAGGCTGAGTGCGGTGGCTCACACCTGTAATCCTAGCAGTTTGGGAGGCAGAGGATGGCGGATCACTTGAGATCAGGAGTTGGGAGGCAGAGGATGGCGGATCACTTGAGCTCAGGCCTGGCCAACATGGTGAAACCCTGTCTCTACTAAAAATACAAAAAAATTATCTGGGGGTGGTGGCGGGCGTCTGTAATCCCAGCTACTCCGGAGGCTGAGGCAGGAGAATCGCTTCAACCTGGGAGGCGGAGATTGCAGTGAGCCGAGATTGCGCCACTGCACTCCAGCCTGGGTGACAGAGCGAGACTCCGTCTCAAAAAAAATACATATCAATGACATAAAAGATCAAGACGAGTCATGACAGCCATAGCCATGTCTGATTCTATACTGGAAGGTTTACTGGAGGGAAAAAATGCTACAAAGAACATCATTGGGCAGATGCCAGGTTAAAGTATCAAATCCATGTTTGACTGAAGTAGAGAACTGTCCTACAGTTGTGTAAGAGAATATCCTTATTTTTAGGAAATAAGCATTTAGGAGAAAAGGCCTATGATGTATGCAATTTACTCTCAAATGCCTCAATTTTTTATGGAGAAGGAGAAAGGGAGAGAGAAACCCTGACAAATCAAATGGGACAAAATGTTAATAAGTGAACAAGAGGGGAATCTGGGTAAAGTGTGCATGGGTTTTTTTGTACTTTCAACTTCCTAGAAGTTTAAATTATTTCTCAATAAAATGTATTTTTAAATTCCTCCAGTATTTATAACTAAAAATGTCCTGGGTGTATTCCATCAGCATTCACAGAAATACCCAGTTGAATACCTGCCATCCACACGGGCAGATCTCCAGCAATCCTGAACTCACCTCTGCTCTCCACTGGAAGTGGACATTTACACTGAGTTGCCCTTCCGAAACTGGAAGAGTAGATTAAGCCCTTGAGTCTTCGATTCACTTCAATGAATAATCTGGTAAAAACAAAAATCTAAGTGTGACTTCTACTCGATAAACAGCTGTGATGTAACTGGGACAAGATCAGTGTGGAATTATCCTTTTTATACCAATTCTGTACAAAGAGTGCAAGAACTGATGCTTTATATTTTATTTCCCCTCTGCCCTCCCATCCCACCCTTGGTGATGGTTGTACCCATTTGAGCATTTCTGAGCACATGACCATAAGTAAATCTTGAGAGAGGAGCGGAATTCTTGTCTAAACAGTAACAGAAGGGGATTAGCTGCGAGGATAGCATAACTGTTGTGCAGGAACAGAAGCTGCCCAGATCTTCTTGGTGGACAATGCATAGAAGACTTAGAATTATGGAACATCTGTCCCCCCAACCACCCTTTCCCACCCGTCTCCCAAACCCCCACTCCCACCCTATTCCCCACCCCATTAATAGTGTTAACAAAAGCTTAATCTTCCAGTTTTAAAGTGCAAATGATTTGGGTATGACTGCTGTTGCAACAAGTCTGAACAGAAAAAAATGAAGTCTTCTCGTTTATGCGATGTTTTCCAGAATATAAAAGATGAGTTCCATGACAACGGGGCCCTCACTAAGCTGGCAGGCCCCTCCATGGATCACCGGCACCAAGGCGCTGTCCAGATCATTCATGTACTGCGAGGGAAGGGGCTGGCCATTGCTCCCTGCTTGATAGCCAACCTATACCACAGAGAGAAAAGGAGGAGAGGTTACTGAACAGAGAAGGCCTCTCCAGGGCTGAGGGCAAGGAGGCTGAGCAGGAAAGGAGATGTCCTTTTTGGCCATAGGCTAAACATATGGCAGTGAATACAAATTTATCCTCTTTTCTGGATGATCACTTATCCTGTTGTTTACTCCTCCTGACCACTTGACAACCATGAGGCACTGGGTAAGCCACTTAACCTGTTATGGTCTTAGTTTTCTGGGGAAGGGGAGAGGTGTGTAAAAAGGTATGGAGTATCAGAAATAATACCTTAATCTTTGGTTGTGAAAATTAAAATGAGAAATACACAATGTACAGCTCCCTAACCTAGTAGGAACTGAATATTTGTTCTTGCATCCATCTGTTCATCCATGCACCAGTCTGAGCAACTACAAATGCAGGGATCCAAAGATGAATGTAACAGGGCCCTGCCCTCAAGAGGCTCACATATTTAGCAGAAAAATGCTTGTTCTTTGTTTTACGTGAGATAGGACCAGAATACTTCATTAGTATAGCATTGGGCAAGCCGTTAAGCAGAAAATAAATATTTGTTGATTGATGACTAGTCAGGAACTGGGGCCAGACACAGAACCTTTCATCATTCCCTGATAATGGCACAACCCTGTGATCAGGAACCAGTTTCTCCTCATAAGCACTCAGGCCAGAAGCAGCTTGCTGGGCAGAATTAACACTCACTCAGTGGGGAAGGGGGATCAAGCTGAGTCTACACCCAAGTTCCAAGTGACTCGGAGCTAAAGCGTTGAGGGAACAGAGAGGTCTGGCAATTTGTAAACATCAAGGCAGGACCTGGCAGGTCCTACCACATGCTCCCCTCTTTACCCCACACTAAGAAGGAAACCAGCTCCTTGGAAGGCATGCAGGTGAAGAAGCCACAGTTCAAATGGTTCTGAGAGAATCTGGCCAAGCATCACATGTGGGTATAGTACTATTAAAGAGAGGGCCAAACACTATATCCAGTCAGGCTAGAAGGTCGGAGAATTAAGCTCTCTGGGGTGATGCAGAAAAACTCACATGTCAGAAATACAGACGTTGCCCAAGGCCAGCTTTAAAAGCTGTGGAAGACACATCATACCTGATCTGAGTCAAGTGTCACACGTAGTCCCAGTTTGGTCATTCCATCTTCCTTCAGAAGCTTCAGGTGAGGACAGAGAGCAAGGCAAAAAGCTTTGGCAACATGCTCAGTCAATCTACTGTGATCTGCAGGATCACTGAGGCAATTGTGCTGGTCATCGTTTTCTAGGAAAAACACCTGTTCCCCAAACAAAAGAGACTTTTAAACTTGTGCCTAGACTTTGGGAGAAGTAGATTAGCTCACTGTATATGAGCACCCTGATTCTCCAAGATGTGCAAGAAGACATGACAGGAACAGGACACCATAAAGTCCCTGGTCCAGGAAAAGTCGGGCATTTGTCTTCCACCTAAAAAAAAACAATCCCTGTCTCTCCATCTCTGCATCCACAAAATGACAGCAGCAGCCTGCCTAACTCCCTGCAAGCCTCCATGGTTGCAATGGCACATTCTTCTCAGAACTAGAAAAGGCCTCCATTTTGCATTGTATGCCACTAAAAGGTAATCCCTGTATGTGGACAATTTACCTAGAAAATGATCTTAAGTCTAAGAGAATGGCTCTTATAGCTGACGTGACCCAGCTGCTTTATTTTACAATTAGTCTTACAAGGGAATTGACTGGCTCAAGGGCACAGAAGAATTTAAGAGACAGAGGAAGAGCCAGGCTGAGCCTGGCATCTGAGCCTTTTATTGCAGAGCTTTTTCCACCACACAGCCCTGCCACTATAGAGGCGGGAACTGTGTCAGCACTGTGCACAGGCAGAAGTGGAACACACTTGGAACTGATGACCCAAGTCCTAGCACCATAGAGGAAGGGTCATGAGCAAGTCCCTTAGAGGACTAAAAGAAGTTAAAGGACTTTTTTTTTTTTTTTTTTTTGGAAACAAAGTCTCACTCTGTCACCAGGCTGGAGTGCAGTGGCATGACCTCTGCCCACTGCAACCTTTGCCTCTTAGGTTCAAGTGATTCTCCTGCTTCAGCCTCCTGAGTAGCTGGGATTACAGGCACGTGCTGCCATGCCTGGCTAATTTTTGTATTTTTAGTAGAGATGGGGTTTCACCATGTTGGCCAGGCTGGTCTTGAACTCCTGACCTCAGGTGATCTGTCCGCCTCGGCCTCCCAAAGAGCTGGAATTACAGGCATGAACCACCGCACCTGGCCCAAAGGACTTACTTTATTTTTTTTTGAGATGGAGTCTCAACTCTGTTGCCCACCGCCCAGGCTGGAGTGCGGTGGTGCGATCTCAGTTCAGTGCAACCTCCACCTCCCGGGTTCCAGCAATTCTCTTGCCTTAGCCTCCCAAGTAACTGGGACTACAAGTGTGCACCACCACACCTAATTTTTATATTTTTAGTAGAGATGGGGTTTCACCATGTTGGCCAGGTTGGCCTTGAACTCCTGACCTTAGATGATCCTCCTGCCTCAGCCTCCCAAAGTGCTACGATTACAGGTGTGAGCCACTGCACCCGGCCCAAAGGACTTCTTTTTTTCTTTTTTTTTGAGATGGAGTCTCGCTCTATTGCCCAGGCTAGAGTGCAATGGCACGATCTCGGCTCACTGCAGCCTCCACCTCCCAGGTTCAAGCGATTCTCCTGCCTCAGCTTCCCAAGTAGCTAGGATTACAGGAGCCTGCCACCAAGCCAGACTAATTTTTGTATTTTTAGTAGAGATGGGGTTTCACCATGCTGGCCAGGCTGAGGACTTCTTAATAATTAATTTGTCTCGGCCGGGCGCGGTGGCTCACGCCTGTAATCCCAGCACTTTGGGAGGCCAAGGAGGGTGGATCACAAGGTCAGGAGATCAAGATCATCCTGGCTAACACGGTGAAACCCCGTCTCTACTAAAAATACAAAAAAAAAAAAAAACACAAAAAATTAGCCGGGCGTGGTGGCAGGCGCCTATGGTCCCAGCTGCTCAGGAGGCTGAGGCAGGAGAATGGCGTGGACCTGGGAGGTGGAGCTTGCAGTGAGCCAAGATCACGCCACTGCACTCCAGCCTGGGTGACAGAGTGAGACTTCGTCTCAAAAAAAAAAAAAAATTAATTTGCCTCTGTAAAGTGGAAAGCACCTGACTTCTCTGGTTATTGTAAAGATAAAACTATATAAAGGCAAAATATAAGGCCGGGTGCGGTGGCTCACACCTGTAATCCCAGTACTTTGGGAGGCCGAGGCGGGCAGATCACAAGGTCAGGAGTTTGAGACCAGCCTGGCCAACATGATGAAACCCTGTCTACTAAAAATACAAAAGTTAGCTGGGTGTAGTGGCACATGCCTGTAGTCCCAGCTACTCAGAAAGCTGAGGCAGGAGAATCGCCTGAACCCAGGAGGCAGAGGTTGCAGTCAGCCGAGATCGCACCATTGCAATCCAGCCTGGGTGACAAGAGCGAGACTCCGTCTCAAAAAAAAAAAAAAAAAGGCACTTTGGGAGGCCAAGACGGGCGGATTGCGAGGTCAGGAGATCGAGACCATCCTGGCTAACACAGTGAAACCTCATCTCTACTAAAAATACAAAAAAAAAAAAATTAGTCGGGAGTGGTAGCGGGCGCCTGTAATCCCAGCTACTCGGGAGGCTGAGGCAGGAGAATGGTGTGTACCCGGGAGGCGGAGCTTGCAGTGAGCTGAGATTGTGCCACTGCACTGCCGCCTGGGCGACAGAGCGAGACTCTGTCTCAAAAAAAAAAAAAAAAAAGGCAAAATATAAAAGATACAGAAATGCAAATACACGATGTTTCTATATAGCAACCCCTAGCTTACTGCTCCATAAGGAACTTACACTGAGAGGACTACAAAGGAGGCAGCTCCGAAGCCCCGTACCTGGATGCACTGGAGAGTGGTGGCATGAAATGACAGAGTGGGAGTCAGGAGACCTGAGCGCTGGCCCCTGCTCTGCCATTAACCAACATCAGTCACAAAGTTACAGTCACATGACCTGTTTGAGCCTGTCTTCTCATCTGCATCTTAGGATGGGTAGCTTGCCTACCTCACTGCTACTGGGGAGCAAAAAGGAGGGAACAGAGGTCAAACTGCTTTATAAGCCATAAAGTGTTTTACACGTTCCAGACTCTGCACTGCTCAAAATGTGTCAAAGGGACGAATCATTACATAGCAAGCAACTAAAATCCCTTGGCTGCATATGAAATCATGGAGCCTGTTATGCAGGATGAGTCCCTTAGGACAACTGCTCAGAACTGGAGAACCAGGTCTCATCTCTGCTATCAGGAACTAGCCATATGAACTTGAGTAAGAGATTTAACAACCCTGGGTCTCTGTTTCCTTTTGTGTGAAATGGAAAAGCCAGAAGTCATAGAATTTTTTTAAAAAAACATAAGAGTTTCAAAGCTGAAAAGAATCCTAGAGATCTTATAATTTAATCCTTTACAAATGAGCATACATGAGGTTCAAAAGTAATAAAGGGATCTAAGATCTACCTGCTTACTCACGAGAACTTTTAAAATTTTTTTCATATTTTATTTTTTCTCAGACCTCTTGGGGATGAAGAGAGTAAACTTTCTGATCTATATGACATGTACATACAAAAAAGGGTCACTGCCCTGCTCCTCTCATTCCCAGGTGAGCCTCTAATAGAGCTTTCAAGTTAAGGAGCAAATTAATACAGTGGGAAAGAGCTTAGGAGTTGGCCAGATCTGGGTTTTAATCAGGATTTTATCATTATTTATTTGCCTTGTAATCTTGAGCAAG
This sequence comes from Pan troglodytes, assembly GCF_028858775.2. NCBI lineage: Eukaryota > Metazoa > Chordata > Mammalia > Primates > Hominidae > Pan > Pan troglodytes. The sequence goes on from NC_072398.2 coordinate 178,667,449, forward strand.
TTAATTAGTCTCTGAGCTTTAGTTTTGTTTGTTTGTTTTTGGAGACGGAGTTTCGCTCTTGTTGCCCAGGCTGGCGTGCAATGGCACAATCTCGGCTCACCACAACCTCCACCACCCAGGTTCAAGCGATTCTCCCACCTCAGCCTCCTGAGTAGCTGGGATTACAGGCATGCACCACCATGCCTGGCTAATTTTGTATTTTTAGTAGAGACGGGGTTTCTCCATGTTGGTAGGGCTGGTCTCAAACTCCAGACCTCAGGTGATCTGCTCACCTTGGCCTCCCCCAAAGTGCTGGGATTACAGGCGTGAGCCACCACACCCGGCCTAGTTTTTTTTTTGAGACGGAGTCTTGCTCTGTTGCCTAGGCTGGATGGAGTGCAGTGGCGTGATCTCGGCTCACTGTAACCTCTGCCTCCCGGGTTCAAGTGATTCCCATGCCTCAGCCTCTCAGGCAGCTGGGACTACAGGCGTGCACCACCATGCCTCGGCTAATTTTTGTATTTTTAGTGGGTATGGGGTTTCACCATGTTACCCAGGCTGGTCTTGAATTCCTGACCTCAAGTGATCCACCCACCTCAGCCTCCCAAAATGCTGGGATTACAGGTGTAAGCCACTGTGCCTGGCCTAGTTTTCTTATTAGTGAAATAAGTATTTTTTAAAGACCGTCATGTTATCTAAAATAGTTTATAAGTGCAGAATAACTGACCCAGCTTTCTGAAGCATACAGCAAAGATGGAATGTACCACTCAGAGATCTACTCTTCTTGAGTTCCAATGCAAAGAAATATCTAAAAGTTAGTTCACAGGAAAGAGGATACATCAGACAGGTGCAGGCTGCAACTGGCAGCATTTCTTCCTGGTGATTTCAGATAGGAATTGGAGTATAAATGAGAAAGATTTTTCTCAGAGATATTTTTTTCTTATCCTACAAAGTCAACCCAGAATGTGGCTCTTGGCCTAGCAAAAAGTTGTGCTCAAAGTGGGTCAAGTATGCCAAGTTTCATTTCCTTACCTCTGTCCATCTGATTACTTTTCCATTTGCTTTATATTCTGATCCATGGAATATCTTCACATTTGTTATAGTCTCCATGGACTTCCCATCTATAGGACTTATGACACTAAAATAGAGGCAAAGGAAAGATAGAAGCAGCTCTTGAAGTTAGAAAAGCCATTTTTCCTATCACGTTTTGCTGCAGAAGTCTTCCTGCTAATTACACTGGGTACCCTGCTGAACACACCTGTGCAGCACATCATAGCAAGAAGCAGCCACTGTATAAAAATGTACATGAACTGAGCTCTTGGGAAAGAATCTATGCACTGAAATAGTTCAAAGAACACACATGCAAAAAAGGAATCATTTTTCCAGGAGCTAGTTCTCTTTAACGTAAAGAAATTGATTAATCAAACCTGCTCTTCTTCCAGTATCCCTTCTTTCAGTGAATGCATGGTCACCCACTCAATCTTGTTTTCACTCTGCTCCTGACTCTGTAATGATACTTGTCATGATATATTCTTCATGTTTGCATACCTGACTTACAAATGAACTTCTGAAGGGGAGGGAATATGATATATTCCCCTCTATGTGCTTATATTCCCATTACTGACCCACCGCTTGGAACTTAGGAGTCTAATAAATATTTATTAAGAATCATTTGCTGGGCATGGTGGCTCACGCCTGTAATCCCAGCACTTTGGGAGGCTGAGGTGGGTAGACTGTCTGAGCTCAGGAGTTCGAGACCAGCATCAGCAACATAGCAAAACCCTACCTCTACTAAAAACACAAAAAATTAGCCAGGCAATAGTGGTACAGCCTGTAATCCCAGCTACTGGGCAGGCTGAGGCATGAGAATCACCTTGAACCTGGGAGGCGGAGGTTGCAGTGAGCTGCGATCGCACCACTGTACTCCAGCCTGGGTTACAGAGCAAGACTCTGTCTCCAAAAAAAAAAAAGGAATTATTTGACCAAGTTGCTAATTATGACAGTGCTAGTGTAAACAAGTATCTATGTATCTGTCATAACACCTTCCCTTTAGTGCTAAATTATCACTCCTAGATTCCTAAACAAAAAGGCCACTTCTGATAGTCATTTCCTCCCTGAAATACAAGTATAAATACATGGAGATACACATTCATTCTGATTAGGATTCAAAATAATTGGCACACAGATTCTAAACTTTCCCTAACAATTTTCAAACCTGTTTATGTTCTTGAATCTCTATTTTTTTTTTCTTGAGATAGAGTTTCGCTCTTGTTGTCCAGGCCGGAATGCAGTGGCATGATCTCGGCTCACCGAAACCTCCGCCTCCCGATTCAAGTGAGTCTCCTGCCTCAGCCTCCTGAGTAGCTGGGATTACAGGCATGTACCACCACGCCCAGCTGATTTTGTATTTTTAGTAGAGACGGGGTTTTTCCATGTTGGTCAGGCTGGTCTTGAACTCCCAACCTCAGGCGATCCACCTGCCTCAGCCTCCCAAAGTGCTGGGATTACAGGCGTGAGCCACCACACCCGGCCAAATCTCTATGTATTAAAAGTCGAATCTAACTTAAACTTCAATATCAGGCATTCACTTCATTTAGTCAAAATTACTTGAATTTAAGTTTAATTTCTAATTCATCAAATAGCAATGTTAAAAACAAAACAAAAAAAGAGCACCCTTTGTTGTGTAGAATCCTTTGAGAAAGGATACAAAGTTCAGTTTGTAATGTATAAATGCAATGTTTTCCAGCTTGTCCCTGAATGTCTGGGTATGAGAGAAAGAAAGGGGTGAGGGGGAAAGAAAAGTGTCAAAGATGTCTCCAAGGTTTTGGCTTGAACCATTAGAATAGAGTTGCCGAACACTGAGAAAGAATATAGAGTTTGAAGCCCAAGAAGGTGGTTTTCAGAGCTAGTCTTATCACTTCCTAGCTTTGTAGACCTGAAAAGTCACTTAGCCTTTTGGTACTTGTTTACTCATTTATAGAATGGAAATGTTAACACCTGTTATTGTATCAAACAAAACAATGTTGGCAAAAATGTGTTGTAAATCTTAAAAGGCTCAGGTATTACTGTTATCTCAGTAACTATAGAGGGACTTTTTTGTTTCATCAATCCCTCTACTTACACTTCCCTCAAAAATACATACAGAAACTCCTTCAGAAACTAACTTACAAAACCAGAAATTTAAAATTCTACGTTAAGCATACAAAGCAGTCTTTCTCTTAGGCAGGGCTTTCAGTAAAACTATAAAACACCAATGTAGACAGCAGACAAAACCCAGAGCCTAACCTATAACTAAAAGCCACAAAGGGGGACATGTGCTGCATTTACCCCTTGCTAACGTTCTTGTCATCATCCACCCACTGGATGTGGATGTGCTCCTGGGGTTCCTCCGCGTCCGCCTTCCCACAGGTGATGGTGAAGTCCTTCATCTCTCGCAGTGCCTGCCTCAAGGAATCCATGTTCTCTGCAGTAATCTGGACCATAACACCATCTAAGAATCAGTACAAAGCCAAAGGAGAGGCAAATGAAACACAGCACCTGGCATCTAGCAAATTCCTCCGAGTTAAATGTAAACCTTAGCTCTGCTTTCCAAAGCTGACTGATACAGAGGTTTTGCTCTTTGAGCTGAACCTTACTTACTGAAAGTGTTGTGAGAAGCAATGCCAAGATTAAAACACATGCTTGTTGATTTCACTTCAGACACAACTAAGAATTTCTCCTGAGACTACTTAAGGGGAAAACTTAAACACAGTCACATTCTTCTTCTGGACACACTGAATATTTTGTTCCTGTTTTCACTCCTGCATTTATCATCCTCTGGTCATATTCATTTGTTTGCATCTCCATCTCTCTCACCTTACTATGACTGCCTGGCATACAGTGAATGTCCAATAAATGTTTGCTAAATAAATCACTGAATAAATTATAGTAGTGGGCTTGGAGATAAATCCATTTATTGACTAGCAAATAAGGCAAACCTACCACAGAGTTTCATATGGGCTACCAGATAACCAACAGATGGTAACTTTTTCAGCTGCTACCTACCTGAGTTGAAGGCAAACACTGAAATTGACAGTAAAAGTTGTCACATGCTGAGCAATTACTCTGCTTCACTGACACACAATGAAATAATTTCTAAAGAGTCTCAATAACAATTTCATAGTCAGCCAATCGCTCCACTGAAACACACAAGTGAAATGCAAGACCCAAGAAATTCCCAAGCCAGACACATAAACACATAATTTTTAAACACACTGCTTTGAATTGGTAAGGATCTGTGTCAGGTCAATTTATCTTTTTTTTTTTTTTTTTAAGAGATGACTGCCCAGGTTGGAGCGCAGTGACTATTCACAGGGACGATCATAATGCACTGCAGCCTCAAGCTCCTGGCCTCACAGGGTCCTCCCACCTCAGCCTCCCAAGTAGCTGGTACTATAGGTGTATGCCACCATGCCCAGCTCATTTTATCATTTAACAACATTTAAGGGATGTTTTAAAATCACCTTGTGAAGTCACAATTTCAACTATAGTCAACACTTCATCATATAGGCTTTAACTAGTTGCTTTAGACCAAATGACTGTTTAACTCCTAGATTTTAAGCTGGGTGTGGTGGTTCACACCTGTAATCCCAGCACTTCGGGAGGCTGAGCCTGGTGGATCATTTGAGGTCAGGAGTTCAAGACCAGCCTGACCAACATGGTGGAACCCCATCTCTACTAAAAATACAAAAAAATTAGCTGGGCGTGTTGGCGCACAACTGTAATTTCAGCTACTCAGGAGGCTGAGGCAGGAGAATCACTTGAGGTAGAAGTTGCAGTGAGCCAAGATTGTGCCACTGTACTCCAACCTGGGCTACAAGACTCCATCTTAAAAAAAAAAAAAAAAAAAAACCTCTTAGATTTCATAACAATTTGTTAACGGCATGTTTCTGTTTTGTAGTCAAGAGTTGTAAATTTTAGTTGTAAAATATTAGTGCACTCTGTGTTTCACTCACTGTTTTATTAAATTTACCAAAAGAAGACCAAAGCCAGTATCTATAAATATATGTAAGATTATCTACGTATTTCAATCAACACACTGGAATCCAGCCCTAAGAAAGGACCTTTTTTTTTTTTTAAAGATAGAGTCTCACTCTGTCGCCCAGGCTGGAGTACAATGGCACAATCTTGGCTCACTGCAACCTCTGCTTCCCAGGTTCAAGTGATTCTCCTGCCTCAGCCTCCCAAGTAGCTGGGATTACAGGCATACGCCACCACGCTTGGCTGTTTTTTGTATTTTTAGTTGAGATGGGGTTTCACCATGTCGGCCAGGCTGGTCTCCAACTCCTGACCTCAAGTGATCTGCCCCCCTCGGCCTCCCAAAGTGCTGAGATTACAGGCGTGAGCCACCGCACCCGGCCTAAGAAAGGACTGTTTTTACACAGAGCTTTGGAGTGAGCTACTGTAAAAATGAAAACCTGTCATCATGTGAGGCAGACTACATTTTCCATAAATGGTCATATCTCCCATCTCATTTTTCTACAATGCTATCTTCCCATTCTCCCATGTAGAAGTGAAGTCTAATTTCCCTCCCTTTTTCCAACACCAGAGTATGGTGGAAATGACACAATATAACTTTAAAGGGTGGGTCACAAAAGGCAATGCAGCTTCCACCTTCTTGCTAGAACATTCATGTTTGGAGTCCTGAACCACCATGTAAAAAGTCCAGCTATCCCAATGGTATCAAGCCATGTTAAGGAGTCCCCACGTAAGTACCCCAGTCACCACTCCTAGTCTTTAAATCATCCCAGGCCAGGCCTCAGACGTGTGTGTGAACAAACCTTCATATAATTCTAGCTCCCAGTCATCAGATGACTTCAAGTCATCCCAACTAAGACTCCAAACATCATGAAGCAGTGTTAAGCCATCCCTGCATTGCCCTGTCAAGATTACTGATCTAGAGGATAAGCAAGCATGATAAAATGGTTGTTTTAAGCCATCTGTTATGAAATAAGAGTAGCAAAATCAAAACACAATGAAAACCAGCAAAGAAAATAAACGGTGTGCCAATTAGCCTTTAGTTTAATTAACTTTTGTCAACATATGTGTCATGTCTAATTATAGCACACTAGCAGCAAGCACATGCCATTTTGTACTCCAAATGATGACCACAGCATTCTTGTGGACAGGAGAGACTTTCATCTACACATTTAGATATTAATATTTCCACCCAATGATATATTTGAACTCAGACTACATGCCCTCAGGTACCTTATCCCAGAGCTCTGAAAGGCCATCTCCTAGTTTTAATGTCATTGTCACATGGTATCCCTACCACTTACTCCTTTCTTCAGAGAACTAAGCACTCTCATGGCAGTTTTAATTTGCTGAAGAGATGCTACTGAAAAAACAGTAGGAGTCAGACATCTACAGCAGAAGTGTAAAGGATTCCCTTTATGTACATAAGTTCAGTCCTTATTATGAGGACTGAACAATTCATTCTTTACCTTCCACAATACTGGACTTGGCAAGGTATCCAGAAGAGGATTTCAGAGCGCCACTGAACACAAAGAAACTGGCACCAGTCACTAAAACAGCAATAGAAATAGTTTAGTAAGACAGACCCTAAGCTGGAGGGATTGAGAATAATAACAAAATATTCAGAAGTTGAGAATTCCGACCATCATCACACAGAAAATTTTAAAAAATCAAATCTATATTCCACAATAAACATGTAACCAACAATTCTGATGCTTACAACAGCTTTGGGAACTAGGTTTTAAGAAACACTCCCCCATTTTGTTTTGTTCTTCCTCTAATTAAGAATCCAAGTATCTTACAAGAAAAGGAATCTTAATGGTTGAGGTCAGGGGGTTGGCAAGCTATAGCCTGCTTGGCCTCCAGCCTGCTTTTGTAAATAAAATTTTATTGAAACACAGCCATGTCCATTCATTTACTTATCGTCTATGGCAGTTTTTGCACTATAATACTAGAGCCGAATAGTTGTTGACAAAAACCACAGCTTGCAAAGTCTAAAATATTTATCATTTGGCCCTTCACAAAAAAAGTTTGCCACCCCCAATCTAATCCATTGATTTTCAGATTTTTTTAGATCAAATATATTCTGAAGATAGAAATATGGTTGCCAACTATTTTATCTGCTAAGTTTTTTTTTTTTTTTTGAGACGGAGTCTCGCTCTGTCACCCAGGCTGAAGTGCAGTGGTGCTATCTCTGCTCACTGCAAGCTCCACCTCCTGGGTTCACGCCATTCTCCTGCCTCAGCCTCCCGAGTAGCTGGGACTACAGGCATGTGCCAGCATGCCCCGCTAACTCTTTTGTATTTTTAGTAAAGATGAGGTTTCACCACGTTGGTCAGGCTGGTCTTGAACTCCTGACCTTAGGTGATCCACCCACCTCGGCCTCCCAAAGTGTTGGGTTTACAGGCGTGAGCCACCATGCCCAGCTTTTTTTTTTTTTTTAAGAGACAGGGTCTTGCTATGTTGCCCAGGCTTGTCTTGAACTCCTTAGCTCAAATGATGCTCTCGTCTTGGCCTCCCAAAGTGCTGGGATTACAGGCATGAGCCACCGCGGCTGGCCTAACACAGGGTTTCTTAGATTAAATCTATTAAACAAGACTTATTTTTTCATGTGAACAGTTTTTAACACCATGGTGCCTGAGAAAACACTTTGGGTAACGCCTCTTGAGCAATGCTTCTCAAAGTCGAATGTGCACTTGAATCACACAGAGATCTCGTTAAAATGCAAATTTTGATTAGTGAATCTGGGGTGTGGAGACCACATTCTGAATAGCACTGAAACCTCCTTCAGAATCCTGTCAAGTTAATTAGCATTCTGTGGGAATGGCCATCCAACAAGCTTCAAATTTACCTAAACATACTGTCATTATGGGGCCTAGTCGTGCCTTCAAATGCCAGTGCTGGCCCTTGTCAATATCCTAAGGGCATATTTTCTTTCTTTTTTTTTTTTTTTAATTATTATACTTTAAGTTCTAGGGTACATGTGCACAACATGCAGGTTTGTTACATACGTATACACATGCCATGTTAGTTTTGCTGCACCCATCAACTCGTCATTTACATTAGGTATTTCTCCTAATGCTATCCCTCCCTCCTAAGGGCATATTTTCAAAATTTTTCCCTCAATAACACATATCCCATTTGCAACTCTGAGTCTGGCCACTTGGGGAGTCAACATAATCCTGAAGAATATGGTTGGAAAGGTTAATTAATTTGTTTGTGGTCACCTATCTAGAAAGTGAGTGTTACGGGACTGAGGTATCTAACTGTCCAAGTCCAGTATAATTTTCCATTATCATAATCTCAACCAGCTCAAATGCTCACCTTTTCTGGGCTGATTGTGAATACTAATAGCCTGGGTCTGATAGTTTCCATCATCATTCTGTACACACACAAGATGAGAGTCTGCCTTTTCATTGAAGCAGGCACCTCCTGCCAGGACATGCTCATTGGACTTGTTCATGGCTTTCATCATCTGCAATCAAAGAGATAACCTTATTCTGACAAGAATGGGCATTTTTCTGTCTGACATGGTGCAACTCCATCTTCTCAAAAACAAAACTAACAGAATATTACGTATTAAAGTGACAAAAAGGGCCACCAAATAATGAAACAAAGTAAAAAAATCAGTCACCATTAACAAATCAATGTACACAAAAATTCCCTGTACATTTTATAAGCGATTTGTACTATGACCTAATAAGCACATGATACATTTTGCATTCACTTTTTGTCTTATTGCTGAATTGAACTCAAGTAGCTAAAATTAGTTTAGCTAATTGTAGTTTCTCCTATATACTGGATTCTCTGAGGATATATAATCTGAAATTCTAAGTTCAAAAGAATGTCCCATATTTAAGTACATCTGCTTTCTTTTTCAACTTCCAAAGGAGTGAACTTTCCTCTAAAAACATATGAAATTCAAATTGTTTCTTAATTTTACTAACTTATGTTTGAGATCTTCAATGAAATTAGTTACTAATATTTTGCTTTATTCTTCTCAAAAGATTTAACATGATAATTCTGACCTAATCCAAAAAAAAAAAAAATTCATGGGCCACTGTTTTGCATGTAATACGTAAGAACTCACCTTGATGTTAAACTCCAACCCCTGGCTGAAACAGGTTAATGATCATTTGTTGTTATTTATTTCTATAAAGAGTTTGGGGCCAGGCACGGTGGCTCATGCCTATAATCCCAGCACTTTGGGAGGCCGAGGCAGGCGGATCACGAGGTCAGGAGATCGAGACCATCCTGGTTAATATGGTGAAACCCCGTCTTTACTAAAAATACAAAAAAATTTAGCTGGGCATGGTGGCAGATGCCTGTTGTCCCAGCTACTCAGGAGGCTGAGGCAGGCGAATGGCGTGAACCTGGGAGGCGGAGCTTGCAGTGAGCCAAGATCGCGCCACTGCACTCCAGCCTGGGGAAAGAGCAAGACTCTGTCTCAAAAAAAAAATAAAAAAAAATAAAGAGTTTGACACCTTTTTTTTTTGAGACAGGGTCTCTCTCTGTTGCCCAAGCTGGAATGCAGTGGCTCGATCTTGGCTCACTGCAACCTCCGCCTCCTGGGTTCACGCCATTCTCCTGCCTCAGCCTCCGGAGTAGCTGGGACTACAAGTGCCTGCTACCACGCCCAGCTAATTTTTTTGTATTTTTATAGAGACAAGGTTTCACCATGTTAGCCAGGATGGTCTCGATCTCCTGACCTCGTGATCCGCCCACCTCGGCCTCCCAAAGTGCTGGGATTACAGGCGTGAGCCACTGCACCCGGCCGACACTTTTTTTTTTTTTTAAGAGACAGGGATCTCACTATGTTGTCCAGGCTGGATTCAAGCTCCTTGGCTCAGGTGATCCTCCCACCTCAGCCTCTTGAATGGCTGGGATTATATAGGCACATGCCACCTAGCCCAGCTCTGGGTTAATGATAATTTGTTTTTATTTCCCATTTTTTCCTTCATGTCATCCCATTTGTCCAACTTTCTGATCTAATCCTTTAAAATTGAGCCTTTAAACATCTAACTGGAAACTTATTTTGTTTTACTCCCCTCTTCCTCCTATAAGCTGTAGTGTTGCGGGCCAGGCCCGGTAGCTCACACCTGTAATCCCAGCACTTTAGGAGGCTGAGGTGGGTGAACCACTTGAGGTCAGGAGTTCGAGACCAGCCTGGCCAACATGGTAAAACCCCATCTCTACTAAAAGTACAAAAAAATGAGCTGGGTGTGGTGGCGGGTGCCTGTAATTCCAGCTACTCGGGAGGCTGAGGCAGGAGAATCACTTTACCCCAACAGGTGGAGGCTGCAGTGAGCCAAGATTGCGCTACTACACTCCAGCCTGGGGAACACAGGGAGACTCTATCTCAAAAAATAAAAATAAAATAAAAAAGTTGTAGTGCTGTCAGAGTTCTTTGACTCCATCTTGAACAGGGGCTGGGTAAAATGAGGCTGAAACCTGCTGTGCTGCATCCCAGGAGGTTGGGCATTCTTAGGATAGGAGGAAAGCACAAGATACAGGTCACAAAGACCCCACTGATAAAAACAGAATGCTGTAAAGAAGCTAGCCAAAACCCACCAAAACCAAGATGGTGATGAAAGTGACCACTGGAGGTCCTCACTGCTCATTACCACTAATTATAATGCATTAGCATGCTAAAAGACGCTCCCACCCATGCATGACAGTTTTACAAATGCCATGGCAATGTCAGGAAGTTACCCTATATGATCTAAAAAGGAAGGAACCCTCAGTTCCAGGAATTCCCCACCCCTTTCCCAGAAAACCCTTTGTTTAGCATATAATCAGGAAATACCGTAAATATACTCAGTCAGGCAGCCCATGACACTGCTCTGCCTATGGAGCAGCCATTCTTTTATTCCTTTTTTGAGATGGAGTTTCGCTCTTGTTGCCCAGGCTGGAGTGCAGTGACACTATCTCAGCTCACCGCAACCTCCAGCTCCCAGGTTCAAGTGATTCTCCTGCCTCAGCCTCCCGAGTAGCTGAGATTACTGGCATGTGCCAGCACACCCACTAATTTTGTGTTTTTAGTAGAAATGGGGTTTCTCCATGTTGGTCAGGCTGGTCTCGAACTCCCGACCTCAAGTGGTCTGCCCACCTTGGCTTCCAAAGTGCTGGGATTATAGGCGTGAGCCATCGCACCTGGCCTGCCCATTTTTTAACTGGGTTGTCTTTTTTTTAGAGACTATGGTGCTATGTTATGTCATGTTATGTTATCCAGGTTGACACTGATCCTCTCACCTTATCCTTCCAAGTAGCTGGAACTACAGGCACATACCCACTTTGCCTTGCTGTCTTTGCTGTTGACACGAAAGAATTTTTTGTTTTGTTTTGTTTTTGAGACAGTCTCGCTCTGTCACCCAGGCTGGAGTGCAGTGGCGCGATCTAGGCTCACTGCAAGCTCCACCTCCCAGGTTCACGCCATTCTCCTGCCTCAGCCTCCTGAGTAGCTGGGATTACAGGTGCTGGCCACCATGCCCGGCTAATTTTTTGTATTTTTAGTAGAGACGGGATTTCACCATATTAACCATGATGGTCTCGATCTCCTGACCTCATGATCCGCCCGCCTTGGCCTCCCAAAGTGCTGGGATTATAGGCATGCGCCACCGCGCCTGGCCGATATGTAAGAATTCTTAAGACCCTTATGAGAGATATGATCTGAAAATATTTTCTCCCATTTTATAGGTTGTCTTTTCATTTTCTTGCTAATGTCCTTGGATGCACAAAATTTCTAATTTTTATTAAATCCAATTCATCTATTTTTTTTTCTTTTGTTGCTTGTGCTTTTGGGGTCATATCTAAGAATCCAATGCCAAATCCAAGGTCACGAAAGATTACTGTTTTCATCTAATAGCTTTATGGTTTTAGCTCTTATATTTAGTTTGTTGGTTGATTGTTTTGAGTCAGTTTTTATATATAATGTGAGGTAAGGGTAAGTTTTAAAATTGAGAAGTATAAATCCACCAATTTTGTTCTTCTTTTTTCAAGAACATCCACGAAGGGCTATTCAGGGCCCCTTGCAATTACAGATGATTTGAATATTGGCTTTTCCATTGCTGCAAAAAGGCCATTGAAATTTTGATACGGCTTGCAATGAATCATTTGTAGATCACTTTTAATATTGACATCTTAACAATATTAAGTCTTCTAATCCATGGAACATCTTTCCATTTACACAGGTCTTTAATTACTTTCAGCAACGTTTTGTAGTTCTCAGGGTACAAGTCTTTTACTTCCTTGGTTAAATTTACTCCTAGGTATTGTATCCATACAACTCTAAGGCATCATCATCATCTCTTGGCTTTATTTTGTTATAACTCTTCCAAAGCACCAGAGGTATCCAAACTATAATTGAATACTCCTCTTACACTGATATTTATCAACCTCACTAATCCAAACCACTTCTACCCAGGTTTTCCAAAGGTTACTTTGAAATAATTCTTCTGTAAATAGGATGAGTCAGCTAGAAGATTTCTGCTTAGCAAAGCCAACTGACAGACACATTTAGGTTCTCATTTGCAATTTACATTTGTATCACATGAAAGAAACTGAGATGATCACAATTTTAAAGAAATCATTTCTTCCGAATCATTAGGCTAAAGTGGTTTCTAATTTTGTCTACACTAAGCAGACTAAGAAACATTTTCAATCCAGACATTCTGAATAAATTAGCTGGCCTCAAAGGAAATCATTTCCTTGGATGTAAATTACAAGTCCAATGAAAGAAACTTCATATTTCTTTAGAGATAAATGAATATATTTTCTCTTAAGATAATGCTCAGTTACAACAAGAGCAGAGTTTTCAAGAGATTCAAAGGACCTTACTGACCATAAAACAAACTTACACTAGTCATATAATGATATAAATATTTGACTATCCATTTTGGTTGTGTTATTCTGCTGTCAATTCAAATTCTGTAATGTTCTTGTATCTATACCTATTTTCACCATAGTTCAAGGCCTAATTGCCTCTTTTCTGGACATAATGACCTTGTAACTGGTTTTCCTACAGTGAATCTCTATCAGTTCTGATTCATCACATACAATGTTTTCGTACTTATCAAAGCACAGCTCTATGTCACATCTTCTCCAGCTTGTCCTCCATTCAGAATCTCAAGCTTCCTATGCTCTAACCCCAAATCTTGCCTCCCTCCTACAGTATCCTTACATGCTGCTTACATGCAGGACTACTTCCTGATGGCCTACCATTTCCCATCCCTGAGGCTTTGCATTACTATTTTCTTTTTGGGTTTTTTTTTTTTTTTTCTTTTTGAGACAGAGTCTTGCTCTGTTGGCCAGGCTGGAGTGCAGTGGTGTGGTCCTGGCTCACTGCGGCCTCTGCCTCCTGAGTTCATGCGATTCTCCTTCCTCAGCATCCCAAGTAGCTGGGACTGCAGGCGCCCGCCACCACCCGGGCTAATTCTTTGTATTTAGTAGAGACGGAGTTTGACCATCTTGGCCAGGCTGGTCTCAAACTCCTGAGCTTAAGTGACCCACCCACCTCGGCCTCCCAAAGTGATGGGATCACATGCGTGAGCCATCGCGCCCGGCCTACCTTCCCTTTTCTTCTCCTATGGCCAAGCACCTGAAAAAGTAGTCCCCTGAAAATGCCAATTTCAGCATGAAGACTTTTTTTTTTTTTTTTTTCTGAGACAAGTCTCCCTCTGTCGCTCAGGCTGGAGTGCAGTGGCACCATCTCGGCTCACTGCAACCTCTTGCCTCCCGGATTCAAGCAATTCTTCTGCCTCAGCCTCCTGAGTAGCTGGGACTTCAGGCACACGCCACCACGCCCCACTAATTTTTGTATTTTTAATAGAGATGGGGTTTCACCATATTGGCCAATCTGGTTTCGAACTCCTGACCTTGTGATCTGCCCGACTCAGCCTCCCAAAGTGCTAGGATTACAGGCGTGAGCCACCGCGCCTGGCCAGCATGAAGACTTCTGTAACCCCCAATGAGACATTAATGTGACCATTACCTTCTTTGAAATGCCATAGCACATTCTCTGTACTTTTTATATGCCATCATTCACATTCAACCTTGAATAATGCTTAATTGCAAGACCAACAGTATTTTTGTTTGTTTATTTTTGAGACAGAGTCTCACTCTGTCACCAGGCTGGAGTGTAGTGGTGCAATCTCGGCTCACTGCAAACTTCGCCTCCTGGGTTCAAGCGATTCTCCTACCTCAGCCTCCCGAGTAGCTGGGACTACAGGTGCATGCCACCATGCCCAGCTAATTTTTGTATTTTTAGTAGAGATGGGGTTTCACCATGTTAGCCAGGATGGTCTCTATCTCCTGACCTGGTGATCCACCCACCTCAGCCTCCCAAAGTGCTGGGTTACAGGCATGAGCCACTGTGCCCGGCCTTGTTTGTTTTTGAGATGGAGTTTCACTCTTGTTGCCCAGGCTGGAGTGCAATGGTGCAGTCTTGGCTCATTGCAACCTCCACGTCCTGGGTTCAAGTGATTCTCCTGCCTCAGCCTCTCAAGTAGCTGGGATTACAGGCACAGGCATGTGCCACCATGTCCAGCTATTTTTTTTTTTTTTTTTTTGGTATTGAGTAGAGACAGGGTTTCACCATGTTGGTCAAGCTGGTCTTGAACTCCTGACCTTAGGTGATCCACCCACCTTGACCTCCCAAAGTGCTGGGATTACAGGCATGATCCACCATGCCTGGCCTTCGACCAACAGTATCTGAATACTGGCCTTGCTCGTAACTATCTGTGTGTCTTTAGTAAACTTACTTAACCTCTCTGTGTCCCAGGACCCTCTTCTATAAAATGTGATAATAAAAGTAACTATTTCATAGAGTTATGAGAGTTAGATAAATTAATATTTACAAAGTGCTTAGGACAGCATCAAACATATAATAAGTACTCTTTTAACAAACAATTTGTTAAATAAAATTTGTATGCTCATCTTCCCTACCCTGCCTACTGAACCTTAAAGCAACCTTAAAATCAGCAGCAAATAATTCAACCAGGTAGCTCCTATACCTCTTATAAGATAATGAAATTAAGGACCTTTCCTAAAAGTTTACAAATTATTGAGAATGACATACCAGTAAAAGGCAGAGAAACAACTGCTGTAACAACAGAATGTGCAAAGTACGTAACATTTCCAGAGCACCAACCATGAGCCAGGCACTGAGCAAGCTGAGCTAAATGCTACAGGAGCATTATCTCAAAAGAACCATTTTAGCACATCAAGTGAAACAGCACGAGCTTTACCTCCCGGTGTTTCCCACCCTTGGAGTCCCGGAAAAATCACAGGAGCCAATTAAAAGAACACAGTTCTATGAATGATTATGCTGCAGAAGTGTGTGAAGAGTTATAACACCTAATCCATCTTTCAGTTAACACATCATGTACTTCAATTTCCTCTCTGAGATCTCATGTTTAAAAAATGACTATTTAGCCTTTCGATTTGAACTGGAAAGGATTTATAGAGGAGTTTAAACAGAGTCTTGAGGAGTGGATACAATTTGTATATGTGTTAGGCTTAGCATAGGGCCTTTGTCATGGCAGGCACTCCATAAATACTTGCTGAATATACTAGTTAGTAAACCGAATAAGTAGGAATAGATTTGGATGGCTTGTAATAGTCATAAAACTATACTGAGAGTTAATGTGGTTAGCACGATTTTCTTTTAAATCTTGATTCACTTGTAATTAGTGTCACATAGATTGGGTATCTAATAAAATAAGTTTCTGTTTTCGTTTTTATTTCTTGAGACAGTCTCGCCTTCTCGTTCAGGCTGGGGTACAGTGGCATGATCACTGCTCACTGCAGCCTTGACCTCTGGGGCTCAGGTGATCCTCCCACCTCAACCTCCCAAGAAGTTGGGACTACAGGTATGTGCCACCACACCTGGCTAATTCTTTTATTTTTTATGTATTTATTTATTTATTTATTTAATTTTTTAGAGATGGAGTCTCGCTCTGTCGCCCAGGCTAGAGTGCAGTGGTGCAATCTCGGCTCACTGCAAGCTCTGCCTCCCACGTTCACAACATTCTCCTGCCTCAGCCTCACTGCAAGCTCTGCCTCCCGGGTTCACACCATTCTCCTGCCTCAGTCTCCCGAGTAGCTGGGACTACAGGGGCCCACCACCACATCCAGCTAATTTTTTGTATTTTTAGTAGAGATAGGGTTTCACCATGTTAGCCAGGATGGTCCTGATCTCCTGACCTCATGATCCGCCCGCCTCAGCCTCCCAAAGTGTTGGGATTACAGGCGTAAGCCACCACGCCCAGCCTAATTCTTTTATTTTTAATTTTGTATGGATGGGGTCTTTCTTAATATGTTGCCAAGGCTGGTTTCAAATCTTGGGGCTAAAGTGATCCTCCCTCCTCAGCCTCCCAAAGTGCTGGAACAACAGGCGTGAGCCACTGTACCCGGCCAAATAAAATAAGTTTTAGTGATTCAGTTCTACAAACCTTATCAAGTGATTAACAAAGGCTTTAGACAGGAAGATCCAGTACAAAGGTGTGAAAAATCTATGAAAAGTGAACAACTACAAGGATACAGGGAAGCATGAAAGACACTCTGCCCTCAAGAGGCTCACAATTCAGAGGACAGGATTCACACCCATCATCCTGTGCATGTTACAGAAATAAAGAACAACAGGAAAATGGAGGAGAAAAACAGTGACACTGTCTAGGGGATGGAGAATTCTAGGGAGGTTTGCTAAAGGCTCTCAGGTATATAAAAAGAATATTTTGGACAGAGGAAACAGCATAAGTGAGGAACAGAACTAGAACTGAGAAAGAAACACTGAGCTGAAGAACGATGGAAAAGGTGGAAGAATATACTTTCTTGGGGTAATTTTAAGAAAAATGTAAATACGTACCCTTCCAGTTAGCTGAAATTCACTAGTGTCCAGAGGCTAGACCCCATCTTCAAGTCCTATGAATCTACATATTGACAACTATGAGTCTTCATTCAATCTGTTTTGTTTGTTTTGTTTTTGTTTGTGTGTGTGTGTGTGTGTGTGTGTGTGTGTGTGTGTTTTTGAGACAGGGTCTTGTTCTGTTGCCCCGGCTGGAGTGCAGTGGCATAATCATAGCTTACTGCAGTCTCCAACTCTTGGGCTCAAGTGAGCCTCCCACCTCAGCCTCCCAGGTACACAGACTATAGCTATGTACCACTATGCCCAGCTATCTTTATTTTCATTTGTTTTTTTGTGTTTTTTTTTTTTTTGAGACTGAGTCTTGCTCTTGTTGCCCAGGCTGGAGTGCAATGGCACAATCTCAGTTCACTGCAATCTCCGCCAACCAGGTACAAGCAATTCTCCTGTCTCAGCCTCTCAAGTAGCTCAGATTACAGGCATGCGCCATCACGCCTGGCTATTTTTTTTTTTTTTTTTTTTTTTTTGTATTTAGTAGAGACGGGGTTTCACCACGTTAGTCAGGGTGGTTGTGAACTCTGGACCTCAGGAGTGATTCTCCTGCCTCAGCCTCCCGAGTAGCTGGGATTATAGGCATGTGCTGCCATGCCCGCCTAATGTTTGTTATTTTTTGGTAGAGATGGGTTTCACCATGATAGCCAGGCTGCTCTCAAACACCTGACCTGAAGTGACCCTCCCTCCTTGGCCTCCCAATGTGCTGGGATTACAGGCATGAGGCAAAGTGCCTGGCCCTCTGGCCTACTTTTATTTTGTAGAGCTGAGGTCTCACGCTATGTGCCCAGGCTGCCTTCACTCATTCATTTAGAAAATACTTATTCATTTAGCCAATGGGCATTGAGTATCTAATATGTGCCAGACACTGTTTTAGTGCTTGCTTTATTCAGTAGTAGACAAGCAAACAAATTCCTGCCCTCACAGAGCTTATATTCTTGTGTGTAGGAGGAGGAGACAAAAACAACAAACAAATAAGTAAAATACATAAAACTATTATACAATGACAAGTGCTACAGAGAAAAATAAAACATGGAAGGAGGACTGGGAGTATTGGTGGGTACAATTTTAAATAGGAGAGTCAGGGGATGTCTTACTGAAAAAAGTGAGGGAAAAGCCAAAGGCTTTTATCCCACTGCATGGGGATACGTGCAAGGCCCTGGAGGGCAGTAAGGTAGCATGCCCTGGAATTTCAAGGAACACTGAGGACAGTGTGGCCAGAGCTGAGTGACAGAAAAGGAAGAGTTATAAAAAATGAGGTCACAGAGGGCCGGGCGTGGTGGCTCACACCTGTAATCCCAGCACTTTGGGAGGCCAAGATGGGCGGATCACGAGGTCAGGAGATCAAGACCATCCTGGCTAACACGGTGAAACCCTGTCTCTACTAAAAATACAAAAAATTAGCTGGGCGCGGTGGCAGGCGCCTATAGTCCCAGCTACTCAGGAGGCTGAGGCAGGAGAATGGCGTGAACCTGGGAGGCAGAGTTTGCAGTGAGCTCAGATCGCGCCACTGCACTCCAGCCTGGGCGATAGAGCGAGACTCTGTCTCCAAAAAAGAAAAAAAGAGATCACAGAGATAATGAGTCGAGAAATACAAATGGTGTAGAGGACTTGTGTCATTCTGATTGGGATGAAAAATCTGTGGAAGGTTTTAAGCAGAGGAGTGATATGATATGACTTAGTTTTGAAAGGACCAGGCTGGGCATGGTGGCTCACTCCTGTAATCCCAATACTTTGGGAGGCCAAGGCGGGCAGGTCACAAGGTCAGGAGTTCGAGACCAGCCTGGCCAATATAGTGAAACCCCGTCTCTACTAAAAATACAAAAATTAGCCGGGCATGGTGGTGCACGCCTGTAGTCCCAGCTACTCGGGAGGCTGAGGAAGAAGAATCGCTTGAACCCGGGAGGCGGAAGTTGCAGTGAGCCGAGATCGCGCCATTGCACTCCACTGGGCGACACAGCGAGACTCTGTCTCAAAAAAAAAAAAAAAGAAAAAGAAAAGACCACTTAGGCTGCTACATTAAAAACAGACTGACAAGGGTACTAATAGGAAGACCAGTTAGGAGGCCACTGCAGAAATCTAGGTCAGAGACCAGACTGGTCCCAAGATTGAGAGGCAGCTGGATTATAGATATATTTAGAAAGTAGAGGCAGCAGAATTTCCTGATAGATTTGTCTATCAAGGAATGAGGAAAAGAAGATTCAAAGATGACTCTAAAGTTTTGGGCTTGGGTAACTGGAAAGATGACAGCACTGTCATTAATTTAGATAGAGAAGCCTGTAAGATGACCATGTCAAAGGTGAACTTGCTAAGCTTGAAATGTGTATGCAAGTGGAGATGTCAAGTGGGCAGTAAGACAGTCAAGTCTACAAAACAGCAGAGAGATTTAGGCTAAAACAAACATTTGGAAGATGTCAGCTTAGAAATAGTATTTAAGCCCATAGAACTGGATAAGATTACCAAGGAAATGTATAGAGGCAAATAAGACTTACAAGAATTAATATCTTGGGTTTTCCAAAATGAATACGAAATGGGGTCAGAAAGGAGGGTGTACGGAGATAGAAATTAAATTACGATAAATGAGGGATGCCCTAGGAGTCCAGAACTTCTTGTGGTGCTTGACATAAACACAATGAGATTAGAGCTGATGGTCTCAAGGACAAATATGGCAGCGAGGTTATGAGTTCTGGGAGACAGGGAAAGCCAGGAGTTTGACTAGAAGTCCAGTGTAGTAGAACCACTCCTGTCAATGGGCATGTACACAAGAGAGAAGACAGTACTATCCTGGGCATGTGGGGTTCAGCAGTGGCCTCCTCTTGCAGTCAGTGGAGGTACAGCATCATGGGCTTCTTCTTGAAGATTCTTTTATTTGAACATATCCATTGTTAAATACTGTCTTTTATGTATAAACTAGGAAAAGCTATACCAATAATCAATGGAACATCATCTCTCTCCTCTGCACTATTCTCCAGAGGACCTTTGACCAACTCCTTTCATTCCTTTAAGAAGAGGACTATCAGCTCCTAATTCCCTAAAAGAAATGTATTCCTTGAAGGCCAGAGAATCAAACATTCCTCAAACAGATTTTAGCACCATCTGTTCTCGACAGTGCTACAAAGAACCTATGAAATTATGCTTTTGTAATTTCACACTTCTCTGAAGAATATGTGTAGTTTCAAATTAAAATAAACCAAAACTCCTATTTTAGAAGCTTAGAGTGGGAAAGAATCTCAAGAGGCCATTCAGCCTATTTTTCAGCCTGTCCTATACAAGATGGAGAATTGTACAAATACATGATTTCACAGATTCTTGTATCACAACCAACATAAACTTCTCTATTCCTATCTTTTCGGTGTTGAGTAAAGAGTTAACAAAACCTTGTTCCTTTTTGTGTGAGACTTCGATAGGTTAACTCTTTGGCTATATCACTGCAGTGACCTGATCAAAGTTTGAACGTCTATTACGTTACCAGAAAAAAAAAATGATGTATTTTCTTCTATAGTTATATTTAAAATAACTGATGAATTACACATATTTAAAGTGTACAATTTGATGAATTCTGACATGTGCATATACTCATAAAAAGGCACTTGCAATCACCCCCCAAAATTTCCTTGAGCCCCTTTGTAATATATGGTTCCCTCACCCTCCTTCAAGCCAAAGGTCACTAAGATTTTTATCTTATGTCTTCTTTCAGAAGTTTTAGTTTTAACTCTGTATAAATCTATGAACCATTTCCAATTAATTTTTGTACATGGTATGAGGTAAAGGTTGAGGTTCATCTTCTTTTTCAGACAACTGGCTATACAATTATAAAGACCATTTTTGTTCAAAAGATTATCCTTTTGCTAATGAACTGCCTTGGCATCTTTATGGAAAAGCAATTGAGCATCTGTAAGCATCTATGTTTTGACTCTCTGTTCTGTTCCATTGGTCAATTCATATATATTTACACCCAAACAATACTGCTTTGATCACTCTACTTTTAAAATACATCTTAACAGCCGGGCACGGTGGCTAATGCCTGTAATCCCAGCACATTGGGAGGCCGAAGTAGGTGGATCACCTGAGGTCAGGAGTTCGAGACCAGCCTGGCCAACATGGAGAAACCCTGTCTCTACTAAAAATACAAAATTAGCTGGGTGTGGTGGCATGTGCCTGTAATCCCAGGTACTCGGGAGGATGAGGCAGGAGAATCACTTGAACCCAGGATGCGGAGGTTGCAGTGAGCTGAGATTGCACCATTGCACTCCAGCCTGGGCAACAAGAGCGAACCTCTGTCAAAAAAAATGAAGGTCTTAACATCATCTAAGAAGTCCTGGAATTATTTTCTTTTTCTCTCTCTCTTTTTTTTTTTTTTTGAGACAGAATCTCCCCCTCTCTGTCACCAGGCTGGAGTGCAATGGCGCAATCTCAGCTCACTGCAACCTCTGCCTCCCAGGTTCAAGAGATTCTCCTGCCTCAGCCTCCCAAGTAGCTGAGATTACAGGCACACATCACCATGCCCAGCTTATTTTTGTATTTTTAGTAGAGATGGGATTTCACCATGTTGGCCAGGATGGTCTCGATCTCCTGACCTCGTGATCTGCCCACCTTGGCCTCCCCAAGTGCTGGGATTACAGGCCTGAGCCACCGCGCCTGGCTATTATGTTCTTTTTCAAAGTTGTTTTGGCTCTTCTAGGTTCTTTGCATCCCCATATAAATTTCAGGATCAGTACCTCAATTTTTATCTGTTTTTATTTTATTTTTTTTTTTGAGACGGAGTTTTGCTCGTTACCCAGGCTGGAGTACAATGGTGCGATCTCGGCTCACTGTAACCTCCACCTCCCGGGTTCAAGTGATTCTCCTGCCTCAACCTCCTGAGTAGCTGGGATTACAGGTATGCGCCACCACGCCCAGCTAATTTTGTATTTTTAGTAGAGATGGGGTTTCACCATGTTGGTCAGGCTGGTCTCAAACTCCTGACCTCAGGTGATCCGCCCGCATCGGCCTCCCAAAGTGTTAGGATTACAGGTGTGAGCCACTGTGCCCAGCCAATTTTTATTTATAAAAAAGCCTACTCGTATTTTGATTGGGATTGTGTTGAAGCTACAGATCAATTTGGGGACAACTGCAATCTTAACAGTACTGAGTCTACCAATCCATAAATATTATATATCTCTACTTAGGTCTTTAAATTCTCGTAACAATATTTTGTAGTTTTCAGTGTATAAGTATTACAGATCATTTAAGAAATTTATCCCAAATTATGTCATATTTTTGATGTTGTGGTTTTTTCTTTGAGACAGGGTCACACTCTGTCACCCAGAGTGAAGTGCAGTGACACAATCTCAGCTCACTGCAACCTCTGCCTCCTAGGCTCAAGAGATCCTCCCACCTCAGCCTCTTGAGTAGCTGGAACTACAGGCATGTGCCATGACACCTGGCTAATTTTGTATTTTTTGTACAGACAGGTTCTCGCCGTGTTGCCCAGGCTGGTCTAGAACTCCTGGGCTCAAGCAATCAGCCCACCTTGTCCTCCAAAGTGTTGGAATTACAGGTGTGAGCCACCACACCTGGCCTACTGTATCGTTATTAAATTTCTATATTCAATTGTTCATTGCTAGTATACCAAAATACTACTGATTTTTATACAATAATCTCACGACTTTGCTAACTTCACTTAGTAGATCTAGTGGCCATTTTGTAGACTCCATAAGGATTTGCTACATAGACAGCCATGTTATCCATGAATACCGACAGTCTTTTTTTATATATATAATTTTATGACTCTTTTTTTTTCCCCCTTATTACATGGGCTAGAAGCTCCATTACAATGCTCAATAAAAACAGGAGTGAACATCCCGTTCTTGTTTCCAGTCTTAAAGGGGAAGCACTCAGTCTGTTACCATTAGAGATGTTACAGATTTTTCATAATCATTAGCTTGTGAAAGTTCTCTTCTTAGATTGCCAAGATATACACACACACACACACACACACACACAAACACAATCATGCTCTCTCTAATCTTGAATGGAAGTAGGATTTCGTCAACTGCTTTTGCTGTATCATATGGTTTTCCTTTTTCATCCTGTTAAAGGATCCTGTATCCTAAACTATGGAATGAGTTTTGAATGTTAAACCAACTTAGCATTCCTGAAATAAACCATGTTTAGTCATAATATACATTATTATTTTATGTATTGTTAGAGTGGATTTACTAAAAATTTGTTAACTATTTATGCAAATAACTTCATGAGAGGTATGATGTATAGTTTTCATTTTTTGTAATGTCTTTTTTTGGTTTTGTTATTAGTATAAGGCTGACCTCATAGAGTAAGATTCCTTCTCTTCTATTTTCTTGGTGTGTTTGCACAGAAATGGTGTTATTTCTTCCTTCATTGTTAAGTTACCAGTGAAACCATCTGAACTAGGACTTTTCTTTGTGAGAAGGTTTTAAACAATAAAGTCAATTCTTTTAATAAATACAGGGCTATTTAGGTTATCTATTTAATCTTGAGAGCTGTGAAAACTTACTGTTCAAATAATTTGCCTATTTTATCTAAGTTGAACGCACACTGACCAAAACATGTTCATACTGTCTATCGGACCTGTAATGATAGTTTCCCTCTTTTACATCCTAAAAAGGTAATTTGTGCTTTCCCTATCTAATCAGTCTAACTAGAGGTTTATCAATTTTATTGCTCTTCTCAAAGAACTGGCTTTTGGTTTCATTAATTTTCTTTATTGTTTTTGTCTTCTATTTTATGGATTGCTTATCTTTATTATTTCTTCTATTTTGTATTTCATTTACTCTTTGTTGTCTAATTACTTAAGGTAGACGAGTAGGTCACTGATTTGAGATGTCTTTTTTTCTTTCTTTTTTTTTTTCTGAGACAGAGTCTTGCTCTGTCACCCAGGCTGGAGTGCAATGGCGTGATCTCGAGTTACCGCAACCTCCACCTCCTGGGATTACAGACATGCACCATCATGCCCGGATAATTTTTTTGTATTTTTAGTAGAGGTGGGGTTTCACCATGTTGGCCAGGTTGGTCTCAAACTCCTGACCTCAAGTGATCCCCCCACCTCAACCTCCCAAAGTGCTGAGATTACAGGCATGAGCCACCGCACCTGGCCTTTTTTTCTAATACAAGGGTTTAATGCTATAAATTTATCTCTAATCATTGTTTTAGCTGTATCCCCAATTTTTATATCTCATGTTTTCATTTTCAAGCAGTTCAAAATATTTTATAATTTTCCTTTTGGTTTATTCTTTGACCCATGGATTATTGGGAAATGTACACTTTATTTCCAAATATTTGGGAATTTTCTAGAGATCTTTCTGGCATTGGTTTCTTATTTAAAGCTGTGTGGTCACAGACCACATTCTGTATGATTTGAATCATCTTACATTTATTGAGACCTCTTTTACACCACAGAAAATGGTCTATTTTGTAAATGTTCTGTGTGCACTGGAAATGAATGTGCATTCTGATGCTGTTGTGTGGAGCATTTTATAAAAATCAATTAAGTAAAATTGGCTGTGTTCTTCAAGTTTTCCATAGTCCCGCTGATTTTCTATTTACTACTTCCTTCAATTAGTGACACAGAGTTATTGAAATCTCCAAATATTATTGTGGGTTTCTCCATTTAACCTTTTGTTTTACCAGTTCTCTCACTGTGCATTTTGAAGCTCTGTTATTTAGATACATGTTTTGAAATTGTTGTATCATTTTGATAAATTCATCCCTTTATAAATATGGTATGTATTTCTTTATCCCTGGTTGTAATATATGTTCTGAAATAACCTAGATATTAATATAGCCATTTCAGCTTTAATTAATATTACTATGCTATCTTTTCTACCCATTTAGTTTTTTTTTTTTTTTTTTTTGAGACCAGTCTCACTCTGTCGCCCAGGGTGGAGTGCAGTGGCGTGATCTCGGCTCAGTGCAACCTCCACCTCCCAGGTTCAAGCAATTCTCCTGCCTCAGCCTCCCGAGTAGCTGGGATTACAGGCACCCACCACCAAAGCCCAGCTAATTTTTGTGTTTTAGTAGAGACGGGGTTTCACCATGTCGGCCAGGCTGGTCTCACACGCCTGACCTCAGGTGATGCACCCGCCTTGGCCTTCCAAAGTGTTGGGATTACAGGCGTCAGCCACTGCACCCGGCTGTGGTTTTCTTTTTCTTTTTTTTTTTTTTTGAGATGGAGTTTCACTCTTGTTGCCCAGGCTGAAGTGCAATGGCAGGATCTCGGCTCACTGCAACCTCTGCCTTCTGGGTTCAGGTGATTCTCCTGCCTCAGCCTCCCAAGTGGCTGGGACTAGAGGCGCACGCCACCACACCCGGTTAATTTTTTTGTATTTTTAGTAGAGACCAGGTTTCACCACGTTGCCCTAGGTGGTCTCGAACTCCTGAGCTCAGATGATCCACCCGCCTTGGCATCCCAAACTACTGGGATTACAGGCGTGAGCCACAGCACCTGGCCTACTTTTGTATTTTTAGTAGAGATGGGGCTTTCATCATGTTAGCCAGTTTGGTCTCGAACTCTTGGCCTCAAGTGATCCGCCCACCTTGGCCTTCCAAAGTGCTGGGATTATGGGTGTGAGTCACTGCGCCCAGCCTGCCTTCATTTTTAAAACGTATTTTTACTGGGTATAAAATATAGGATGACAGTTTTTCTTTTCAGCATTTTAAAGATTTTGCTGCACTGTCTTGCAACTTGCATTGTTTTCATGAGAAATATGCTGTCATTTTTATATTTGCAAAATACCTAAGTATATAAGGAAGATTTCTTCCCTCAAGCTGCTTTTAAGGTTCTCTTTATGTGAATTTTTATACAATTTGATTATGATCATAACATTTCTTAATGTAGTTTTTATCCTGTTTCTTGCAATTGGGGTTCATTGAGCTTCTTGGATCTGTAAGTTTATAATTTTCATTAAATTTGGAAATTTTTTAACCATTGTTTCTTCAAATATTTTTTAGGTCCACCACCTTTTCTCTCCTTTGGGTACTTCAATTACAGAATTTGGCTGCCTGACATTCCACAACTCGATGATGTGCTGTTCATTTAATTTTTCAGCCTTTTCTCTGTGTTTCATTTTGAATCATTTCTGTTGTTATGTTTTCATGATCACGAGTTTTTTCTTCAGCATTGTCTAATCTGCATTTAATTTCATCCAACATACTTTTCATCCCCTTGCCACCTACATTTCTTAAAGCTTGATTTGGGTCTTTTTTATATCTTCCATAGCTCTCCTTAATGTGCCCATTCTTTCATCCTTTTCAAGCTTTCTTTAAAGCTTATTAGGTAGGATCAGAGCAGTTTGAATCTGTACATAATTTGAGTCATTAGACATAATGTGGCCCATGTAGTACAAGAACCTTTGTCACTCTGGCTGGTAAGAATACAAACTATTCCTGGCCCTGTGAGAATTGTTCTACCCATTTCTTTGCAGTGCTTTTCTTGTATAGACACACTGACTAGTAAGTAATCAGCTAAGACTCCAGAAATCTTTCCAGATCTCCTGAATTTTTAAAACACTTCTGGCAATCGGTCCTGCAAATTCTAACCATCGTGGGCTCTCTATATTTCTCAACTCTGTCTCCTCAAGTCAGGGAGACCTCTAAATCAGTTTGGGTTTCCCCTACCCGCTCTATGGCCTGAAAACTACAGGCAGTAAGATAGGGTAAGCAGAAGACTCACCTTCTCTGCCCATTATCTTTTGTTTTTATCATACTTTGTCTTGATATTTAGTTGTTTAAGGTGGACTGGTGTGATAGCATGCTTGCACAGCTATATCAAAGTACAAGCTGGATGGCTTAAATAACAGAAATGCATTGTCTTACATTTCTGGAGGCTAGAAGTCCAAAATCAAGCCCAAAATCAACATCAGCAGAGATAGTTCCGTCTGAGGGCTGTGAAAGAAGGATCTGTTTCCAGGCCTCTATCCTTGGCTTGTAGTTGGCCATCTTCTCCCTATGTCTCTTCACATCATCTTCCCTATATGTGTGTCTGTTTCCATATTTCCCCTTCTTATAAGGACACCAGTCATATTGGATTTGGACCTGCTCTAATGACTTCATTTAAACTTGATTACCTTTGTAAAGACCCTCTCTCCAAATAAAGTCATATTCTGAGGTACTGGGAGGTTACAACTTCAATATATGAACTTTAGAGGGACACAATTCAATCCATACAATCAATCCTTACTATTCCAACATGGGCAAAAGTGAAAGATAATAAATTATATTTGAACAGGGAGAACCGTACACCCCTGATAGATAGCCATAACTTTGGTCTTACTTCAATAGTCACTCTTGTAGCAGAGCAAGTCCCCTAGAGACACCCTGGAATCTATGCCTATGAAGTTTTTCCAAGAGATATTGGTTGCTGTCAGGAATAAGACTTCTAAGCCAGGACAGCTCGTACACCTGCCTGATGTGAATCTTGTCATTTGAGCAGTTATCTGGGGCTGGAGGAAGGCCCAAAAAGATGCTCCCAATTAGCTACGTTAGATGCTACATGGGTTGTTGCAAAGACTGTCAAAGGTAACAAACGCCTGACACTGTACTACTATCAAGCTATGGTTCATGTTCCACATCCTTATGGGAACCCTAGGGTTAAGTATATCCTATAACCAAATAACCTCATGAGTCTCAAAGTGTAATAGAGCCTATGCATATTAATGGTGGATGCTGTGCTATTCCTTTATAGTCTTCTTTTCCTTATATTAAATACCTACAGTTAGATTCAATATATATTTTGTTAAATGATTTTTTGAGTCTTCGCCACTTCACCTTCTTATAGATTTACCCAGATGCCCTGTACATCCTAAGGGAATTTGGCTATATTGGGAAGTTAGATACATCCTACAAGCACATGAAAATGAGAAGTTTGTAACACAAGTTCAATAAGTTAACCAAAGGAAGCCAGGTGTGGTGGCTCATGTCTGTAATCCCAGCTCTTTGGGAGGCTGATGTGGACAGATCACCTAAGGTCAGGAGTTTGAGACCAGCCTGGCCAACACAGCAAAACCCTGTCTCTACTAAAAATACAAAAATTAGCTGGGCATGGTGGCGTGTGCCTGTAATTTCAGCTACTCAGGAGGCTGAGGCAGGAGAATTGCTTGAGTCGAGGAAGCGAAAGTTGCACTGAGCCAAGATTGTACTATTGCACTCCAGCCTGGGCGATGGAGTGAGACTCCATCTAAAAAAAAAATAAATAAATAAAAATAAAAATTAACCATATGAACAATTAATCTGAATTATAAAAATGAACACAACAACAATAGCATACAATTTATGTACAATTATAGTATACCAGGCTAATACACAACACTAGTTATTTGACACGTGATTGAAATGTCACAAAACTTCACAATATGAGCATACCCATATTCCAGAAGAGAGATTAACCCACTAAGGTAATACAGCTAGTAATTAAACATCAATCCAGCTGGGAGTGGTGGCTCACGCCTATAATCCCAGCACTTTGGGAGGCTGAGGAGGACAGAACACCTAAGGTCAGGAGTTTGAGACCAGCCTGGCCAACATGGTGAAACCCTGTCTCTACCAAAAATACAAAAATTAGCTGGGCGTGGTGGTGCACGCTTGTAATCCCAGCTACTCAGGAAGCTGAAGCAGGAGAATCGCTTGAACCTAGGAGGTGAAGGTTGCAGTGAGCCAAGATCGCGCCACCACACTCCAGCCTGGGTGACAAGAGTGAAACTCCATCTCAAAAAAAAAAAAAAAAAAATTCAATCCAAGGTCTATTTGATTCTAACATCTCTTCTTCTTTCACTATGGCTCATCATTTTTCTGATCTTAAACAAACATATTAAATAACAGTCATTGCCAGACATGGTGGCTCATGCTTGTAATCTCAGCACTTTGAGGAGGCCAAGGCAGAAGAACTGCTTGAGCTCAAGAGTTCAAGACCAACCTGGGCAATGCAGTAAGACCTCATCTCTACAAAAAATTTAAAAATTAGCTGCGCGTAGTGGTGCACACCTGTAGTCCCAGCTTCTTCAGGGGCTGAAGTGGGGGAATCCCTTGATCCCAGGAGGCTACCAGTGAGCTACGATTGCACCACTGCACTCCTGCCTGGGCAACACAGCAAGACCCTGTCTCAAAAAAGAAAACAATGACAACAACAACAAAAAACTAGTCACATATTAGGAAATGCCCCAGAGGTAATTTTAGTTCTACCGTTCCATGAGACTTCAGTATTTAAGTGCATGTACTAGCTACGCCAGTGATCTGGTTACATACAAAATGTAAATAGAACCACATACAATCACTTTAACTCATCACCCCTAAAACTAAATTGGTAATTATTTAAACTAAAGTCTACAGTGCAGTGGTTAAGAGTAGGGACACCAGAATCAGAAAGCCCAGGTTTGATGGCAGCTCCACCACTTGCTAGCTGTACAATCATGGGCAAGTTACTTAAGTTCTATGTGTCTTTTTTTGCTTTTTTAAGAGATGGGGTCTTGCTATGTTGCCTAGGCTGGCCTCCACCTCCTGGGTTCAAGTGATCCTCCCACCTCAGCCTGTACCTAGGACTATACACATTCACTATGGCACCCAGCTAAGTTCTCTGTATCTTAATTTCCTCATCTGTAAAAAGGTAGTTAGCATACTCATGTCATAGAGTTAGTGTAAAGATACATATATGCTTAGAATAGTGCCTGGTACATACTAAATATTTATTATTAGTTAATACAATGGTGAAAATAATCTCATTGTAACAACATGAGGCCCAGTGCAGTGGTGCAATCCAAGCACTTTGGGAGGCTGAGGCAAGCAGATCGCTTGAGCCCAGGAGTTCAAGACCAGCCTGGGCAACATGGGGAAATCCTATCCCTATTAACAGAAAATTTGGCCGGACATGATGGTGTGTGCCTGTAGTCCCAGCTACTCAGGAGGCTGAGGTGGGAAGATCACCTGAGCCTGGGATGCAGAGGTTGCAGTGAGCCGAGATCACACCACCACTGCACTCCAGCTGGGCAACAGAGCGAGAGCAAGACTCTGTCTCAAAAAAATACATATATATATGAACCAGGTGACCTTAACCAACAAGGATCTTTAATGGCCTTGACAAAAGAGATTAGAAATTTTACATACAATGCTTATTAAAATTTCCATGCTGTCAGAAGTACTATCTTCTAGCTTTCTAAGCTTAAAGTCTTTCCTTAGTCCCTCCCTCCCTCCTCATTTTCCATATAGCCACCAAACTCAGTTTTCCAAAATCCTGCTTTCATTAAGTCACTTTTTCTGCTTAAGAACCTATAAAAGCTCTTTATAAATTATCATATTAAAATCTAAATTCCTCTGAGTGGATTTTGAAGCCAGCAGTCTTAGTACAACCTCACATCCCACAAAGCCATCAGTCTGCTTTAACCCCCTCTTTGCTAGGCACTTTGTTGTCTCCCATTTCCCTATGAGCTATGCTCCTTCCCTTCCTTTGTGTAGGCAGGTATCTATCCCCCTTTTCACTTAAGGTCTTTTCTGCCCTTTTTTGCTTTTGTTTTTGTTTTTGAGACAGGGTCTCACTCTGTCACCCAGGCTGGAGTGCAGTGGAGAAATCTCAGCTCACTGCAGTCTCGACTTCCTGGGCTCAGGTGATCCTCCCACCTCAGCCTCCCAAGTAGCTGGGACTACGGGGCATGCGCCACCATGCCCAGCTAATTTTTTGTATTTTTTGTAGAAATGGGGTCTTGCCATGTTGCCCAGGCTGATCTTGAAATCCTAGGCTCAAGCAATCTGCCCACCTTGGCCTCCCAAAGTACTGGGATTACAAGCGTGAGTCACCATGCCGTCTGCCCTTCTCTTTCTAGTGCCTAGTTATCATTCATTATCCATTTCAATCTTTCATTCATCTAGTTATTTGGTGAACATTTACGAATATCTCCTACATGCAATGTGTTGCTCTGTTAGGGATTCAGGGTCAATAAGAAATTAAGAAACATTGGTGTCTATTCTATTCATCCTCTAGAGATCTACTTTCTCTGTACCTTTAGTAAACTTGCAATAAATTTCACCATTTGTTTTCATATTGTTTTATCTATATTAGATCTGTTTCATGTCTTCATCCAACAGATATTTCTTGCTAACCCACTCCGTACTAGGGTGTTTGCTGATGATACCTGTGGTATACAAGATAGACATAGTCCCTCATGGAACTCACAGTAGAGAAAACAGACACACAACAAGGAATTACAAATGTACTGATTATTACAAATAGTATGCATAGAATTCTAGGAATGCATATAATAGAGTTACCCCAGTTGGGAGTTAAATCAAAGTATATGTGAAAAAAATGTCATTTACGGTGACACCTGAATAATGAGTGGGGGTTAGGCAGGTGAAGAGTAGGGGAAGTATGAATCAATAAGGAACCAGCTCTGCAAAAGCCATGAAACAAAAGAGCACAAAATATGGGCAATAATAAGAAAGACTATGAGTATAAATGGAAAAAATGAATGAGAGGAAAAGAAGAATATTGTGATTAAATAAAATGTACAAGAAAATTATGGCCGGGTGTAGTGATGCCTGTAATTCCAGCACTTAGGGAAGCCAAGGTGGGAGTATCACTTAAGCCCAGGAGTTCAGGATCAGCCTAGACAACATGGAGAAATCCTCTCTCTACAAAACAAAAAAATACAAAAATTAGCTGGGTGTGATGGTACGCGCCTGTAGTCCCAGCTACTTAGGAGGCTGAAGTGGGAGGATCACTTGAGCCCAGGAAGTTGAGACTGCAGTGATCCATGATTGTGCCACTGCACTCTAGCCTTGGTGACACAATAAGACCCTGTTTCCAAAAAGAAAAGAAAAGAAAAAAGAAATTACTTTTTCAACTATGAAGTGGAATTATTAGACACAACACAATTTAACTGTATGAGATTGTAGGAGATAAAATTATGTTGAGTTAAAATAAAAATTAAATCAGAAGGAAAATTGTTTGTGGCCGGGCACAGTGGCTCATGCCTGTAATCCCAGCACTTTGGGAGGCCGAGGTGGGTGGATCACGAGGTCAGGAGATCGAGACCATCCTGGCTAACACAGTGAAACCCCGTCTCTACTAAAAATACAAAAAATTAGCCGGGCGTGGTGGCGGGCGCCTGTAGTCCCAGCTACTCGGGAGGCTGAGGCAAGAGAATGGCGTGAACCCGGGAGGCGGAGCTTGCAGTGAGCCGAGATCGCTCCACTGCACTCCAGCCTGGGTGGCGGAGCGAGACTCCGCATTAGAAAAAAGAAAAAAAAAGAAAATTCAGTTTGCTAATCAGGTAAGAAAAAGACCTGATACATAATCCATAAAATAAATGACAAGAAATACTGTTACTCTTTTAGAACAAAGGATTCTGAACCTGCACACCATAAACGGAGGCAACAGAGTTCAGAGAAAAACAGGTTATATGAATAGGAGCTATTGTTGTGAAAGTGTCCAGTCAGTACTGAAGTAACTATGGGGGCTGAACGCAGTGGCACACACCTGTAATTCTAGCACTTTGGGAGGCCAAGGTGGGTAGAAGACCTGCAGTTAGGAGTTTGAGACCAGCCTGGCCAACAGGGTGAAATCCTGTCTCTATTAAAAATACAAAATTTTGGCTGGGTATGGTGGTGTATGCCTGTAGTCCCAGCTACTCAGGAGGCTCAGGTAGGAGAATTGCTTGAATCCTGGAGGCGTAGGTTGCAGTGAGCCAAGATTGTGCCACTGCACTCCAGCCTGGGTGACAGAGCAGGACTCTGTCTCAAAAACAAAACAAAACAAAACAAAAAAAAGAAATAACTATGAGCGCCTCATAGCTTTTACAGATATACTTGTACAAACAAAATTTCTAAACACACAGCACTACCTCGCAAACATCAAGGATAGCAATATGTGTTATTTGCTTGGGAATGACATCTGATCATCTAACTGTTACAGGATCCTTGGTGTGTTGCTTTTCTGGCTGGAAAGCTCTGTGGCCAGTGGTGCCTTTGCCTGAGTTTTGCTCAGGCCTGCTGGGCTTGTTCCGGCCACTCAGCCTGGCAGGCTGTGCTAGACTTACACTACCAGCCTGGATCCCATGTCTGTCAAGGGTGAGCCAGGCATGGAGCAGCAAGGGGTGTGTGAGAAAGCAAGCGTGGGTTCCGGCCACTGCACACAGTCAGGCAAGGTGGCTGCTGCAGTGAGGCAGGTAGCTCCAGGTGCCTGCACAGGCCCTGGCTCTCTGCCAGGCTGCGGCTGGACCAGGTGCACCGCAAGCAGCTTCCACAGCTGCCACCAGGGAATGTGGTGACATTCGGAAGCTTGGAGACTTCAGTAACCACAGGGCCCCAAAGAGGGAGTCACAGCCCTGGCTCAGGGAGCTCCCAAGCTTGGGCTCCCCAAAGGGCTGCAGCTCTTCTCTCCTTCTCTTCACTTGCAATGTGGCAAGCAAGGGGCATGTTTCAGCCTTGTTTGTGTCACAGCTCTTTCAGCCCTGTCATTTGGCAGGTCCCGAGTTCTTGTCCTGCATCCAGGAAGAATGAGGTATGCAGACAAGTGGAGGGTGAGCAAAGTGAAGAGGAGCTTTATGAGTGACGTAATAGAGGAGGGCCTGGGGTGGGTGGCTCCTCTCTACAGGCAGGTTGTCAAATTGAGTATTCAGCTCTCAGCAGAGAGGAGGCCCTGGAGTGAGCAGCTCCTCTCTACAGCTGGTCATCTCCACGTCTGCAGGTCTCAGCAGAGAGGAGACCCTGGAGTGGGCAGCTCCTCTCTGCAGCTGGTCATCCCGATGTCTGCTCAGCTCTAGCTGATCCCAGGGCTTTTACAGGCCTCAGAGGAGGGGAAGCATGCACCGACTGGTGCATGGGCAGCCATGGACAGGCTGAGAAAAGGCACCACAAGTTCCCACTACAGTCCATGGGACTGGTGGCCTGGCCCCCCAGCCTTCAGGCCCTTCCTAGCCTGAAGGTGGAACCTCATCGGGGACCTGGCCTCTTCTGCTCAGGAACGTGTTTGCCTCCTGCTATTCATGGCGCCCAAGCTGTAGGTTCCATGGGGTGTCTGCAGGCCAGCATTGAGCTGCACACATCCCCCATCAGCTTACTTCCTATGTTTGTCAGTGCCCAAAGTCCGGAGGGGGCCAAGGCGGCAGGGCACTGGTGTGTCAGCACTGCCCCGACTTTGCTCTGAGATTGGAGTGGGTGCTGACAGCAGGGAAAAGCCAGGCAGTAGGAGCAGGCATTTCCAGGGCTGTGAGGGAGGGGGGCCTTCCCAAGCACCCAAGAGTGCGAGGATGCCTGGGTCCATAGCCACAACTTGGGTAGCTACAGCTGTGCCTGCAAGGGTGGGGCTCCTGCCTGCTCCATGGAGCAGAAGGCTCAGGTCTGCAGCCATAACTTGGGCAGCTGCACCTTGGGAGGCCCACCCCACCAACTCGGAAGGGGTGGGGCTCCCACTTGTCCCCGGCTCCTACAGGCTCCACGGAGTATGCAGCCCTGGCAGCACCACCCTGCTGCAGCCAGCATGATGGCAGCAGCCACTCCAGACAGGCCACTGATGCCATCATTTTCCTGGACAGCAAACGCTCCGAAAGCAGGCATAAGGTTTTTGTTTGTTTGTTTGTTTTGAGACAGAGTTTTACTCTTGTCGCCCAGGCTGGAGTCCAATGGCGAGATCTCAGCTCACTGCAATCTCTGCCTCCCATGTTCAAGCAATTCTCCTGCCTCAGCCTCCCGAGTAGCTGGGATTACAGGCACCCAGCCAATGTTTGTATTTTTAGTAGAGACGGGGTTTCACCACGTTGGCCAGGCTGGTCTCAAACTCCTGACCTCAGGTGATCCACCTGCCTTGGCCTCCCAAAGTGCTGGGATTACAAGTGTGAGCCATCGCACTTGGCCAGCAGGCCTAATGTTCTTATCTCATCTTTATA
Source organism: Pan troglodytes (assembly GCF_028858775.2). Classification (NCBI taxonomy): domain Eukaryota; kingdom Metazoa; phylum Chordata; class Mammalia; order Primates; family Hominidae; genus Pan; species Pan troglodytes. The sequence goes on from NC_072398.2 coordinate 178,702,243, forward strand.
TTTCAAATCACAGAACATATTTAATACATGTTTGTGAAATAGACAATAATATTTCAAATTTGAGAAATAAAATGGGTTTTCAAAGCACAATCTCTTTTAAAATTCTTTAGGCCATGAAAGATTGCATTACTGCACTCCAGCCTGGGCAACAGAGCAAGATCTGTGAACTACAAATAGTTCACTTTAAAGATTTGACTCTACCTAGTCTCATCGATTACTCCTTGATACTCCAAGGCAGGATTATCTAAATGCTGGAGACTGCTAGTTGTATCCCAGAAAAAAGTAAGCACACATTCTAGCTACTATTTTCTAATATCCTTAAAAAAAAAAAAAATCACGTGGAAAGTCATGGCTAAAAGCTTTCTTCACAGAGGTCATTCTCATAATAATGCTGAGAACTGAGCTCACAAATCCAATAAAACATCTGTGTGATTCTACGTGCATACCAAGTACATAATGTTTATTCAACGCATAAATGATTTAGTGGCTAAATGAAGAAAAAATGAAATGAAAAAGGAAAAAGGAAGGAAAAATTATTTTATACAAAGAAACCCGGCTGGGCACAGTGGCTCGTGCCTGTAATCCCAGCACTTTGGGAGGCTGAGGTGGGTGGATCACCTGAGATTAGGAGTTTGAGACCAGTCTGGCTAACATGGTGAAACCTCGTCTCTACTAAAAATACAAAAATTAGCCAGGCATGGTGGCAGGTCCCTGTAATCCCAGCTACTTGGGAGGCTGAGGCAGAAGAATCACTTGAACCCAGGAGGCAGAGGTTGCAGTGAGCTGAGATCACACCATTGCACTCCAGCCTGGGCGACACAGTGAGACTCCATCTCAAAAAATAAATAAATAAATAAATAAATATTTATAGTAGGAGTGGGGACATTTTTAAAATCTCACCACTAATATTACAGATACAAGGCTAATTTCATGACCTAATCAAAATGCAAATCTAATACTAATTACCATAACATCAAAAGGTAAAATGACACATCCAATGAACCACTAGGTCAGAAATTTGACATCTTGTCTTTCTGTAATGAAATTCCCCATAATTGAACTAAGCCATACAATATTATTAACTGATTTCATTGTTAATTAATTATAAGTAAAATTTATACATAATCATGCATTTTTCACCTTCACTCATGTTTTCAACTATGAAAAATACGCCTTCATGGTAAATCTTACCTCATTGTATCTGTTGCTGGGAATTTTGATGCTAGTTTTCCGAACTTCCATATCAACCACCAAACCTTGAACTACTGGCAAGGTATACTGGTAATTTCTGAAGTCCTGGGCCAAAGCAGATTGAAGCAGAATAAATTAATTCATCAATGGTAGGGTTTAATTTATAGTAATAAAATTAACACAAATGGAAAAAATGTCAATATTGAAAGATCCTATTTATTTAAATAATAAGGAAATGTATAATGAAAGCCCCACTATATGTATTTTAGCTCTTTAGTCTTTAAACTCTTATAAGTAAACCAAACATTATCATATACCTCTTATACACAACATTAAAAAATATTTTTGAATGTCTACCCTGCTTTACCACCACTTAACATTTTCTGTATTTATTTGTTAACTATCTGTCTCCTCCCTCTGAAGCTCCAAGAGAGTACAAACTCTCAGTTGTGTTGTTCTTGCTATATCCTTAACGCCTGGAACATCTTAGGCACTCAATGAATATCTGTAAGGAAACACACACACACACTAACACATCATCTATCCAGTATGGGTGAAACAAAATGAACAAGAGTGGTGGACTCAAGGTCAAAGTAATAGCAAATGGCTAGATTTCATAGGTTCTTATAGGTCACCGTGAGGACTTTTGCCTTTAGGAGGCTTTTGACCTGTTTTAACAGATCTGACTTCTTGGTAATGAATAGGTGGTAAGGGAGGAAGAATGGAAGAAAAGATCAGATAAATACCATAAAAACAATCAAGGTAGGAGATAGTGAGAGCTTAGACCAGGATGTTAACAGTTTATTTATTTATTCTGAGATGGAGTCTCACTCTGTTGCCTGAGCTGGAGTGCAGTGGTGCCATCTTGGCTCAGTACAACCTCCGCCTCCAGGGTTCAAGCGATTCTCATGCCTCAGCTTCCCAAGTAGCTGGGATTACATATGTGCATCACCATGCCCGGCTAATTTTTGTAGTTTTAGTAGAGACAAGGTTTCACCATGTTGGCCAGACTGGTCTTGAACTCCCAACCTCAGGTGATCCACCTGCCTCGGTCTCTCAAAGTGCTACAATTACAGTCGTGAGCCACTGCACCTGGCCAGGATGTTAACAGTTTAAAAAGTGATGAGAAGTTGTCAGTTTCTAGATATATAGATACAGATTTTTTTTTTTTTTTTCCTGAGACAGAGTCTCGCTCTGTTAACCAGGCTGGAGTGCAGTGGCGCAATCTTGGCTCACTGAATCCTCTGCCTCTCAGGTTCAAGCAATTCTACTGCCTCAGCCTCCCAAGTAGCTGGGATTACAGGAATGCACCACCAGGCCCAGATAATTTTTGTATTTTTAGTAGAGATGGGGTTTTGCCATGTTGGCCAGGCTGGTCTCAAACTCCTAACCTCAGCTGATCTGCCCACCTTGGCCTCCCAAAATGCTGGGATTACAAGTGTGAGCCACTGCGCCCAGCCTGTTTCCAGACATATTTTAAAGGAAAATCTGATAATATTTGCCACTGTGGATGTGGAATGTGAACAAATGATAAAAGTTAAAGATGATTCTAAATTTTATAGCCAGGGCTACTAGAAGACTGGAACTGCCATTTACTGAAATGTAGAATATGATGTGAGATGGAGGGTATTTCTAAGTAACCTGACTTCATTACTTGCAAAAAAAGCTCAAGAATATTGATAACCAGCACCCAACTGGTAAAATCAGAATGTCTGTCAACCAATAAAAAAATACCAAACATTCAAAGAAGCAGGAAAATACAACTCAAAATAAAGGAAAAAAAATCAATCCATGGAAACGGAGCCAGAACTTATACAAGAAGTTAGAATTACTAAAGGCATTACAATAGTTATTATATTGTATTCTACATGTACAAAATGTTAAGCAGAGACATAAAAGATCTTAAAAGACCCAAGTATAACTTCAAGAGATGAAAATCAAAGTATTTGATTGAGATTGTTTAAAAGATTGATAGAATTAACAGCAGCTTAAACCAAAATAAAAGATTAGTGAAATTGAGAGCACAGCAATAAAACTCACCCTAAACGAAAACAAGAGACAAAAAAGACTGAAAAAGAAATAAAAAGAACATTAGTAAGACGTGAAACAATTTCAAGCAGCCTGATATATATGTAATTGGAGTAATCTCCTTCAGGGAGAGAAGGGGATGAACAGAAAAAATATCAGATGAAAACTATAAACCCATAGATTCAAAAAGCTCAATGAACCCCAAGTACGGGAAACATGAAAACTACACTATGGCACATTATAATCAATTTGCTTCAAACTTGTAATTTTAAAAAGCTTTTGAAACTAGCCAGAGAAGGTCAGGCACAGTGGCTCATGCATGTAATCCCAATACTTTGGGAGGCTGAGGTGGAAGGATAGCTTGAGCCTAGGAGTTGGAGACCAGTCTGAGAAACACTGCGAGACCTTGTCTGTATAAAAAATAAACAAAATTAGCTGGGCGTAGCGGCACGTACCTGTAGTCCCAGCTACTTGGTAGGCCAAGGTCGGGGGGATCACCTGAGCCCTGTGGGTCAAGGGTGCAGTGAGCCGTGATTGTGCCACTGCACTCCAGCCTAGGCAACAGAGTGAGACCCTATTTCCAAAAAAAAAAGAAGATGGAAAAAGAAAAACAACATTAAGAAAAGAAAAAATTGTTATGTAGAGAGGAACAAAGATGAGAGGGAAAACAATGCAAAGCAGAAGACAGTGGAGCAACATCTCAAAAACACTCAAAGAAGAAAACTCGGGCTGAGCATGGTGGCTCACACCTGTAATCCCAGCACTTTGGTAGGCCAGGGCAGGAGGATCCCTTGAGGTCAGGAGTTCAAGACCAGCCTGGGCAACATAGTGAAACCCTGTCTCTACTAAAAATACAAAAATTAGCTGGGCATGGTGGTGCATGCCTGTAATCCCAGCTACTCGGGAGGCTGAGGTGGGAGCATCGCTTGAGCCCGGGAGGTGGAAGTTGCAGTGAGCCGAGATTGTGCCACTGCACTACAACCTGGGTAAAAGAGTGAGACTCTGTCTCAAAAAAAAAAAAAAACAAAAAACCTAAACAACAAAACTCAACCTAGACTTCTCCATCCACCAAAAGTATCTTCCAAATATGAAGATCAAATAAAGATGTTGTTAGAAATACAAAAGCTAAAATAATTCATCAGCAGCAAACCTACACTGTAAGAAATATTACAGGCAATCATTTTGGCAGAAGGAAAATGACACCAGATGAAAATACAGAGTTATACAAAGGAATGAAAAACACTGGAAATGGCAACTAGATGGGTAAATCTGCAAGATTTTTTTTCTTTTTCTTTTGAAACTGAGTCTTACTCTGTCGCCCAGGCTGGAATGCAGTGGCACGATCTTGGCTCACTGTAACCTCTGCCTCCCAGGTTCAAAAGATTCTCCTGGCTCAGCCTCCTGAGTAGCTGGCATTTACAGGCATGTGCCACCATGCCCAGTTAATTTTTGTAGTTTTAGTAGAGACGGGGTTACACCATATCAGCCAGGCTGGTCTCAAACTCCTGACACCATGATCCGCCTGCCTTGGCCTCTCAAAGTACTGAGATTACAGGCATGAGCCACTACGCCCAGCCAAGACTTTTTTTTCTTATTGTTCTCTCTAAACGACAGTGACATCAGCAAGATGGTTGACTGGAGTTGTCTGGCTCTTGCTCCCCTCTACTCAACAAAAGGGACCAAAACAACAATAAACAAACTATATTTCAACTGGAGTGGCTGTGGAAGTATGCTGGAGAGCACCAGGGGAGTGCTGAAATTCCTGTGGAGCACCAGATGCCCCAGATAGCACCACAGAGACGGGAGCAAAGCACTCTGCCTCTGCCGCACTGCCTCCCTGCAAGGAGTGGCCTGGAGTCAGGAAGGACTACTTCTAATGGGGAAAGGGTAAGCTGGGGACCCATGGTCCCCATGACCACTGCAGCCTCGTCCCGTGGTCCTCACAAACCCTGAATCCAGTTTGTAGTTGCCTGCAGTTCACAGGACTACACTGCTCCAGAGTTGGAGCCCATGTCATACAGCCCTCATTCCCAGTCATAGCATGGTGCCATCTTGAAACTGGACCCACTGCTAGAGTTCATCCTGCCTGGGGGCCAATTGCCACTGCATCTCTCCATCTCTGAAGCTCCACTGTCAGTCCACAACACACACATGTAGCTGTATCACCACCATCCAGCTGCTGAGAGCCTAGGCCCAACAGAATGAGGGAGCCCTGGCACTGAACTCACATGGCACCTCCCTGCCCCAGGGAACAGGCAGACCTGTACAGTGGAGAAACCAACACACAGCTGGCTGGCCTGCTGTGCCCAGCCGGACAAGCAGCCCAGCACAATAAAGGCCATATGTGACAAACCCACAGCTAACATCATACTGAATGGGAACAGTGGAAATCTTTTCCTCAAAGATCAGGAACAAGACATGGATGCCCATTTTAATCCTTTCTATTCAACATAGTCCTAGCCAGAGCACTTAGGCAAGAGAAAGAAATAAAAGGCATCCAAACTAGAAAGTCAAATTGTGCTTGTTTGCAAATGACATGACCTTATACATAGAAAACCCTAAAGATGCCACCAAAAACCTGTTAGAGCTAATGAACAAATTCGGTAAAGTTGTAGGATACAAAATCAGCATGTAAAATCAGTAGTGTTTCTATATGCTAATAAAAAATAAAGAAAACAATTCCATTTACAGTAGCTATAAAAAAAATAAGATACCTAGGAATACACTTAGTTAAGAGGTAAAAGATCTTTACAATGAAACCTCTAAAACATTGACAAAGGGCCGGGCAAGGTGGCTCACGCCTGTAATCCCAGCACTTTGGGAGGCAGAGGCGGGCGGATCACGAGGTCAGGAGATCGAGACCATCCTGGCTAACACAGTGAAACCCCGTCTCTACTAAAAGTACAAAAAATTAGCCAGGCGTGGTGGCGGGCACCTGTAGTCCCAGCTACTTGGGAGGCTGAGGCAGGAGAAGGCGTGAACCCGGGAGGCGGAGCTTGCAGTGAGCCGAAATTGCGCCACTGCACTCCAGCCTGGGCAACAGAGCAAGACTCCGTCTCAAAAAAAAAAAAAAAAAAAAAAAACATTGACAAAGGAAACTGATTCCATGTTCATGGATTGGAAGAATTAATACCGTGAAAATAGCCATACTACCCAAAGCTATCTACAGATTTAATGCAATCTCTATCAAAATGCCAATGATATTCTTCACAGAAACAGAAAAAAAAAAACCAAAACCTTAATATTCTTATAAAACCACAAAAGGCCTCAAATGGCCAAAACAGTCCTGAGCAAAAAGAACAAAGCTAGAGATATCACACTACCTGACCAAATATACTACAAAACTATAATAACCAAAATAGCATAGTAGTGGCCAAAACAAACACATACTCCAACAGTACAGAATAGAAGGCCCAGAAATGAATTTGGACACCTACAGCCAACTAATTTTCGACAAAGGTGCCAGGAACACACACTGCAGAAAGGACTCTCTTCAATAAATAGTACTTGGAAAAGTGGATATATCCACATGCAGAAGAATGAAACTAGACCCCCACCTCTCCCCATATACAAAAATCAACTAAAAACAGATTAAAGACTTAAATTTAAACCCAAAACTATGAAACTATTAGAAGAAAACAGGGCAAATGCTTCACAATATTGGGCTAGGCAATGAATTTTTAGATAAGATCCCAAAAGCACAGGCAATAAAAGCAAAAATAGACAAATGGAATTACATCAAACTAAAAAGATTTTGCACAGAAAAGGAAACTATTAACAGAGTGAAGACACAACCTACAGAAATGGAAAATATCTGCAAACCATACATCTGAAAAGGAGTTAATATCCAGAATATATAACAAATTTAACCTAGCAGCAAAAAGACAACCCAATTAAAAAACAGGCAAAAGGCACTTTGGGAGGCTGAGGTGGGTGGATCACTCAAGGTCATGAGTTTGAGACCAGCCTGGCCAACATGCGTCTCTACTAAAAATACAAAAAGTAGCTGGGCATGGTGTTTCGTGCCTGTAATTCCAGCTACTGGGGAGGCTGAGGCACAAGAATTGCTTGAACCCAGGAGATGGAGGTTGCAGTGAGCCGAGATCATGCCACTGCACTCCAGCCCAGGCGACAGTGCGAGACTCTGTCCCAAAAAACAAAAACAAAACAAAACAAAATTTTTTAAAGAAATAAAAAAAAAGATAATTGGAAATATAGCTTTTAAGCATCACAGAGGGAGGAAATCACCAAACCCACTTCTCAAAAAGCAACCGAAAAGCTGTATAAGTGGTTTAAAAAGAACCATTTCAGTGCTCTGGAATTAGATCAAAGGCATATAACATTAAGAAATGTTTTGGCTGGGCATGGTGGCTCATGCCTGTAATCCCAGCACTTTAGGAGGTTGAGATGGGGATCACCTGAGGTCAGGAGTTTGAGACCAGCCTGGCCAACAAGGTAAAACCCTGTCTCTATGAAAAATACAAAAAATTAGCCAGGCGTGGTGGCAGGTGCCTGTAATCCCAGCTGCTCTGAAGGCTGAAGCAGGAGAATCTCTTGAACCTGGGAGGCGGAGGTTGCAGTAAGATTGTGCCACTGCACTCCAGCCTGGACAACAGAGCAAGACTCCATCTCCAAAAAAAAAAAAAAAGAAATGTTTTTTTCATGAAAACTACTGAACTTTGAATTGAGTCTGTGACCTTCTTGCCTGGGGCTGCCCCCTAGCCCCATTAGGTAGTTAGGTAGTTCAACCAGGGCAAGGTAGTTTGTAAAAACAATGAGCTTTGCAGCTGGGAGCAGTGGCTCATGCCTGTAATACCAGCACTTTGGGAGGCTGAGGCGGGTGAATCATTGAGGCCAGGAGTTTGAGATCAGTCTGGCCAACATAGCAAAACGCTCTCTCTACAAAAAATACAAAAATTAGCTGGGTGTGGTAGTGTGCTCCCATAGTCCCAGCTGCTCGGGAGGCTCAGGCACAAGAATTGCTGGGAGGTGGAGGTTGCAATGAGCTGAGATCATGCCACTGCATTCCAACTTGGGCGATAGAGACTCTGTCTCAAACAAAATAAAACAAAACAAACAAAAAAATGAGCTTTCCTACTTGAAGGAGTTTACTTGCTATGGAACATTGTCAAAGTGGTAATCTCGGTGGTTATTAAAAAGGGAGGCCCAGTAGCTTGATTAGCTTGAGTTCACCAAACCTGTTTGGGGCAAGTTCTGGGAGGTAAGACAACCATAGGGAGCTTCATAAACGGTCCAAATATCCAGGATTGATCCTAGTCTGTGCATATATGCAGCAGAGAACTTAGTGGACTCAAGCCAACCAATGATCTTGGCCAACAGAGTCAGAACCTGTGCACGTGTGTAGGAGACATGAGAGAGCCCAGAAGAAAGGAAAACAATGAAGTTTAAATTCCAGTCCATATTCAGATCCATCAGCAGAGGGCAGTAGCCTTACTGGCTTGGGGTATCTGGGTACAATCTCTGACCAATCTTTGCTTGGATAATAACCTATATAGACACAAGAGAAACTCATAGAATGCCAGTCTTAAAATAAAAACAAGACAGAATGCTAGGTGTTTTATTTATATATTACTTCTAGTCCTCACAATAATTCTGCAAGGTTGGACGGTAAGTGTATAATCAGGCGCTGGAATCCTGTACCATTTCACTTCATGTTTGCAAAAGAATATATATATATATATATGTGTGTGTGTGTGTATATATGTGTGTGTGTGTGTATACATATGAATATATATGTATATGTGTGTGTGTGTGTATATATATATATACACATATATATACTGTTCTTTTTCTTCAGCATATATCTTTACCTGCCTTAAGCAGCTTCGGCACAGCTACCAAGAAAATAATAAAATTGCTTTCTTCCTTCTCCCATACAAACTCCAGTAAGGACAAAGGAAAAAAATTCCCAACTTACTGCAAGAAGATTCATGATGGTATGCCCCGTCTCTCCAAACAATGGCTTCCGAAATCTGACACTGAATAGTGGGCATGGATAAACTATGGAAATGAGAAATGATCAAACTTAAGTTTGGCAACATAAAACTTTGGTAAAAGAGATTTCATGACTAATACAATTTTCAAAATATAATTATAATGGCTCATTAGAACATATCAAATTTTGGGCTCAAAAAGTATTTGGCATGGTAGCAGACAAATGCTGAGCCATATTAAGTCTTCTGATAACCAGAATAAGCCTTTTGATGTAAATGTTTCAAAAATGACACACAATAGCCAGGCATAGTGGCTCATGCTTGTAATCCCAGCACTTTGGGAGGCTGAGGCAGAAGGATCACCTGAGCCTAGGAGTTTGAGACCAGCCTGTGCAACCTAGGGAGACCCTGTCTCTACAAAAAAACAAACAAAAAAATTAGCTGGGTGTGGTAGCATGCACCTGTAGTCCCATCTACTTGGGAGGCTGAGAGGTAGAAGGATGGCTTGAGCCCAGGAGGTCGAGGCTACAGTGAGCCATGACTGTGCCACTGCACTCTAGCCTTGGTGACTGAATGAGACCCTGTCTCCAAAACAAACAAACAAACAAACAAACAAACAAACCCACAAAGTCTTAGGGAGCAATCTTCTTCAAACTGAATTGATATGATCCAGGAAATAAATATCTCCTGATTCCTCTGTGCTCAATAAGTTTAAGAGTTCACTTTTTTTTTTTCCAACAAGTTTAAGAGTTCACTCTTTTTTTTTGAGACACAGTCTCACTCTGTCACCCAGGCTGGAGTGCAGTGGCATGATCTCCTGCCTTAGGAGGGTTCAAGCGATTCTCCTGCCTCAGCCTCTCCAGTAGCTGGAATTACAGGCATGCGCCACCATACCCAGCTAATTTTTTTGTATTTTTAGTAGAGATGGGATTCACCATGTTGGCCAGGCTGGTCTTGAACTCTTGACCTCAAATGATCTGCCTGCCTTGGCCACCTCTCAAAAGTACTGGAATTAGAGGCATGAGCCACCGCACTCAGCCAAGAGTTCATTCTTCTATACCTCCTAACCAGGATCCTCCTTAGGAGAGGCAAATCAGTCTGGCTCATCTCTTGAACTTTATGGTTTGAAATCCCTGTATAAAATAGGAAGATACACATGTTGCTTCTTTTGCACACAATCCTTCCCTTTCCCTGATTCATTTAGCTGATTCATATGCCTCCTTCAGAGTTAATCCAGAGGCACTCTGGTCCAAGAAAACTGAAGGTCCAACTACTCCTTCATTCCTGGTCAAGTTAGAGCCTGTCTTGGAGCTCCCAATGAACTTAACTTTGAGCACAGGTTTTAATACAATATACCACTATAATCATTATTTCTGTATGTATTCCTTATAAAAGTTCCCGAGAGCCTATAATCACATCTTAGCTATTTCAGAATTCCCAGGATTCAGGATATATGGGAGGCCTTTATTAAATTCTTACTGAATAAATAAATAATTGGTGGAAGAATGAAGTTGACTTGCTGAGAACATAAACTGTTTTATGGTTTATAAAATTAAGTTTCATTTATTCTCTCATTTGATCCTGTTAACAACCCAATATAAAATAAAAGGCAAGCATTATTATTTCCAGTTTATAAAAGAAACACAATCAGAGAACTTGGGTGACTTGCCCAAAGTTACAGAGCTCATAAGTGGCAGAGTTGAGAATCTTACTCAAGTGGTCGGATTCCTAGCACAGGGCACTTTCAATTAGATGGAGATATAAAATTTAAAATAAAGTTTGCATTTAACCATTAATGTCTTTTTAAAAATCACATCTTAGTTACGCTGCTAAAGCCATGAGCAAGGAAGCTCCTTCTTCTGTAGCCTGTGTCTTACCAACTGAGAGTGGTTTCCATTCCACTAGCTTCCAGTATGTTAAGTAAAATATAATTGATCATAACTGTTTTCCAACCAAGTGACAAAGAATATGCTCATCATATACAGAAACTATAAAAAATAAAGTTACTTAAGTTCAAATTCACTTTTCTAAAGATGATCGTGTTTTTTATCAATGAACTATAAAAGCAGTAAGTTTACAAGGTAATACACAATCAACTTCCTCATTCGTTATTTTCAGTGCTTCCCATTACGCCCAATACATGCAGACACTGGCCAAATTTAGTTTAGCTATTTCAAAAGACTATTTCTGCTGAATTATATCACCAAACAGAGGGCTCTGAATATTTCAGGCATTATTTTAGTCATCATGCCTTGAAAAACGTGTTTTTACTACTTACGTCGATATTCAGCTCCAAGTCTCAACATCAGACGGATAGGAAATACTTTAGCCCAAGGAGTTTCCCATTTCTGGATAAGAATCCCAAACAAGTAAGGTGGGGTTGGGAGTACTAGGTCTTGCAGTGACTGGTAGGTAGATGTCACATATAAGAATCCACCATGTTCTTTACTGCCAAGGAAACTTTGACTGAAGAAGGAATGTCCCAAGTTGCTCACCACATTCCCTAAAAACAAAAAAGTTTATTAGCTACTTTGTATCAATAAATTAATTATATTTTTTTTCTTTTTTTTTTTTTTTTTTTTTGAGACGGAGTCTGGCTGTCGCCCAGGCTGGAGTGCAGTGGCGCAATCTTGGCTCACTGCAAGCTCCGCCTCCCAGGTTCACCCCATTCTCCTGCCTCAGCCTCCTGAGTAGGTGGGACTACAGGTGCCCGCCACCAGACCTGGCTAACTTTTTTGTATTTTTAGTGGAGACGGGGTTTCACCGTGTTAGCCAGGATGGTCTCCATCTCCTGACCTCATGATCCACCGGCCTCAGCCTCCCAAAGTGCTGGGATTACATGCATGAGCCACAGCGCCCGGCCAATTAATCATATTTTTAATAAACATTATGCAACTCTGGGCTGGATGGACACTACCAAACAGTAATTCCCAATCTTTCACTATGAAAGACTTACATTTAAAAAGCTGATTTTTAAATAAATGGCATTTATTAAACGAAAATTTGGTTTCCAATTTTATCAGGGCTTCTAATGAGCATAAACTAAGTTATATTATCACATTGTTGAAGTTTGTCTAAGTAAAAGCCAAAAATATTGATGCCTTCCTTGGTTAAACTGTACAGCTTTACTGTATGAATTGCTTTAGAGGTCTCAAGAACTATCACCTCAAAGGTCATAAAGAAATGTTCAAGGCCGGGTGCGGTGGCTCACACCTGTAATCCCAGCACTTTGGGAGGCCGAGGTGGGTGGATCACAAGGTCAGAGTTCGAGACCAGCCTGACCAACATGGTAAAACCCCATCTCTACTAAAAATACAAAAATTAGCCAGGCGTAGTGGTGTGCGCCTGTAATCCCAGCTACTCAGGAGGCTGAGGCAGGAGAATTGCTTGAACCTGGGAGGCGGAGGTTGCAGTGAGCCAAGATTGTGCCACTGCGCTCCAGCCCAGGCGACAGAGTGACACTCTGTCTCAAAAAAAAAAAGAAATGTTCGGATTAGGAAGCTGCTGTCACCAAGCTTATAATTTCACTGGGTGAACAAAGTCAACTCATGAACATAATGAATTATGGTAATAAGTAGTTATAAGACATTAAGGGAAGATGAGGATTTATGAAGATGGTACCACAGACAAGTTGTTTTTTTCTTGGTTTTTTTTTTTTTTTGAGATGGAGTCTTGCTCTGCCACCCAGGCTGGAGTGCAGTGGTGTGATCTCGGCTCAATGCAGCATCTGCCTCCCAGGTTCAAGCAATTCCTCTCACCTCAGCCTCCTGAATAGCTACAATTACAAACATGCACCACCACACTCAGCTGATTTTTTTCGCATTTTTAGTAGAAACAGAGTTTCACCATGTTGGCCAGACCGGTCTCAAATTCCTGACTTCAAATGATCCATCTGCCTTGGCCTCCCAAAGTGCTGGGATTACAGGCGCCAGCCACCGTGCTTGGACAGGATTTATTGTTTATAATTTTTTGAGACAAATATGAAACATAGCTCTATAATTTAGGGCTTATCTAAATTCATATTAAGCAGGTTTCTCTTTTTTTTTTTTTTTGAGACAGAGTCTCACTCTGTTACCCACCCTGGAACCCTGGAGTGCAGTGGTGTGATCTCAGCTCACTGCAACCTCTCCTTCCCGGGTTCAAACAATTCTCCTGCCTCAGCCTCCCGAGTAGCTGGGACTATAGGCACCCACCACCACGCCTGGCTAATTTTTGTATTTTTAGTAGAGATGTGGTTTTACCATATTGGCAAGGCTGGTCTCGAACTCCTGACCTCAAGTAATCCACCCGCCTTGGCCTCCCAAAGTGTTGGGATTACAGGTGTGAGCATGTAATCCATGTACACCATGCCTGGCCAAAGCATTTTATAATTCAAAACACTTTTGTGAATGAAACAGTAACAAACATATCAACCCTTCATTAAGGAGACATTTTCCTCAGTTTAGAATTGCAAAAGGACTTTCTGACAAGAGCTGCTCAATGATGGAACAACGAATGTGTTCACTAGCCAAGTACGAGCTTCCTTTGATACCTTTGAAAGCAATAACACCCAATGAAGCAATCTCCATCAGAGAAATTAATGCTTACTTTTCTTGAAAACTAGAGTTTATTCTTATAATGGTTATGGGTCTTTGCATCCTTGATTTTAGCGGATAGGTATCCTGACAGTAGGAGCCACAAGTGAAGGGAATACCTCCCCTTTAAACTCAGAGAAGCTTTGTGGCTGAAAGTCATGTTCACCTAAACATTATCATCTATATTTTGCATTTAAGGTAGTACATTTAGGAATTTAGGGGTAGTACTCTTGCTCCAGGATTACCCAGGTCTGGCTGCACAATTAAGCTGCTAGGCCAGATCTATAAAAACAAAACAATTGTCATATCAACGTAGCAGTATGGCATTTTGAAAAATAAATTGCAGATTTTGGAGTCCCAGAGATATGGGTTTGAATGCTAGTTTGATCATTCACTATTGTGGGATCTGGGGCAAGTTACTCCTCTGAGCCTCAATGTCCATGTAAAATGGGAGGAGAAACTATATTAAATTCCAGATGTGTTATAAAGAATAAATGAAAGGAAATCTATAAAATGCCTAACAGGACCAGCAACACTGTATTCTCAAAAAATTATAACTATTATTATTCTAATGCAAATATACATATATTGATCAGCCAAATATATGATTTTGGGGGGGACTTTCAATGATTTTAGAGTAAGATTTAAGTAAATTTAAATTTTTTCTGGCAGCCACTGCAGGATCAGGGATAGAGTGTCAGGAACTTTAGGGAGATAAGATCCCCAAATTTACCATTGCTTCTTTACCACCTCCCTAGATCCTGGAATTCTAGGATACAATATAAGAGACACTTCATACAAAATTCAACAGATAATTTGTCAAAGAGAAAAAAAATTTTTTTCATCTCTTTATCTAGCTTTGGTGAATAAGGAGGAGAATAGGGAATTAAAGAGATGCTTTCCCTCTACAATGTAGGGTGCATGACAGCATTCCTGTAACTCTATCAACAGCATGCTGTGGTTTGAATATATCCCTCAAAAAGCATGTGTTGGAAACTTGGTGCTAGGAGGCAAGGCCTCATGAGAGGTGACTGGATTAATGCTGTTATCCTGGGAGTGGGTTTGTTATGAAAGGACAAGTTTGCCCTCCCTTGTACACATGCCCTCACGCACATACACATTCTTTCTCTCTCTTCCCCACCCCATTTGCCCTTCTGCCACGGGATGATGCAGCAAAAAGGTCCTCACCAGATGCCTACCCCTCAATCTTGGACTTTGCAGCCATGAGAACTACAGGAAATACATTTCTGTTCATCACCTATTATCCAGTCTGTGGTATTCCATTATAGCAGCAAAAATAGACTAAGATACAGTGTAATGTTTATATTTCACAAAGACTGTCCTAGTAAATATAGCTTAGAGGTGAAAAATATGTTGGCTTAGTACTCGAGGCATTCACTCATTATTCCTTTGCGATTTCCCTATTAGAGCCTAGAATCTATTGGTAGTTATTTTCCACAGATACTGATTTCCTTTCTGCCTCTTCCATTTAACACTCTCTTCATCCCAATCACAGATTCTTCATGAAGTCCACTCTCATTATAAAATATATCTTTTATCCTTTAAATATTAATCACTTTAAAAAATGTAGATTACCAATAATAACTGAATTAGACTATCATGTACCATCTCATCTACAAACAAGTAACACTGCATAGGTGTAGATATTGGCAAAAATAAAACAGTGGGTATAAGAATTTGACAAAGAAAGAAAGGCTTTCATCTGAAGACCTAATCTGAAGCTCTTGAACTCATAAAGTCTGTAATGTACTAATTTATATAGGTACTTCTCAACGACTGCACTCAATGTAATGAATCCACAGAACTAATTTTATATATACCCCAATACTAGTGAACCCATATAACCAAAATAGATACCAAATCTTGCTTCTAAGTGACCTGTCAAAGGTGTTAAATGCTTTATATCAATGGTTTATAAAGTAATTTTACATAACATTAATGAGGTAATCATCAGATCAGTGCTAGTAGGTAAGCAGAACGGTACCATTTCCCTGAAATTTGGGGTTTTATTTGACAAATGAAGAAACTGAAGCTTAGAGGTAGAGGTGAAGTAACTCTGAAAAGACGAGGTAAATAAGTGGCAAAGTAAAACCTAGAAAGCAGAAAGCAGATCTTTCAATTTCCTAGTCTTTGTATGTCACACAGCCTTTCAAAAAATATACAGATACAGTAATTTACAATTTTCCATCTTTAATTTGGAATTTAAACTGTTTTTCAAATGCTTATAAGTAGCCAGCCATCTTTAAATTCAATTCAAATATAACTTAAATATCTATGTGTCA
Source organism: Pan troglodytes (assembly GCF_028858775.2). Lineage (NCBI taxonomy): Eukaryota > Metazoa > Chordata > Mammalia > Primates > Hominidae > Pan > Pan troglodytes. Next base: position 178,718,293 of record NC_072398.2, read on the forward strand.
ATAGCTTCCTTTTGTTTCAAAGTATATTTATTAATCCTCACATCAACTCAAGTGGAACCATTTCCAAGCAAATGGTTCATTCATTTCAAGAAATACTAATATTTCTTTTTCTTTCTTTTTTTTTTTTTGAGACAGAGTCTCGCTCTGTCACCCAGGCTGGAGTACAGTGGCGTGATCCCAGCTCACTGAAACCTCCGCCTCCCGGGTTCAATTGATTCTTCCGCCTGAGCTTCCCAAGTAGTTGGGACTACAGGCGCTCACCACCATGCCTGGCTAATTTTTGTATTTTTAGCAGAGACAGGGTTTAGCCATTGTTGGCCAAGCTGGTCTCAAACTCACGACCTCAAGTGATCTGCCTGCCTGCCTCGGCTTCCCAAAGTGTTGGGATTACAGGCGTGACCCACCGCACCCGGCCAATAAATAAATTTCTAAGTGGTAATATGACTAAAACTCAAGCCATCAAAAGAATTTAGAAAGTTTCTTGGAGTTCTTTGTAATGCAGCAAACTGCAGTTATGCATGACTACTTCATAAAAGGTCATGTCCTCAGTTTAGTGTATCTCTGACATTGATCATGAAAGCTCAAGAGGAGCCAGGTCAGGTGACTCATGCCTGTAATCCCAGCCCCTTGGGAGGGTGAGGAGGAAGGATTACTTGGGCCCAAGGAGATCAAGGCTGCAGTGAGTGTGCTATGATGGCACCACTGCTACACAGCCTGGGTGACAGAGCAAGACTTCTGTCTCTTAAACAAACAGCTCAAGAGACACTATAGTACTTCTTATGGTTCGAAACATGAGATTTATGGACAACATAGGTGAATTTAAACCTGGGCTCAGCCACTTATCACCTAACTGTGTGATCTTAAGTTACTTAGGCCTTTGGTGTCTTTCATTTTCCTCATGTGTAAATAGAAACAGTAACAGTCAGAACTCAAGGAAATAGAGACACAAAAAACCCTTCAAAGAATCAATGAATCCAGGAGCTGGTTTTTTGAAAGGATCAACAAAATTGATAGACTGCTAGCAAGACTAATAAAGAAAAAAAGAGAGAAGAATCAAATAGATGCAATAAAAAATGATAAAGGGGATATCACCACCGATCCCACAGAAATACAAACTACCATCAGAGAATACTACAAACACCTCTACGCAAATAAACTAGAAAATCTAGAAGAAATGGATACATTCCTCGACACATACACTCTCCCAAGACTAAACCAGGAAGAAGTTGAATCTCTTAATAGACCAATAACAGGAGCTGAAATTGTGGCAATAATCAATAGCTTACCAACCAAAAAGAGTCCAGGACCAGATGGATTCACAGCCGAATTCTACCAGAGGTACAAGGAGGAACTGGTACCATTCCTTCTGAAACTATTCCAATCAATAGAAAAAGAGGGAATCCTCCCTAACTCATTTTATGAGGCCAGCATCATTCTGATACCAAAGCCGGGCAGAGACACAACCAAAAAAGAGAATTTTAGACCAATATCCTTGATGAACATTGATGCAAAAATCCTCAATAAAATACTGGCAAACCGAATCCAGCAGCACATCAAAAAGCTTATCCACCATGATCAAGTGGGCTTCATCCCTGGGATGCAAGGCTGGTTCAATATACACAAATCAATAAATGTAATCCAGCATATAAACAGAGCCAAAGACAAAAACCACATGATTATCTCAATAGATGCAGAAAAAGCCTTTGACAAAATTCAACAACCCTTCATGCTAAAAACTCTCAATAAATTAGGTATTGATGGGACGTATTTCAAAATAATAAGAGCTATCTATGACAAACCCACAGCCAATATCATACTGAATGGGCAAAAACTGGAAGCATTCCCTTTGAAAACTGGCACAAGACAGGGATGCCCTCTCTCACCACTCCTATTCAACATAGTGTTGGAAGTTCTGGCCAGGGCAATTAGGCAGGAGAAGGAAATAAAGGGTATTCAATTAGGAAAAGAGGAAGTCAAATTGTCCCTGTTTGCAGACGACATGATTGTATATCTAGAAAACCCCATTGTCTCAGCCCAAAATCTCAAGCTGATAAGCAACTTCAGCAAAGTCTCAGGATACAAAATCAATGTACAAAAATCACAAGCATTCTTATACACCAACAACAGACAAACAGAGAGCCAAATCATGAGTGAACTGCCATTCACAATTGCTTCAAAGAGAATAAAATACCTAGGAATCCAACTTACAAGGGATGTGAAGGACCTCTTCAAGGAGAACTACAAACCACTGCTCAAGGAAATAAAAGAGGACACAAACAAATGGAAGAACATTCCATGCTCATGGGTAGGAAGAATCAATATCGTGAAAATGGCCATACTGCCCAAGGTAATTTACAGATTCAATGCCATCCCCATCAAGCTACCAATGACTTTCTTCACAGAATTGGAAAAAACTACTTTAAAGTTCATATGGCACCAAAAAAGAGCCCACATCGCCAAGTCAATCCTAAGCCAAAAGAACAAAGCTGGAGGCATCACACTACCTGACTTCAAACTATACTACAAGGCTACAGTAACCAAAACAGCATGGTACTGGTACCAAAACAGAGATATAGATCAATGGAACAGAACAGAGCCCTCAGAAATAACGCCGCATACCTACAACTGTCTGATCTTTGACAAACCTGAGAAAAACAAGAAATGGGGAAAGGATTCCCTATTTAATAAACGGTGCTGGGAAAACTGGCTAGCCATATGTAGAAAGCTGAAACTGGATCCCTTCCTTACACCTTATACAAAAATCAATTCAAGATGGATTAAAGATTTAAACGTTAGACCTAAAACCATAAAAACCCTAGAAGAAAACCTAGGCATTACCATTCAGGACATAGGCATGGGCAAGGACTTCATGTCCAAAACACCAAAAGCAATGGCAACAAAAGACAAAATTGACAAATGGGATCTAATTAAACTAAAGAGCTTCTGCACAGCAAAAGAAACTACCACCAGAGTGAACAGGCAACCTACAAAATGGGAGAAAATTTTCGCAACCTACTCATCTGACAAAGGGCTAATATCCAGAATCTACAATGAACTCAAACAAATTTACAAGAAAAAAACAAACAACCCCATCAAAAAGTGGGCAAAGGATATGAACAGACACTTCTCAAAAGAAGACATTTATGCAGCCAAAAAACACATGAAAAAATGCTCATCATCACTGGCCATCAGAGAAATGCAAATCAAAACCACAATGAGATACCATCTCACACCAGTTAGAATGGCGATCATTAAAAAGTCAGGAAACAACAGGTGCTGGAGAGGATGTGGAGAAATAGGAACACTTTTACACTGTTGGTGGGACTGTAAACTAGTTCAACCATTGTGGAAGTCAGTGTGGCGATTCCTCAGGGATCTAGAACTAGAAATACCATTTGACCCAGCCATCCCATTACTGGGTATATACCCAAAGGACTATAAATCATGCTGCTATAAAGACACATGCACACGTATGTTTATTGCGGCATTATTCACAATAGCAAAGACTTGGAACCAACCCAAATGTCCAACAATGATAGACTGGATTAAGAAAATGTGGCACATATACACCATGGAATACTATGCAGCCATAAAAAATGATGAGTTCATGTCCTTTGTAGGGACATGGATGAAATTGGAAATCATCATTCTCAGTAAACTATCGCAAGAACAAAAAACCAAACACCGCATATTCTCACTCATAGGTGGGAATTGAACAATGAGATCACATGGACACAGGAAGGGGAATATCACACTCTGGGGACTGTGGTGGGGTGGGGGGAGGGGGGAGGGATAGCATTGGGAGATATACCTAATGCTAGATGACGAGTTAGTGGGTGCAGCGCACCAGCATGGCACATGTATACATATGTAACTAACCTGCACAATGTGCACATGTACCCTAAAACTTAAAGTATAATAAAAAATAAATAAATAAAATAAATACATTATTAAAACAAAACAAAACAAAAAGAAACAGTAACAGTATGAATCTGAGATGTACTTAAGAAGAAATAAAATAGTGTACATAAGGCAATGAATATACTGTTAGCATATATTAAGTGTTCAAAAAATGTTAGGTATTTTGTCTTAAATCACTTCTTCATAAATAGTTCCATATAACTTTCTCATCAGTTGAAAAATTACTTTGCAAAGCTACAATACCATAATTCTAATAAATTTACCAAAAGGTTCAGAATTTGAAAAATAAAATAAAAACATGAACCATGACATGATATTATTATTATTTTTAAAGATAGGGTCTCACTGTGTCACTCAAGCTGTAATGCAGTGGCGCACTCATAGCTCACTATGGCCTCAAAAACTCCTGGGCTCAAGGACTCCTCCCACCTCAGCCTCCCAAGTAGCTGGGATTACAGGGATGTGCCATTAGGCCTAGTTAATTTTTTTTTTTTTTTGGTACAGATAGGGTCTCATTATGTTGACCAGGCTAGTCTCAAAGTCCTGGCCTCAAGCAATCCTCCTGCCTCAGCTTCCCAAAGAGAGAGCAAGAGGGGAATGAACCCCCTCCTTTTATAACAGCACTAATCCCATCCATGAGGGTGAAGCCCTCATGGCCTAATCACCTCTTAAAGGTCCCACCTCCTAATATTGTTATAATGGCAATTAAAGTTCAACATGAGTTTCAGAGTGGACAAACATTGAAACCATAACAATACCAAACACTTTCTTAATAAAAGATTAGACGGCATGGTGGCTCACACCTATAATCCCAGCATTGTGGGTGGCCCAGGCGGGTGGATCACCTGAGGTTGGGAGTTCAAGACCAGCCTGGCTAACATGGTGAAACCTCGTCTCTACTAAAAACACAAAAATTATTCCAAGTGTGGTGGCAGGTGCCTGTAGTCCCAGTTACTTGGGAGCTACTTGGGAGGCTGAGGCAGGAGAATCACTTGAACCCGGGAGGCAGAGGTTGCAGGGTGCCAAGATCGCAACACTGCACTCCGGCCCGGGCGACACAGCGAGACTCTGCCTCAAAATAAATAAATTAATTAAATTAAAAATAAAAGATTAAGGGAGTTCAGAAGAGACTAATTCTGTCTGGGAGGGTCATCAAGAAAGAATTCATGGAGAAAGTGGTCTTTAAGATTTAGGACAACTGATAGGATTGAGACAGTTGGGGTGTGGGGAAATAGCACGGTTGGGAGTAGCATAATCATGGGTAATGAAATGGAAAATCATCAGAATATACACAAAATGAACCAATAAATGTTTTGTTTGGCTACAATGGAAGTATGGAGAGATGACTAGCAGGAGATGAGACTAAAAATATAGGAACAGATCATGCAGAATACTGAATGTTGGAGCACAGTTTATTCTAAAGGCAATACAAAGCCAAAGTAGCTTTTGAGTAAGATAGGGAAACAACCAGAGATTAACTCCAGAAATAACAATCTGGTAGATACAAGTCCAATTTCATTCAAGTCTATGTTCTGAATAGATTGTTTGCAAAAAACAGGTACAAAATATGGAGGAATGAATAGGAGACAGGGAGAAACAATATATAGTCTACAACCTCCGATGGCACTGTCATAACCAGAAGGCATTCTGAAACTCTCAGAACATAATTTCTCACAAATTATAATGTTTCCCTCCACTGCAGAATGCAAAAACTGTGTATGACAAAAAAGTGTGTGTGTATATATATGTGAAACATAGATACACACACATATATAGATATACAACACACATATGGTTATTAAATACCTGTAGTTTAGATTTTAAAATTCACAGGAAGTTATAAAAAAGTTCATTCAATAGCTCCTAAGGCTTTTCTGTGATTTAGGGCAGAATAACCCTAAGCTAGTAATACAGTATTCAAGGTTTCACACTCAGGAGAAATTTAAGATACAATTTGTCAATTTCACTCAATGTGCTACACAGAAGAGAATAATAAATTGCGATAAGTTTTTTTTTTTTTTTTGAGACAGAGTCTCATTCTTGTTGCCCAAGCTGGAGTGCAATGGCACGATCTTGGCTCACTGCAACCTCTGCCTCCAGGGTTCAAGCAATTCTCCTGCCTCAGCCTCCCAAGTAGCTGGGATGACAGGCGCCCACCATCACACCCGGCTAATTTTTTGTATTTTTAGTAGAGATGGGGTTTCACCATGTTGGCCAGGATGGTCTTGAACTCCTGAGCTAAGGTGATCCACCCGGCTTGGCCTGCCAAAGTGCTGGGATTACAGGCATGAGCCACCGTGCCCAGCCTGCTATCATTTTAGAACAGTAGCCTCCAACCTTTTTGGCACCAGGGATGGGTTTTGTGGAAGACAATTTTTCCATGGACTGTGGGGAAGGGGAGACGGTTTCAGGATGATTCAAGCTCATTAAATTTATTGTGCACCTTATTTCTATTATTACATTGTAATATATCATGAAATAATTATACAACTCACCATAATGTAGAATCAGTGGGATCCCTGAGCTTGTTTTCCTGCAACTAGACTGTCCCATCTGGGGGTGATGGGAGACAGTGACAGATTATCAGGCATTAGATTCTCATAAGGAACACACAACCTAGATCCCTCACACGTGCAGTTCACAACAGGGTTCGCACTTCTATGAGAATCTAATACCGCTGCTGATCTGAGAGGAGGCAGAGCTCAGGCGCTAACGTGAGCAATGGGGAGCAGCTGTAAATACAGATGAAGCTTTACTTGCTTGCCTGCCCCTCACCTCTGCTGTGTGGCCTGGTTCCTAACAGGCCACGGACCAATACCAGTCCATGGCCTGTGGGTTGGGGACCCCATTTTAGAACACCCAAAATATGCTTTTACTTATTAAAAAATTTATAGTGAAATATATCAAGCTATTACCCTGATTATCTAAAAATAAGGTTCTTAATGAATATGTATAGTATATAGATAATATATCTGTGTTTTTAAGAACTGATATATTATTAATGGATACACAGAGGCAACTGACATAATGTAAACAATACTGATCTGGGAGCTACAGTCCCAATTCTGCCACCAACTTGGTCTGTGATTTAGGTACGCCATTAACACTTCTAGGTCTGATTTTCCTTATTTAAAAATGAAGAGTTTATATTAAATTATCTAAAATGCCTTCTAGTCCCAATATTTGATGAGTTGTGAAATGATTCCTATTCAAGGAAAAACTCTTTCGTCTCACTTATGCTTTTGAAATGTTATTTCCTTAGATATACATATATATGTTCGTGTCCCTATCCTACATTATAGAAAATATTTTTAGTTGGCTTAGATGTATTATAGTCTGACCTTAGACTATCATTAGTATCTTGTAATCAGTTCCAAGTATTTTTGTTGTTTCAAAATTTTTGCAATAGTTCAAAATGGACTCAACTGACATATAAGTATCCTTTTTAAAAAAATAACCATTGCTGGGCGCGGTGGCTCACGCCTGTAATCCCAGCACTTTCGGAGGCCGAGGCGGGCGGATCACGAAGTCAGGAAATCAAGATCAGCCTGGCTAACACGATGAAACCCCGTCTCTACTAAAAATACAAAAAATTAGCCAGGCGTGGTGGCGGGCGCCTGTAGTCCCAGCTACTTGGGAGGCTGGGGCAGGAGAATGGCGTGAACCTGGGAGGCGGAGCTTGCAGTGAGCCGAGATAGCGCCACTGCACTCCAGGCTGGGTGACAGAGCGAGACTCCATCTCAAAAAAAAAAAAAAAATTTATGCTAAACATATTTTAATAATTCATGCAATAATTCACATCCTCTCTTTGAGAGGATGTCTATCTCTCAGGATTCCATCTACAGCCGTAGTCTCTTCACACAGGCCTATCCCATTCACAACGATACTCTCAACAATCACAGGAAAGCTGTGTCTCCCAAATCTGTATTTTAACTCAGATCTATCTTCTGGGATCCATACCCACATAATCATCTGCCATTTTCATGTTTCATCTGATGTCATTATTTCAAATTCAGCACACTGAACAAAGAATTCCCTTACCTCTGCCAAATCTGTTCTTCTATTCACCATCTTGATGAATAAGACCAACATACACTTAGGTGCTCAAGCGAGGAATCTGAGGCCAACCTTGACTTGTCCCCTCTAACCCCCCATATCCAGTTAGTTACCAAATCCTACTGAATTGAAGCACCACATCTTTCGTATCTCTCCAATACTCTTTATTTCCACTGCAATTATTTAATTTAAATCCTGATAATTTCTTAATTTCTTGCTGGATTCCTGCAATATCTTTTTAAAAAATAAATTTTACTGAGGTATAATCTATATATTATAAAAGTGATAGATTTTAAGTGTACATTTCAATGAGTTTTGGCAAACACCCACGTAACCACTATCCTAATCCAGATATAGAGCTCTCATCTCAGAAAGTTTTCTGGGACTCTCTGTAGTCAGTTCTAGCACCTGCACCCCCACCTCACTTTAGGCAAACACTGACCTAATTTCTATCACCAAAGATTAATTTTGCCTGTTTTAGAAAACCATATAAATGGAATCATCCAATATGTACTTTTTTGTGCCTGGCTTTTGCTCAGCATAATGTCTGTGAGATTCATGCATGTTGTTGTGTACATCAGCAGTTAGTTCATTTTTACTGTTGAGCAGTATTCTAGTGTATGAATATACATTTGCTTATCCTGAAATTGCTTCTTAACTGCCACCAGACTCACGGACTTTGATCCATTTTTCACACTGCTTCCAGAGTCATCTTTCTAAAATGCAAATCTGATTATGTCACTCATCATCTCAAATTCTTTCAATGGTTCTTCATTGCCTACAGAATAAAGCATGGGCTCCTAAATAAGACATTCATGAACCTCCCATACCCTAGTCTCTAACACACTCTCAAAACCCACATGAATCTACAATTACTTGAACCTCCAATGCCATTTTTCTAGAGTGTTTAAAAGTGAATACATTCAGATTGAGGAGAAAAGTTAAAGTTCCCGGTTATTTCCAGGACTAAATTCAGCTCCAGGGTATTATGTGGCCTGGAGGACCTGGATGATTTCAGATTTAACCCTATACATTTTGGAACAGACAGGGTAAACATTAAAAGGTACTTCACAGGTATCATGTGGTCAGTTTCCAATATATCACCTTGCCCTTATGTAATGCTACACCTAAATTATTGTAGAGACTAATGAAGACATAAAGGCACAATCTTTTATGCATAATCTACATCACATTAAAAATACAATTATATATCCTGCTTCTGTAATTATTTAAAGAGCATTTTCCATGTTACTACATTCTTTTCATAAATATTGTTTTAATGGCCAAAAAAAGTTCTCAAAAAGATCCTCACATCTAATAAGTATAACACAGTTAAACTTTCCACCTATAGCTAAGGCATTCAGGTTGCTTCTGAATTTTTGTGTTAAATTTAGGTAATGCTGCAATAAACCCTTTCATTCACAGAAGTGCATTTTATATTCTGGATACTGTCTTTGGCACAGAATCCCACAATGAAAATTATTGCATTAAGAAAGTCTGAATAATTTATGGTTTTAATATATGTATGAAATATTATCAAATAATACATGAAAATAGTTTTAATACCCCGGTCACCCTCACACCCTCTCCAGGCCTTCTTCCTCAAAGATAAACCCTATTTATCAAATACAGATATTATGTACTGACTTCCTGTTACAATAAACAAGAATAGTTCAATTACACCGTTTTTCTACCTCATTTGTTAAATCAAAGGGAGGCTGACTTTGTAATGTCAAATAACACAATGTCATAATAAATAACTATAATGTCAAATAATGTGTTTCTTTTCTCTCAATCTTAGTTTCTTTTTATGTTAATATCCTTAGTCTTTCCCAGCTTCTAACCTCTATGCTTTTACTTTTAAATTGTTACAGTTAATATTTACAATTTATTTTGAAGCCATAGTCATGTATGCTAATTGTTTTTGAAATTTGAATATTCATTAGCATTTACACTATGATTAAATAAATATTGTTAACCAAAGAAACAAGAAGTAAGTTACAAATATGCTTCCTTCTACCAGGTACCAATATCCTGACCCCAGGCCACTAAAAAGAAAATATTCTTACATTTAGGTCACCAGATTCTCTTACAGCTTTGATTCCAGCCTCTGTAAAATAAAAACTATACCAGGTACAATACTAAAATTTATAATTTCCTCAAACCATGGAAAGCTTCAACTTGCCACTAATATCAAAGTCCCCTGCCATGCTTAAGTCCAAAGTTAAGACTATTATTTTGTATTTGAATTCAAAATTTTTTTGTCATCTACAAAGGGAGCAGACTAAGTCATAAAGCATTCCTACCTGCCAGAGCATCCCGATAAAGCTGCACAAAGTGATTAAAGATATCCTTTGGCAAACACTTTTCATCCGGTAAACACTGTAGAAGAATGACTATCTCAGACTGACCCACTGCATGCATTCCCTTGGTTGTGAAACACCAGCACTTCCTGTTCACATCTACAGATGGAATAAAAACACAAAAATAAAGACATTCCTATCAATCCTTACTCTTAAAAAAAGATGCACAGAAATCTGTGTTACAATACAGCAAAGATTAAAATAGATCACACTGAGTCTGTATAATTCAACTGTGAACTGTCACTGCATTGAGCCAAAAACCTACTGTAGAAAATAAAACATGCCAATGCCTGTGGCTCTTTTCTAAACACTTGGAAAAATGATTGAGGACGGTCGAGGTGGCTCACGCCTGTAATCCCAGCACTTTCGGAGGCCGAGGCGGGTGGATCATGAGGTCAGGAGATCAAGACCATCCTGGCTAACACGGTGAAACCCCGTCTCTACTAAAAATACAAAAAAATTAGCTGGGCGCGTGGCGGGCGCCTGTAGTCCCAGCTACTCGGGAGGCTGAGGCAGGAGAATGGCGTGAACCCGGGAGGTGGAGCTTGCAGTGAGCCGAGATCGAGCCACTGAACTCCAGCCTAGGCGAAAGAGTGAGACTCCGTCTCAAAAAAAAAAAAGAAAAGAAAAATGATTAAAATGGAAGTAAAAGAAATAATAATAAAACGCACTTAAAACTTTTAACTCCTATTAAAAGCAACATTCTATTAATACTAAAATAAAACCAAACTATGTATTGTAAGCCAAACGTGATTGAAGAACATAGTCCTCCACCTTTATATTTTAAAAAATCACATCATCAAAGGAAGTAATTACCTATGTAAGGCTAGAAGTAATTACAACAAAAGCCAATAATATAGCTTTATCTTCAGGTTGTGACCTAAAGGAAATATATTTTTATGTATATTTATTAAATTTAATATATGACCAAGAGAGTCCAGCTATTTTAACTATAGTCCTTTCCAGGAAAAAATTCTAGATAATCAGCAACATGACTTTACTTGGCTTCATGCTGTAAAAATTAGTGAAAAGGATGGCTTTTCTGAACTACTTAGTTCCACTCCTTCACTTTAAGGCTATACGGAGAGTATGAACAGCAGAAACCATATGTAGTCAAAAACAATGTTTAATCCTTGACACTTTTACTCTTCATACCCCAACACAATGGGATCCCCAAAGGAACTGAAAAAGGACTCAAAATTATGAATACCACCATGTAAATCAAAACAAATGTTAATCAAAAAAACAAAGACATCTTTATTTCACTTTGGGAATCCTTGCTTTATGTACCTAAATAGGACATTCCTAATGATGGTATATACTTCAAGAATCTAGGTTAGCTAATTTTTTTTTTTTTTTTTTTGAAACAGGGTCTCACTCTGTCATTCAGGCTGGAGTGCAGTGGCATGATCTCGGCTCACTGCAACCTCCGTCTCCTGGGCTCAAGAACTCCTCCCACCTCAGCCTCGAGAGTAGCTGGGACTACAGGAGCATGTCACCATGCCCAATTTTTATTTTTATTTTTTTTGGTAGGGATGAGGTTTCACCATGTTGCCCAGGCTAGTCTCGAACTCCTGGGCTCAAGTGATTCATCTGCCTTGGCCTCCCAAAGCACTGGGACTACAGGTGTGCACCATGGTGCCTGGTCTTAGGTTAGCTAATTTCTAAGCATAATTTATAAACTAGATATGGCAAATTGAA